>NC_092421.1:71818508-72130363 GCF_040894005.1 Engystomops pustulosus
GATGCCCCCTGCCCACTGCACAAGCAACTGCACATAGTACAGACTTCACTGTTTTTAGTAAATATGCCCAATTGTATTTAGACACATTGGGCCCGATTCGCGTTTTCCCGACGTGTTACCCGAATATTTCGGATTTGCGCCGAGTTGAGTTCCCCTGATTTTGGCGCACGCGATCGGATAGTAGTGCATCGGCGCCGGCATGCACGCAACAGAAATCAGGGGGCGTAGCCGAACGAAAACCCGACGGATTCGGAAAAATTGTTTCATTTAAAAAAAAAAAAAAAAAGGGTTGCGAAACTTGCACTTACCTTCACTAGGAATAGGCCGTTGAACTTGAGTGCATTCCAGGGAACTTCAGCGCAGCAGCGCCACCTGGTGGACGTCGGAGGAACTACCTTAGTGAATCGCCGGAAGACCCGAATCCAACGCAGAGAACGCGCCGCTGGATCGCGAATGGACCAGGTAAGTAAATCTGCCCCATTGGGGGAAGAGGAGGGGGGGGGGGTTTAACAATGTGTGTCAGGTTCCGCCAGTTTCTAGCTGGAAAACACTTGTCTTTCCGTGCACCAGATTTATCACTGTGATGATGAATTCTTAACTTTTAGTTAGTTTACACTTTGCACCAGAAAATTTGGTGCGTTAATAAATCCCCACGGATTTAGTTCTTCGAAACGATTAATCATACAGAGTTTTAAATTACTCATATGACATTTTTATGTCTGCCCTATAGATTATTAATGCAGACAGACAACCTAATAGGTGAACTAAGATGGAAAACCTGATGGCCATTGATAGCAATGACAACATTTTGGCCTCCTGTATCATTGAGGGTTGATGAAATAAAATTTATTTTAAGTAAACCCTTTTATTCTGGGTGGTTAGCATTAGAGCATTGTAGCACTGGGGACCTGGGTTCAAGTCCCAAGGTCAACATCTGCAAAGAGTTAGTATGTTCTCTCCGTGTTTGTGTGGGTTTCCTCCGGGTCCTCCGGTTTCCTCCCACACTCCAAAACATAATGATAGGTAGATTATATTGTGAGCCCCATTGGGGACAGGGACTGATGTGACAATCTCTGTGCAGCGCTGCGTAATCTGTGTGCGCTATATAAATAAAAGAATTATTATTATTTGTTCGGATGTACAGATCCAGAAAAATATAGCATCATTTATGATAAAGACGGAGCCCTTTTCTGCTGTCACAAAATCCTATTTACCGTGGCTGTTTAACAACAAGGCATCCGAGGGGTTTGAACTGCTGGTATCTGAGTAGTCTCTGGTCCTTACAGTTGTAGTGGTTCAGCTGTGTAACAGAAAGCCGTCTCTTATGTTAGTCTGCTTGACCAAAATATCCATCACAGTGTAGGAACGAGTATATAAGGATGACTTGTATATTAATCACTACTTGGAAACCAGTAAAAGTAAGTTACCAATCAAAACTGAAGAGGCAGTTTAAAGGCATTTAAAGGCATTCCTTATGTGACAATCCCTTTAACTGTCTCTTTACATATGAATTGTACTTATGGCACAAAGTAATTACAGTATTTTTTGGACTATAAGGCGCTCTGGTTTATAAGGAGCACCATCAATAAATGCCTGCTAAAAAGTTTAGGTTCATATATAAGACGCACCGGATTATAAGGTGCACCTGATTATAAGGATGAATGACCAGCAGGTGGCAGACCTGTGCACAGTACAAGGCAGCTGTTGTCTGTAAGTATGGTTCATATATAAGACGCACTGGACTATAAGGCGCACCTTTGATTTCTGAGAAAATCGCCTTATAGTCCAAAAAATACGGTACATGATATTACTCTAAGTGTAAATGATAAAACACCCTATAAAGAGGTATTGTCTCTCTATTAGCACACAGTTACAGCAGGTCATTGAATAACATTGTATACACTTATCCTATTACATTTGGTTTCCGGGAAATTCCAGAGAAGGAAGCGATGCTATTCCGCAATGAATTGGCTATTGTACCCAAGTGAAGCAAAGTTTATACAATATTGAGGCTGCGCTTTGCATTTTCCAGCTATATCAAGGCCGTGAGGGTGAGGCAACAATGGGGGTAGTATCATCCCATACTGATCAATCCAGTGGAAACCAATCCGAGTCGTCACGTCACTGTCCTGGGTATTTCCATACATAACAACTGGACCGTTGAAAGTCGTGTTTGGTAAATTGTGACTTACGAGAAGGAGCTGTGAGACGTCTCTTGTGTAGGACTCATCAATTACTCAAGTGCATTGGAGTTTAGAGGGATAAACTGCTTTGTTTTTGCAATCCATAAAGGGGTTAATGCCCTGTGCCGTGATTCACTGAGATCGTGCACCCGATATCCTGCATGTGTCGCTTCCCAGCTCAGGTCCGACAGAGTTCACCTTCTTCTTCCCGGTGCATGCAAGTGCTTGGGCTTGTGACACAATTTGTAAGTTAAATCCCACGGCCAGTCCAAATATGTTGAATCGTCCGCCGGCCCGCCTCCCGATTTCTGTCGCAAAAAAGCAGTGCAGCTGCGCCGCAATACGATCGTGTGCGACACAATCCCCAGTTTAATACCTGACAAAGCTGTGCAAAACCTGGAGTATCTCACTGTACACAACCTTATAACCCATTAATGGCACATTCTCAGATTGGGTTGAGGTTACCAGTGGAGTGCCACAGGGGTCAGTATTGGGGCCACTTCTTTTTAATATTTTTATTAATGACCTTGTAGTGGGTTTACACAGTCAAGTTTCAATATTTGCAGATGATACTAAGCTGTGTAAAGTAATAAATACTGAGGTCGATAGTTTAGCATTACAGAGGGATTTGTGGAAGCTTGAGGGATGGGCAGAGAAATGGTTGATGAGGTTTAATGTAGATAAATGTAAAGTTATGCACTTGGGCCATGGAAACAAAAAGTATAATTATGTTCTAAACTGTCAATTACTTGGTAAAACTGAAGCTGAAAAGGACTTGGGGGTATTGGTGGATGGTAAACTTAATTTTAGTGACCAGAGCCAGGCGGCTGCTGCTAAAGCAAATAAAATTATGGGATGTATCAAGAGAGGAATAGATTCTCATGATAAAGACATAGTTCTGCCCTTATACAAATCCCTGGTCAGACCACACATGGAATATTGTGTACAGTTTTGGGCACCAGTGTATAAAAAGGATATAATAGAGCTGGAACGGGTGCAGAGGAGAGCAACCAGGATTATTAGTGGAATGGGAGGACTAGAATACAATGATAGATTACAAAATTTGGGATTATTCAGTTTAGAAAAAAGACGACTGAGGGGAGACCTCATTACAATGTACAAATACCTGAACGGACAGTACAAGGATCTCTCCAAAGATCTTTTTATACCTAGGCCTGTGACCAGGACAAGGGGGCATCCTCTACGCCTAGAGGAGAGGAGGTTCTACCATCACCATAGACAAAGGTTCTTTACTGTAAGAGCAGTGAGACTGTGGAACTCTCTGCCGCAGGAGGTTGTTATGGCCGACTCTATGTACATGTTCAAGAGAGGCCTGGATGCCTTTCTGGAGATCAAAAATATCACGGGTTATGGGGATAAAACATTTATTTAATTCTTAAAGGTTGGACTTGATGGACTTGCGTCTTTTTCCAACCTTACATACTATGATACTATGAAAACTTGAAAACGGCGCAAAGTTCGACGATAGTGCAGCACACAACCCTTAGTAAATAAGCCCCAAATTTGAGAAGATTTGGGCCAAGCGGTGCCATTTCACACCATCGAGGCAAAGTTAGAATTAGAGGGGACTCCAGACAACATCTTAAATTGGACGTCTGATCTACGATAGTCTGGGGGAAAAAAAAGTTACATCTTGTTAATTCTGACACATTTGTAAGTAATAGAACACGAAAATTGCCAAAATGATGATCAGTTCTTTCACACATGGGGGGGGATTTACTAATTCTGGCGCAAGGACGACTGTCAGCATTGGAGATCAGTCTCCGGAAAGCACAGCCCGACGTATTAAAATGGCAACAGTAATGAAGTGTGCGACCAAATCTTACACGCACTGCGCCTTAATTTTGCTCTCTGACCAATTTTTTCCTGATCTATTGTGCGCCTAAATTTGCGCCAAAAAATGCTGGCAAAAATACACATAAATGTGACGGATAATGTGGAAAAGTTAGGACACGCCGGAGGTGTCGTGATAGTCGAAAACATCTGTTCTTTCTGGTGCAAACTCATTATAAACTATCCGCTACAATTCTGCACCCAAAAAAACCTAAAATCCCGGCATTTTTTGGGCGCAGATACGATAATACATGTCCCCCATTGTCCCACTGCCACAACTACCAACTTGCTTAAAAATTTGGAATTTGTTTTGTTTAGTAAAACTGAAGATAATTAAATATTGTTCTATACTAAAACAATCCTCCTCCTCTTGTACCCACAGACCTGAGACCACTATTGGGGTTGTGCCTTCTTATTTTGGGAGCTGAGCAGCGCCCTGATGGCTGGCTCCGATATCGCAATCTTCAATTTGAGAACGAAATGTGATAAAAACCATGAATGGTCCTTAAGGTGAAGGCTTAGGACATGAGAAGGAGTCTATGCGGGGCTTAGTCTAGGGTGCTGTCCTTGGTGTTGGTTACGCCCAATTAAGTTTCCCAGTTTAATCCGCGTGACTGTTTACTCTCGGAGTTGCTCCACTCAAACCATTAAATGGAAGAGGATTAGCCTCTGGTTTCTGACAAAATGTTCCTCTGATTTCAGCAAACACTACTTTCCCTTTTATAAAGATTAGAAGGAATCATTCTGTGCCCCTTGAAGTCTGTAACACCCCTAAGTGAAGATTAACCTGTCCCGTGCTGGAGGAGCCAGGAAAGCTTTCGTTGGGTATCGCTCTCTCCATTTGACGGGTAAAGTGGTCTTTTCTGTTCCTGCCGGATCGGGATACCTGTAATCCCCCAGTATATCTGATAAAGTTCAATCCCTTTAAAGACAACAGAATTAAACAAGGGAAGGGAAGAGCAGACAGATGTAAGGTTCTGGGAGGTGAGCGGCTTTCTGTAAAAATGTGAAACTTCAACGAATTTGGCGAAAAATGGAGCAGAGTCCTGCAAAAACTCGGTGTAAATAGGAAGTGTACGCTGTGTACGGCTCTTCACATCGCTACAGTATATGTTGGTAGTAATCCTCATTGTATAATACTTATCCATAGACTCCATTGCACCCTTTAAGGTCGCCTATAGGATTGATATTTGGATCTGGCAGGCTTATTTTGGGATGATGATACTTACTCGTATCTGAGGGGTTCCTCCTTTCTGACATTTATGGCATAGCCACTGAATATGAATGGGAATACCTGCTTAAATAGACAACATCATTGAATACATAGCCCATAGTCTGTATACACTTTATATTACTCTGAGCTTATAGGATTGTGTTCCCATTCATAAGATATACCATATTTAATAATAATCTTTATTTATATAGTGCCAACATATTCCAAAGCACTGTACACATCATGGGTTACATAGACAAAATAAGACTTACAAAGCGATAAAATGGTCATATGAAGCAATAGAAAGGAGGGCCTGGCTCACAAAAGCTTACAATCTAACCAGAATAGGGTCTGCGAGTGCACTTTGGGCCTCAGGTGAACATACAGTGGGTACATGCCTGACCACTATCCCCCCTTTTCAGGCAGTGACATAGAAACCAATAGAAGCAAACACAAGCCATACACCAGGTATGAGATGTCAGATGGGGTGGGGTCTTGGGACCACCATGGAAAATTATTCTGGAGTTCCCCCATTTATTTGCAGAACATATATGCACAGTCATTTCTATATAGGGTTGTCTTCTGCTTGACCTTGGGGGCCTATTATGGTGTTAGTGACAGGGATCACCCCTTGCGCCAGAATAATGCCGACTGTAATGAAGTGTGCGCCCAAATCTTATACGGACTGTGCCTTAATTTTGCTCTCTAACCATTTTTTTCCTGGTCTATTGTGCGCCTAAATTTGTGCCTAAAAATGCCAACAAAATACACATAAATGTGACGGATAATGTGGAAAAGTTAGGCCACGCCCGCTTGCGCCAAAAAAAACCATGTAGGTGTCGGGATAGTCGGAAACATCTGTTCTTTCTGGTGCAGACTCATTATAAATGATCCGCAACAATTAAGTGCCCAAAAAAACCTAAAATCCCGGCATTTTTTGGGCGCAGATACGACAATACATGTCCCCCATTGTATTCAACGGGGGACACGGCAAAGTTTTTTTTTAACATACGTTAAAATCTCATCATGCTCTGCTTTTGCAGGTCACACGTGTGAAAAACGCACCATACACGTCTATGGAGACGCATGAAAAACGCATTGCACTCTGAGATGCCCGTAAGTCCAATGTTTTTTTCACTGATCAATTGCCCTAGAAAAGATAGAGCTCAGTCCTGAGTCTTTTTCACATGCTTTTTATGCTTGTGGAAAGCCTAAAAAAAACCTGCATAAAAAATACCCAAAACGCTAATAACTCCTAACAAAAATTGATCAAACATCCGTTTTTTATGCATCGCACTCTGATGTGATCTGCAGCACAAGTGTGCAGCGGCCGTACATATGCCCCCTCCTCCCCCCTACGGTCATGTGAATGTAGCCTAAGAGTGAGGGCTGGCTTCATTCATCAAATATCTTGTTTTCTGATGACACTGTTACTTATATCAACTCATTCTTCCCACTTTTTGGGAGCTCCAAATGTGAACAATTTGACTGACCTGTAATTCCTTAATAGTCCATCAGATGGCGCCACCATCATAAGATATAATTCCCAGGTTTTGGAAGCCACTGGACGCTCTGAATTGTTTCATTATTATTATAGACTTCTCTATAAACAGTCTCTGAGATGTGGACAATGCAGATCCTCAGAGCTGACGCCATGATTTATGTGCTCCCATTTATAGAAAACATAAATCCACGTACAGAAGTTTCTATTCACGGGAGCTGACAACCTGCTGACTGATGCTGCGCAAATGTTTACACTGACAACTTCTTCTGTTTGGGGAAACTTTCGTAGAAAATTCCGGAGGGACATTTATAGGAAGAGTTAAAATTGAATGAGAGCTATTACATCAAATGGCGGAATCCAGAGGATTATGTGGATTATTATTATTTGTAACATGTGCAGAGGGAGGAATCTGAGGTCGGCTCCAAAATCTGCTCCCAAATCACCAAACAAGGAGAAACACCATTAAGAAGTTTTCCAGACATCCCCTTCAGCTTTCGCAGTGATCTGTCAGGTCACCGACAATGGAATCTATATGTAAATGTGCCTCAGGGGGCACCAGGGGCGGGGACACGATGGTGGGTGCACCCATTTTCTTGCACCTCCCTCTTACACTGCACATCCCCTGCACAAATAAGGTGCAGAAAAGAGAAACCGGGTCCATGCTCCTGGTACACATAGAAGCTCATTTACAGAAAGGTAAAACCTGAATCATGAGAGATGGGAAACACTTTTTGAAATTTTGGCCAGATCTCTACCCCCGCCCCCTTTCTTGGTTGTGGCACAGCAGATGATGCTTTAAAAGTTTTTTCAGTGATGTCACAGTACAAGGATAATACACAGTGATGTCACAGTACAGAGATAATACACACAGTGATGTCACAGTACAGGGATAATACACATAGTGATGTCACAGTACAGGGATAATACACACAGTGATGTCACAGTACAGGGATAATACACACAGTGATGTCACAGTACAGGGGATTATACACACAGTGATGTCACAGTACAGGGATAATACACACAGTGATGTCACAGTACAGGGATAGTACACACAGTGATGTCACAGTACAGGGATAATACACACAGTGATGTCACAGTACAGGGATAATACACACAGTGATGTCACAGTACAGGGATAATACACACAGTGATGTCACAGTACAGGGAGAATACACACAGTGATGTCACAGTACAGGGATAATACACACAGTGATGTCACAGTACAGGGATAATACACACAGCGATGTCACAGTACAGGGATAATACACACAGTGATGCCACAGTACAGAGATAATACACACAGTGATGTCACAGTACAGGGATAATACACACAGTGATGTCACAGTACAGGGATAATACACACAGTGATGTCACAGTACAGGGGTAATACACACATTGATGTCACAGTACAGGGATAATACACACAGTGATGTCACAGTACAGGGAGAATACACACAGTGATGTCACAGTACAGAGATAATACACACAGTGATGTCACAGTACAGAGATAATACACACAGTGATGTCACAGTACAGGGATAATACACATAGTGATGTCACAGTACAGGGATAATACACACAGTGATGTCACAGTACAGGGATAATACACACAGTGATGTCACAGTACAGGGGATTATACACACAGTGATGTCACAGTACAGGGGATTATACACACAGTGATGTCACAGTACAGGGATAGTACACACAGTGATGTCACAGTACAGGGATAATACACACAGTGATGTCACAGTACAGGGATAATACACACAGTGATGTCACAGTACAGGGATAATACACACAGTGATGTCACAGTACAGGGATAATACATACAGTGATGTCACAGTACAGGGATAATACACACAGTGATGTCACAGTACAGGGATAATACACACAGTGATGTCACAGTACAGAGATAATACACACAGTGATGTCACAGTACAGGGATAATACACACAGTGATGTCACAGTACAGGGATAATACACACAGTGATGTCACAGTACAGGGGTAATACACACATTGATGTCACAGTACAGGGATAATACACACAGTGATGTCACAGTACAGGGAGAATACACACAGTGATGTCACAGTACAGGGATAATACACACAGTGATGTCACAGTACAGGGAGAATACACACAGTGATGTCACAGTACAGAGATAATACACACAGTGATGTCACAGTACAGAGATAATACACACAGTGATGTCACAGTACAGGGATAATACACACAGTGATGTCACAGTACAGGCATGATACACACAGTGATGTCACAGTGCAGGCATGATACACACAGTGATGTCACAGTACAGGCATGATACACACAGTGATGTCACAGTGCAGAGATAATACACACAGTGATGTCACAGTACAGGGATAATACACACAGTGATGTCACAGTACAGGGATAATACATACAGTGATGTCACAGTACAGGGATGATACATACAGTGATGTCACAGTACAGAGATAATACACACAGTGATGTCACAGTACAGAGATAATACACACAGTGATGTCACAGTACAGGGATAATACACACAGTGATGTCACAGTACAGGGATAATACATACAGTGATGTCACAGTACAGGGATGATACATACAGTGATGTCACAGTGCAGAGAATATGCAAAGTGATGTTACAAAGATAATATATATAGTGATGCCATATACTGTACATAGCGGCCATTACAGTCCGTCATACATGCTCAGAGTGCAGCAGACAATCTCCCATTGGACTTTATTCTTGGAATTACAGGCAGTCCCCGGGTTACGTACAAGATAGGGTCCTAAGGTTTGTTCTTAAGTTGAATTTGTATGTAAGTCGAAACTGTATATTTTATAATTGTAGTTCCAGACAGAAATAAAATTGGTCCCAGTGAAAATTGGAATTTAAACATTTTTTTGCTGTAATGGGACCGAGGATTATCAATAAAGCTTCATTACAGACACCTTACAGCTGATCATTGCAGTCTGGGACTATGGTCAAGCATTCAGAGAGATTTACCAAAGGTCTGAGGGGTCTGTCTGTAACTATGGGTTGTCTGTAAGTCGGGTGTCCTTAAGTAGGGGACCGCCTGTATTACACAGACTGTTATGGAAATTAAACGAATTCTCTGTGTGTATTTTTGGCAGGGCCGGTTACTGCTCGGGCGCTCCGCTCTGCCCTCTTTCCATCCATCACTCAGCCTTTCTTCTGTGTTTTCATCACATTACATTAAATGCTGCTTAAACAAAGAGCTTCTCAGAAGTAGCTGCATGTCTCTCCCTGATGAAAGTCGTGTGATACCGGCTGCACCCAGAGCGAGCAGGTAGTGTGTGCTCCAGAGAGAGGGGGCACAGGACCACCACTCACATGTCCCCAAAATAGGATTTTCCTTTTATACATACACAGGCGGTCCCCTACGTAAGAACACCCGACTTACAGACGACCCCTAGTTACAAACAGACCTCTGGATGTTGGTAATTTCCTGTACTTTAGCCTTAGGGTGAAGACACACATGGCGTTTTTAGGCCGTCTTTAATTAGTGCGTTTTCAGATCGTTAAAAACGCATGCGTTTGTGTCCGGTTTTTCGAATTTGAATTAAAAACGGACAAAAATGCATGTGTTTTTAAAAACGGATGCGTTTTTAACGATCTGAGAACGCACTAACTAAAAACGGCCCAAAAACGGCCTAAAAACGCCACGTGCGTCTTTACCCTTAGGCTACAATGATCAGCTGTAACAGTTATAAAAAGTGTCTGTAATGAAGCTTTATTGTTACTCCTAGTTCTTATGACAACCCAACATTTCTGAAATCATTTGTCACAGAGACCAAAAACATTTTGGCTGGGGCTACAATTCTAAAATATACAGTTCCGACTTACATACAAATTCAACTTAAGAACAAACCTACAGAACCTATCATGTATGTAACCCGGGGACTGCCTGTATATGTAGTATATCGTACAATATACATGGACATATTGTAGCACTGGTAGAACTTGAGTCTTATGAGTCCCACTTTCCTGTGTTGCTTTAGTGCTTAAATCTTTGCGACCTGCACAGAATTTCTGGGGAGTCATGAGATGCACTTAACTACAAGAATAAGGGGTGTAAGGGTGCGGTCTCACGTCGTGTTTAGCGCATGCGTTTAAAAACTGCCTAATTAAACAGCTGTTAACACTTGTGCTTAGAAAACATAACCGTTAATGCATGGTTAACGCATGTGTTAACATCGCGTTAATGCATATGTTAACAAACTGTTAACAGATGCGTTCATGCAAGCGTTACTATTTGCATTTTGTAAATACAAAATATACACTGAAAACAGTGCTAACAGCTGTTTATTTAGGCAAATCTCTCCTTAGGCCGGCGCCACACAGGGCGCTTTGTCTGCGCTTGCAAACGTAGACAAAGTCGCGCCCACCGGGGCGGGCCTCGGCCCGATCGCATCGGCGTTTCTATGGAAACGCCTGCGATCGGGAACGAGCCGCCGGTGTTTCGCGTTAAATTAACGCAAAACACCGGCGGCTCGTTCCCGATCACAGGCGTTTCCATAGAAACGCTGATGCGTTCGGGCCGAGGCCCGCCCCGGTGGGCGCGACTTTGTCTACATTTGCAAGCGCAGACAAAGCGCCCTGTGTGGCGCCGGCCTTAGCTGTTTCATGCGTTTGACCACGCCCTGAGGCAATCTGGCAGCTGCTCATCTCACGAGGGCCAGTAAAATTAATTGACAAAAGATTTGAACAATTAGGCCCGTTCCACACTTGCGAGTGTGATGCGATGTGCAACATTTTTTATCCTTATGTGCATCCATGTCTTTGTGCTTGTAGTGTATCCATATAACATACAATGGGCTGGTAAATGATGTCTGCCGGATACAATGCCTCTCCCACTGGTTGTGGTCTCCCTGGATACTGCACATATGTACGGTAGTATACGGTGCACAGCTGTATGCAGCACGTATCTGAAATGTTCATATAGACTTTTATGAGGTGTATGGAAAAATACTGGAGATAATAGGACATATAGCTCTATATTTTCTTACATCTTGCTTATGCTACGGTTTGGGGGATAATACGGCCATTTAAATGGATGACTGTTTTGGCCATTGAAATGGCCTTATAGTGATCCTGGAACTGATGAGGAAGAGCCACAAATTATCTGGGCACCTGGGCTGCGGATATCAGTAAGGGGATCGGGCCTACTGGGTCTATTCCAACTCCAGGACATTACACAACCAGTCACAGCACAGCTTTCATTTCATATTCTGCTGGTGTAAAATGAAAGCTGCGCTGTGATTGGATGCTATGGACAGCAAGGAAGAGGCTCTTCCTCTGTTGTCATGTACAGTAATGGCGGCTTTGTCAGTGAATTTGCAGCTAATTACAGGGTTGTTACATGAAGGGAATAGTTTATTACAGACACCCCATTAGACTAGCAGAGCGTAGTAATAATAATGGCAGGTAAATGCATAGTAATGAGCTATTAATTCTCCACAGAAAGGGATATTGAACTATTCTCTTTGAAATTTCTCCCATTGCCGGGTGATTTAATAAAATTAAAATTTATATCCCTTAAAAGCAAAAAAAAAAAAATTGATATAAATATTCAGCGGTGTGATCATCATAATTGCATAGTTTTAGTCATTCAATAGCAGGAGCTCAAAAATAAGCACATTAAATCAGCGCAATGATAATAATTGTATGGAATCGGGGCGGTAATGCTGTGATAAAAGCCTTCAGTGCCGCCAGATTGACTCATAAATGACGTTTTTATTTAGGATTGTTAAAGGCGATGTGGCATTTAACTGGATTTTAGAACTTTTTAGTGCATACGTGAAGAGCTTTGGCCTATACTTTTCGAGGACAGGTAATGATTGCTATAGTGATTGTGTCTTCCACATTCAGCTGTACTGATTAGATAGCAGTCATACACTCAGCCTGGTGTCTTAAAGGGGTTTTCCCACAAAGCAAAGTAAGGGTGAAGACACACATGGCGTTTTTAGGCCGATTTTGGGCCGTTTTTAGTTCACATAGTTAAAAACGCATGCGTTAAAAAAAGCATGCGTTTTTGACAGGTTTGACCAATTATCTTAATTCAAACTGGTCAAAAAAGCATGCGTTTTTAACTATGTGAAAACGCACTAACTATAAACGGCCCAAAAACGGCCTAAAAACGCCATGTGTGTCTTCACCCTTAGGCCCTATCCACGGGATAGTGCCTAACTTGCTGATCAGGGGGTTCCAGTGCTGAGACCCCCACAGATTGCGAAAACGAAAAGACCCCTCACCGCTCTCCAGACTAATGGAGCAAACGGCCGCGCATGACCATTGTCCTCCATTAATCTCTATAGAGCTAACGGAGATCAGTGAGCGCTGCACTCGACAATTTCCGTCAGCTCCATAGATATTAATGGAGCAGATGGGTCATGCGCAGCCGTCCGCTCCATTAATCTGACGGAACAGATCTGCTTTTTCGTGATCTGTGGGGGTCTCAACACTGATCACCAAGTTAGGCTCTATCCCGTGGATAGGGCCTAACTGTGCTTCGTGGGAAAACCAAGCACACTGGCATACTGGTGTGTGCCCTCACTGGCATTATCCACTATTTCTCTAGTTTCTTATGTTATTGTTTTTACAAAACAAGGCTTTAAAAATTATGCAAATGAGCCTGGGGGCATTCTTATGATCATCAGTAGGGGTCCCAGCCATCAAACCCTCAATCATGTTAACCCCTATCATGTGGATAAGGGATAACTATTATTGTATACGCACCCTTATTATGTAACCGAGATCTGCATTCAGGGAATATTGAGATCCTCTGGTATTATTGATGAAAAATTAGATATACACCAAAAATATACTTGCACCTACTATAGGTATATGAGGAATAACACTGTCTTGTACATAATGTACAATAATGTACAATCTTCATTTTCTAGTATTTCCTATGTCCGTGTGCTGCTTGGTGGAGACTCACTGCTCGCCCTCCCCTCTCCATAGACTTCTTGTGAGCTTCTGTCTTGTTGCTAGCAAGAAGGAATTCAGCAGAGAGTAAAGAATTGAAAGGAAGGAAGGAAGGATAGTCAGTAGAGACGGATGCCCTTTCTTCTGTATATTGCAAAGTTTCTTGTAATCAATCCTTTTAATTTATGCAAAGTTTGTTGTAAAGTTACTGATCCCAGGGGGCCAGGACCCACACAGGGAATAGCCATTGACCCCAGATAATCTTTAGCCAGCACTCTGTATGGTCAGTATGTCCTTTTTGTAAGACCGTGCTCAGATCACATGCAAATATCCAGAAATAAAGCCATTTTAGCTGCAATTTGCCACTTCCCAGCACAGGGCCAAATCACAATTGAAACTCACTTAAGAATATCATTTAAATGCAAATTTGTCGGCTATTTTTCAGAATGAGTCTTAATACTGGGAAACGCTTATTATTTTAAGATGTCAGGTGGGTTGAGGCAGCTTGGTCGGGGGATTTATTCTATCTACAGGGCAAAATGAACTTGTGCGCTCGTTCACCCTGATTTACCTCAATTTGTGACTATCATTCACATCCAAGAAGCGACGCAGATACCTGGTCGAGAAAATTCCTCTAAGCACCACATTAATATTGTAGATTAACACTGCATAAACAGAACAAAGACATAACTAAGCTGTCACCGCATACACATCCCACTCACCATGGTAGTAAAAGGGCTATTACACTAAAGGAGTAGCAGTAAATTAGACTAAGGTGACTGCGTTCTTATATGGACATCAGTTTTGCCCTTTCTGGCATTATACCTTATTCAATTCATCCAATTCAAGTAACGCTGCAATACCAGACCTCACCTATGGATGTAGTGGCGCTGTTCCTAAAAATAAAAGTTTTGTGCATTCAGCTTGATCATACAGGGGGTCCACTATTTAAAGGGAACCTACCACCACAAATCTACCTATAAAGGTAGATCGGGTGGTAGGTGGATCAATGGGACGTGAGGATAGCCCTTTTAAGGGCTAATCCTCACGTCCCCGCACTTTTTTTGGAACTTTTATCAAAGTTTTATGCAAATTTTATTATGCGGCTACTGGGGCGTGGAGTAGCCGCATCTGAGGTTACACGAGGCGGCTACACGCCCCAGTAGCCTATTTTCTCCGCCTACTCACCATCTTCGGCGCGCAGCTGCTCGTAGCTGCGCGCCTTTGTCCGATGATCCTGCAGTCTGCGCATGCGCAGAACAGCAGGCCCGCGCCTGCGTGGTCACTGCTCCGAAGCCGGGGCTGCGCAGGCGCGGGCCTGCTGTTCTGCGCATGCAATCTACCTTTATAGGTAGATTTGTGGTGGTAGGTTTCCTTTAGGGACACCAGACTTATAGACGACCCCTAGTTACAGACGGACCCCTCTGCCCCCTGTGACCTCTGATGACCTCTCAGGATGTTACTTTAGTCCCAAGCTGCAATGACCAGCTGTAAGGTGTCTGTAATGAAGCTTTAGTGATAATCCTTGGTCCCATTACATCAAAAAATATTGAAAATGCAATTGAAAAAAAAATGTTGTCCCAGTTAGAAAATATACAGTTCCGACTTACATACAAATTCAACTTAAAGGGCATCTACCACCTGGATGAAGGGTTGTAAACCAAGCACACTCACATACTGGTGTGTGTGCCCTCTCTGGCAGAAGCTGCTCTTCTTTTAGTTCTTTATGTCATTGTTTTTAAAAAAAAAAAAATGCTTTAAAAATTATGCGAATTAGCCTACAGGGCTCCTGCTGCATAGCTGTTAATTGAACCTGGAGCCTCTCAGGCTCATTTGCATACATTTTTATGATCTTTTTTGTAAATACAAAATAAGGATCTAAAATAAAAGCAGATACTCACAGAGGGACCACAGACCGACATGGAAGAGTGCTTGGTTTATAATCTTTGATCCTGGTGGTAAATTTCCTTTAAGAACAAACCTGTCAAACAAACAAAACTGCCTGTAGTAGATTTTAGATCTTCCAACTGAAAACACTTACTGTATTCCCTGTTGACCAGACAAAGTATCAAGTTGTAGCAGGTTTCATCAAACAATATGAATTATTTGAAGAAAATGGGCAACCCCTTTAAGAAATTATGTAATTCAAAGATAAATGTTTTATACAAAGTTGTTAAGTTGTGGCAAAAAATGTAAACTGTAAAGTGCAGTCAGGGGGTGATTTCATATTAGGACATCTATTGGTCCAAAAAATTCTGAATATTTAATCTCAAGGTTTTCAAGCTTCATAATCATTTTTTTCTGGGAATTTTTATGATTTTCATGCAATATAAACATATTTAATTCCAAACTTAAATGATTTACATATTTGTGAGAGTTTTTCTTAAAGTTGCATGAAGGCATTTGTTACTGTTATCTGAGGACATTTCACAATTTGTATGACATCCGCAGTCAGAGGATTTATGTGTTTTTATTATTTGAGAAAAATCTATTATTTGCTTACATTAGTATAACAAAACCCCCTGGGGGCTGGGGCAAGGGTTTTTTTTTTTAAAAAAGGAATTTACTCTTTTCCGGCTCCTGTTTACAGCGTCATGGTGGTTTTCCATGCTGCCAGCCCAGCTGGAAGTGTCAGGAGTCATGGGCCATGCTTCTGCCAATCAGTGGCCTTTTATACAAAGTTGCATGAAGGTTTTTATCAATTTAAGCAAAGTTGCTGTCAGACATTAGTACACTTGGAGGTTCTTTCACTCGTTTTGGGATGTTACCTGGGTGGTGATAATGATAATACCTAATTTTTATACTAAAAAAAACCTAGATTTTTTCTATTTTGTGGCATTAGTGCTGTACTCCATACATTTTGACATTTGTTGGTTGATTTCTTGATGAATGTATAAATCTTGGTCTGGTAAGAACCTGGTATATAGTTGTATATCTTTCATATACTATATATGTAATAATAATAATAATTATTATTTCAGACATTTCTGAAACAATTCCGCCCAGCTTAAGCGAATATTCTGCATACCTACACGCAATTCAGCTGTTCACCAAAAGATGGCGCCCATGTGACTTGATATCCAATCCAGGAACTTCATACATTTTGATCTAGAATTGGCGACTCCTAAATATTTAGTCTTCTTTCCCTATTTAATAATAACTTCCTCTATTATAACAATCCCATTAAAATGAAATTATCATTAACTTTTAATTGCCAAAAAAGAGGTAATCTGACGTAACCTACTCTACGGTTGATTAGGCTTTTGGCAGAAACACATGTTTTTTCCCTTAAACTATATTTGCATATTTAAAATCAAGATATAATTGATATCTTTGTCCGTATAGAAACAGAATGTATATTTACAGGAATAAGCTAAAAGTTCTGTAAAGATCCTAAATGTTAAAACTTTTTTGAATACATTTTTTTTTTAGCTGTGTAAGCAGAAGATTGTGCTCTGAGGAACGCTGGAAGTGACTTTTAAAGGTTATGGAGCTCAGTGTATTGGTCATCCAGTAACCTACCTTCATATACTATAACGTTATGCACAGAGGTTCACTTTCTGTAACACTGGTTCTCATTTGTGTTCTGCAGTGGAGTTCTCTGACCTTTACTATGTGAGTACAAATGGTTTTAGCGGAGAATGATTTATCTCTTATTAGTGATGTATTACTACCTGTTACACCTAAGTAAGCCAATCCTATATGTAGGCACAGCATACCTCCAAATTTTGGCAGGAGAAAGAGGGAGCAAATGAAATTTGTGCCTTAGACCACACCCATTGCCCCGCCCTCAAGCATAGTGTGCTATTTACTTTAATGGCTTCCCACATAGTATAGTGCCCCCTCTTGTGGCCAACCTCACTATGAGCCCATATAATACCCCCTCTTTTAGAGGATCTACACACTTATATTGACGTACGGTAGCTTTCTGTACTCCTTTCTCTCACCCCCCTCATATTGTGTCCTCCTGTCCCCTACCTGTATTTAAAGGGTGCCACAAATCCTGTATTTTTCTCTACCTGCAATTCCTAATTCTTTGAGGCTCTGGCTCTTTCCATATAGTCACTGAAGAACGGTCTATATAGATATTACTGGCTACAGAAAGCCCTGGCAACTTCTAAACAATTGTGCTGTGCAGAATAATTGCTTTTGTTTGGTCTTATGTTTACATTAGGTGTGGAAGATCTAATAAGCTCACAAAGCATAATGTAGTATCTCGTGCTCCGTGTATGAGATTTAAATATAAAGCGTTCAAATCGTAATGGTTATTACCTTTTCCAGTGTTGTTCTGGTAGTCTTTATCCAATGTCCCAAACAGGAGCTGTATAAACTCCAATCTCCATGGATCCAATTCAGCCCCGACCAGTGGCTGTACTCGGATGTACATGGACGCTGCTTGGGGTTCGTTGGTTTCCGCTTCGGATCTAATAAGCCTTTTTCTGATTTTGTGAGGTCTTGAGAAAAGGCAGCTATTATACTTTCATAATGGCTAAGGTGGTGCTGCTGGAAGAAGCAAAACTGAAAGATACCAAATGTAGAGGAGCTGTGAAAGTGCAGAAATGATCAAAGCTGTGGCAATGCAGCAATGAAGCTGAGCTGATTTAATGCAGTGATGAAGCATAATTGTTCAGCAAGAAATCAGCATTGTGGTCTTGCAGCAATTAAGTTGTTCTTATCTCAATATGGCAGAGCTATGATCACTTGTTAAAGCTATATGTTGGCTTAGATTATTATTATGATAATAATCTAAGACAACATATAGCTTTAACAAGCTAGATTATGATAATAATCTAAGCTACCATATAGCTTTAACAAGTGATCATAGCTCTGCCATATTGAGATAAGAACAACTTAATTGCTGCAAGACCACAATGCTGATTTCTTGCTGAACAATTATGCTTCATCACTGCATTAAGTCAGCTCAGCTTCATTGCTGCATTGCCACAGCTTTGATCATTCCTGCACTTTCACAGCTCCACTACATTTGGTATCTTTCAGTTTTGCTTCTTCCAGCAGCACCACCTTAGCCATTATGAAAGCATAATAGCTGCCTTTTCTCAAGACCTCACAAAATCAGACATTGTGGCAAAGTTTTTGGAACACAGTGTTGCCTCTCATACCCTGACATTTTTTAGCACAACCCTTTACCCACAATGTCCCCTAGTGTATAACACTTTACTTTACACCACCTATGGGTTGGCTTGGCTTATGGAAGAAAAATATGCCATCATTTTGGAGTCATAAAAAGTTTTTAAAACCATTTGTAAATCTAGGACAGGTTTAGGACTTGCAACCTAGGAGCCAGCAATGCAAAACTTCTTCCACTAAGCCTTAGGCACAGTTTTAGTGACATCGAGGGAAGATTTATACATCTCTTCACCATTTTGGTACAATGGTAGCAACTTACCAACAAAACCAAATCAAGCTACAAAAATAGAATTGGGTGACAACAACCATATCGGAAATGTATCAGATAGGATTTCATCTCCTTATTTCCCAGGGATCCGCGCAGTAACAAACATGAAGGCCGGGTGACATTATTATATAGAACTGACAACAGCCCATTAATATACATGTATCATAAACTCTCTGTAAAAGAGATTTATTCCTGACTTGGAAGAAGATAAGTGGCTAATAAATACCGGCACACATCAGTTTTATAATTTCCGCTATCACTGACTGACAGTTTCCACTTTAATCTTTTTTCAAGTGGACATTACGGCTTTATGTATTCCAAGAGCCGAGGAAATTTATCCGTAATGGTCAGTGTTCTCCTCCGATCCGATTGTCTATAAAAAGCATCAAATGGTATCAGGTAAAATAAGTAGAAATGAATATACATCTATAAATAAGTCATGGTCTCTGCATAGTGTTAAAAATTGCAGCCAAACTACGGTTCTGGTAACTGAAGCCACTTGTAACTCATAGTTGGGAATTGTAACAGAAGAACTGAGTTGACTGGAAACATTTTTTCCCATTACTGTCTTTGGTACAATTTTGTATAAAGTTTTGTCACGGGTGCTCCCATGATATGGGTCGCGGGAGCACACTTGACAAAACTTTATACAAAATTGTACCAAAGACAATTTGCCCTCTGTGCCAGCCAGCACAGCGCCCATGCTTCTCACCGGTCCTCGTTTCTGTCTCCGGTCCGTCGGCCGTGCACGGACGTCCCTGGCTTCTAGGGCATGCGCGCCGGCTTCAGCAGATTTAAAGGACCAGCGCGCCGTTAATTGGCACTGGCCTTTTCCCAGAATGCTATTTAAACTTCCTGCACACCCTGCCGGATCTTTGTGCCTTACAGCGTTAGAAAAAGCTTGTCTGAGGCCATGTGCTATTGTTCTGTATTCCTGTTGTGACCTCAGTTCTCCCATCGACTTTGATCCCGTTCCGCCTGCCCTGACCTATTGCTACGCCCCCGACTCCGATCCCGTGCTGCCCGTCCTGATCTCCTGCCTGTACCCGACTACAATTTTGCCTAACGTTTGTGTACCTCGCCTTGGCTGCCACCGCGGACAAAGTGGCACCTGTGGAACAATCTGGAGGTACCATGCCACAGCAAGTCCAACCTGCTTTGCGGCGGGCTCTGGTGAAAACTGGGTGCCACTTAGATTCTGGTCCCAGGTGTCGGCTTATGTCATCGCCCGCGCTGGTACAGCGGGTCCACTACCCCTGGAGCCTGACAATTTTCTTGCGTAAGATGTAAGAAACTGATGAGGAGCAGGGAAGAAGGCCAGTGCTACAATCTGTAAAGCCAGATCACAGAGGGGCTAGGGGAGCCCATCAGGCTCATTAGCATCATTTTAGAAAGAAAGAAAGAGGCCATGGATAACAAATATGGTTTACGCCAGGAGCGTAACTAGGAGAGGTAGGGCCCCATAGCAGGCGTCTGAATTGCCCCCCCCCCCCATCCAACTTAAAAAAATATACATATTTGTATACTCACACATGCAAGTTACAATCACACGTTTATACACACCATACACAAATGTACAGCATATATACACACATACAGTATATACACACACACAATACACCATATACACTTACAGCATATGTTATATACATAGCATAATATGTATATAATGGTGCACATTCTCCACCCATTAGTGTGTCAGGTCAGGTGACGGGGCCCCTTGACACTGCGGGCCCCTTAGCGGCTGCTATGGCTGCTATCAATGTAGCTACGCCCCTGACCAACACAGATGATTCCTCAAGATTGGTAGGAGCTAGGTGAAAATTCCAATTGTGGAACTAATGGAGAGGACCTATTAAAGGGGAAGGCTACTATCACAAAACTTTATAACACCCTATTAGGGTAAAGTTTGTGTAAAGCCACCAGCTTTTCACATGAACCACCAGCAAGAGGACTCACAACTTCCTGAGCCAAATCTACTGCATGCACACCCCCTCTGTCATTACCATTCCCATGTCAGTGGTTGGAGGGCCAAGGACATCCACTACCTATCAAATTATGGATATGAGAGTGGTGATGACTAAAGAGGCGTGCTGATGAGGATAACCGCATGGCCTCCTCCAGGACACAGGACATCACAGGAAGTCCCCTGTCCTGCTGCTGGCTCCTCATGTGAAACACTGGTCCTAGAGGAGGCCATACCATCATTATTGCGCTGGCTCCTCATGTGAAACACTGGTCCTAGAGGAGGCCATACCATCATTATCGCGCTGGCTCCTCATGTGAAACACTGGTCCTAGAGGAGGCCATACCATCATTATTGCGCTGGCTCATGTGAAACGCTGGTCCTAGAGGAGGCCATACCATCATTATTGCGCTGGCTCATGTGAAACGCTGGTCCTAGAGGAGGCCATACCATCATTATTGCGCTGGCTCATGTGAAACACTGGTCCTAGAGGAGGCCATACCATCATTATTGCGCTGGCTCATGTGAAACACTGGTCCTAGAGGAGGCCATACCATCATTATCGCGCTGGCTCCTCATGTGAAACACTGGTCCTAGAGGAGGCCATACCATCATTATCGCGCTGGCTCCTCATGTGAAACACTGGTCCTAGAGGAGGCCATACCATCATTATTGCGCTGGCTCATGTGAAACGCTGGTCCTAGAGGAGGCCATACCATCATTATTGCGCTGGCTCATGTGAAACACTGGTCCTAGAGGAGGCCATACCATCATTATTGCGCTGGCTCCTCATGTGAAACACTGGTCCTAGAGGAGGCCATACCATCATTATCGCGCTGGCTCCTCATGTGAAACACTGGTCCTAGAGGAGGCCATACCATCATTATTGCGCTGGCTCATGTGAAACGCTGGTCCTAGAGGAGGCCATACCATCATTATTGCGCTGGCTCATGTGAAACACTGGTCCTAGAGGAGGCCATACCATCATTATCGCGCTGGCTCCTCATGTGAAACACTGGTCCTAGAGGAGGCCATACCATCATTATTGCGCTGGCTCATGTGAAACGCTGGTCCTAGAGGAGGCCATACCATCATTATTGCGCTGGCTCATGTGAAACACTGGTCCTAGAGGAGGCCATACCATCATTATTGCGCTGGCTCATGTGAAACACTGGTCCTGGAGGAGGCCATACCATCATTATCGCGCTGGCTCCTCATGTGAAACACTGGTCCTAGAGGAGGCCATACCATCATTATCGCGCTGGCTCCTCATGTGAAACACTGGTCCTAGAGGAGGCCATACCATCATTATCGCGCTGGCTCCTCATGTGAAACACTGGTCCTAGAGGAGGCTATACCATCATTATTGCGCTGGCTCCTCATGTGAAACACTGGTCCTAGAGGAGGCCATACCATCATTATCGCGCTGGCTCCTCATGTGAAACACTGGTCCTGGAGGAGGCCATACCATCATTATCGCGCTGGCTCCTCATGTGAAACGCTGGTCCTAGAGGAGGCCATACCATCATTATTGCGCTGGCTCCTCATGTGAAACACTGGTCCTAGAGGAGGCCATACCATCATTATCGCGCTGGCTCCTCATGTGAAACACTGGTCCTAGAGGAGGCCATACCATCATTATTGCGCTGGCTCCTCATGTGAAACACTGGTCCTAGAGGAGGCTATACCATCATTATTGCGCTGGCTCCTCATGTGAAACACTGGTCCTAGAGGAGGCCATACCATCATTATCGCGCTGGCTCCTCATGTGAAACACTGGTCCTAGAGGAGGCCATACCATCATTATCGCGCTGGCTCCTCATGTGAAACACTGGTCCTAGAGGAGGCCATACCATCATTATTGCGCTGGCTCCTCATGTGAAACACTGGTCCTGGAGGATTTACCTAGGGGGGCAGGCTGGCTATATACTACAGAGGGCTGGCTGTATTGGGTCTTGTACTCTCCCTAGTAAAGTTCTGTAATAATGGCCCAACCCTTTCATGGATGCAGAGAGTTGGTGGAGGTCCTCTCCAAGTTCTTCCTTTACTTTTCCCATATTTAAATATTCGCTTTTTGCTTTTTCTCAAAAACTGCACCATAAACTTTATTTATAACTCCACACTCATTTTTCACAATTTAATTTTTTTGTAAAAAAAATGAACATCAAAACAGTAATATATTTTGTTTTTCAGCATCTTTTCCTGCAGATTTCACCTAATATTTACATATTTGTCTTGCTTACGCAATGCAGATTTTTGTGTCACATTTTTAGTTTGTCCATTTAAAGAGGAAATCCGATTGTACTACAGGGAGTTAAAGGGATGGTTCACTTTAAGCACATGCCAGCAAATAATTGATATGGTTTGTGTAATGAAAAGTTATGCAAATTTCCAATACACTTTCTGCATCAATACTTTATAGCTCACAGTGTTATCTGAGCTGTGTGATGCTAACGAGCCGTGCGCCTGCGTGACAACACATGACCATGGACCTGTAAAGAATGACATTTCCTGCTGCATGACAGCAAGCAGAGATCTAGAAAACTGTACAGAATTGATACAGAAGGTATATTGGAAATTTGTTTAACTTTTCATTACACAAACCATATCAATTATTTGCTGAAATGTGCTTAAAGTGGAAAACCCCTTTAAACTTATTTTATTATCCCTAATTCTGGGGTTGGGGATGGACCACTATTACAGTTTAAAGTTAAGGACCTGCATAAACAGCAATTCTATCGTTCAAAGCAAATGTCCTTTTTAGGACAGGTACCAATAGCCTATGCTATGTTTATTTTAAAATTGCCTTTGTCATCATTTGAGTATTTTCTAAAACTTTATTTCACGTTACCTAGCTCCCTGCCAGCGGTGTGTGGCGAGTCCCAGGGTGCAGCTGCAGCAGCCTGTGTCTTAGTCTCCTCCATTCTTTCTTCTTCTACTTCACACTAGTGTTGTGTCATTCGCGAACGAGCTGGCTCTAAGAGCCAGTTCTTGTTCCTGAGTGACGTGAACTGGCTCACTTAACGCCGCCCCTAACCGGCTCACTGCACTCCCTTTTACCCCACACATCGGGTTAAAAATGGAGTGGCGTGGGGTGAATGACTGGCCTGCAGCTCCCTATTATATATTTAATAGAGACCCGTTCAGGAGCCAGAAGAGCTGGCTCTTCTTAGTGAGCGGAGCCTAATGAGCCAGCTCACTAGGAAGAGCTGTAATTCCCATCTCTACTCTACATCATCCCTCTCCCTACCTGCTCAATACACATGACAGGAAGTGGGGAGGAGGATTAGTGTGAGGAGAGGAGACTGAGACACAGACTGCAGCTGCCCCTCCTGGGGACCATAAGCTGCATGCAGAGAGGCAGGTAATGTGAAATAAAGTTTTATAAAGTACTGAAATGACTCAGAATGCTGGCAAAGACATTTTTAAAAGCAGCATAGCACAGCCTATCGGAGCCTGTCACCAGCAAATTCCTGGTGACAGATTTGTGTATTTTATTCTCAATCATCCATCAAATAAATGGGACAGTTGCACAAACTAAATCTGTGACACGTCTACATCTAGACCTTCTTACATCGCAGGTTTCGTTCCTCGTCCTTGGTTAGCTGCTCAGTCTTCCCTCCACTGATGTACAACTAACCTGTTCCTCCTCTTGTCACTTTGCCAGATGCATTCGGTTCTTGTCCAAACTTCACATAATTTTCTATGCAGTCGGGAGAGTCTTGGATCCGACTTCTCTGTATTTTTTATCTCCCGGCCTCGGACAATTCAGGAAGCCCGGCCAGCTCCCAGGAGTATCACTTTACCCCAAGATGCTGCTCTGAGCTAAAGAAGATTAAGCCAAGGATTATCCCGAATTCTGTCACACAAAGGGCAGTTTGAGACTTTAATCCGTCCTCTCATTACGGCATACACATGTATATACTGCCGCCAATAAAATGCCACAGGGCACCACACTGACTAAGAAGTGACAATTCAGAGCCGGGGATTGACTGGTAAATAGTAAGTGCTGGAGATGAGTTCTCAAGATCCTCCAAACAAGTGACACACGTCATGTGGTCATTGACAGGCCACTTACATGTATCCACTGGGAAATCCAACGTAACAACAGGAGATTAATGGAAGGGTAAGGAAAGGCTTAGAAGAAAAGTGGAAGTTACATTGTGAGTCATTGGGGATTAAGATTTCATGCGCATAAGACGGCGATGCTAGAATAAAGACATTCAGAGAGACAAACACACAGGACTTAAGACTATTTAAAGGGACTTTCTATCAATAGGGATTTACTGCTGTGTAATGATGTAGTCCAGGCTGCTGATATACATTGCGTTCCATATTCTAGGCGCATTTATTGTCACCAGGTTCTACCCCATTAAACTACCCCCCCCCCCATTTTCTAAAATTCCTTCTTTTATGTAAAATCTCCCCGTTTACCTATAAAAAATTATACCCCAAAGACCCCAAATATGACTCCTCTGACTTCATTTTCCTATGAAATGAGTCACGTTTAAGGGTTGCAGGGGTAGTGTGATTTCCAAAGCCCCTATCTTCTGTTCTGTAGGACCAGGAAACATGCTACTTGTGTCATTTTAAAGTTACAAATCTCATCTTTCACCTCATATAAGGCTAATGGCTTTGTGAGCCGCAGAACCAGAGATACAGGCAGCTAAACATAATGTTGTAAATGGAAGCTGCATATAAAGATGGAGTTCTCGACTATTTTTTAACCACCTCTAAGTCCAGTTATGTAGCTGGCTATAAAGGACCTGAACCTTGATGTGATCTGTAAAAATGAGATTCTTCTCTTCAATATGACACAAAAAAGAATGTACAGTATCTAGGTCCTATGGAACAAGAGGATAGGGGCTTCTGAATTGACACTTCTCCTTCAACCACTAAACTTGACTCATCTTATGAATGAAAAGAGTCATATTTGCCTGACTTTGGAGGAGATTTTTTTATAGGTAAACGAGGAGATTTCACATAAAAGAGGGAATTCTTGAAAGGACGTTTCATACCCGATCTGAGTGGACTAGTAGTTTAGTGGGGTAAAACCTGTGACAGGTTCTCTTTTAAGATCTATGAAAGAAATATTCTTGTTTACTTATAGTTACATTTAGTAGTTGATGGATTAAAAAAGACCATTTTTGTATTGAACATTGGACTCCTGGACCTGACCTGCAGCATCACAGTCCTGTATGTCAGTGCCTCCCTGCAGGACTATTGTCACATTATTGCTATTATAGTTTTGGTAGTGGCTGAAGTCCCATAGAAAGTTTTGAAATAGTTCTATAAAATGTTACTGACAATTATCCCAGTTTATCCACAGGCTGAAAACATGAACCTGCTGCCACTGGACAGTTTTTTTGTTTTTAATCTGGATTTTCCCATTTTTGACCCTCTTTACTCTCCATAGTTACATACAGTAGTTTATATGGTCGAAAAAAAGACACATGTCCATCAAGTTAGACCAAGGAAGGGAAGGGATTGGATGAGGAAGGGATTAAGGGGAAACTATTCTATATAACGTAACCGTCAGTGTTATTTAGGTGTAAAAGGCATCTAGACCCTTCTTGAAGCTCTCTGCTGTCCCTGCTGTGACCTCCTTTAAATATAAGCAAATAATTAAAGGGGTTGGCCGCTTATACCAAAGTTTAACAGGTTAAATATAAGACCCTATAAGGGTCACCCATATTGTACTTACCCTGGCAAAGTTTCTTGTTTGCTCCCAAGTAACCCCCGGAGCAGAAGGTGTCGGGATTTCCTGTGGATTATGATTAAGGGGGCGTTAAGGAGTGGCAAACCGGGCATTTGCCCAGGGCCCCCTGTCCTAAAGGGGCCCCTGCATGTGCGATTTTGTGGGCAGAGGATGTATTGCTCCTATTGGTTGAATACCCGGTAAAGATGTCCCTCTCTAACATGGGAGAGGTTGGTGACATCACCCAAGGGGTGTCAATAATTATCAGCTCAGAGCGCCGGACAAGAAGACCAGCGCCGGGATCGAGGTGAAGAGGAGAATAGGGGAGTATGGATAATTTAATTTTACTATTATCACGCTCTTCTGTATCAATGGTTGAGTGAAAAATGTTAGTTACCCCCACCATTATAAGGATGGAGACCCTCTGAATATAGTACATAATACATGTACTATATTCTATGTGTTTTCTTCCATGCTTCTTGATTTCTTCCAAAAAATTTTCAGTTTAGTTCATACCCAGAGATAATTGCTGCAAAAATTCTGTATCTGCCTTATAGATCTTAATAAAACTTGCGCAAATGAATGGAAATACTAAAAAAAAATAAAAAATATTGAAGTGTTTTTTTCCAGTCCTAAGTGTAATGCAATCAATAGGTGATGGAGGAGCCGTACACATTACATAGTGGGTTACAATCTGTGGGTTCTCCATAGTAATTACACAGCAGGACATCCACATGCCATCATCTAATAAGCTCAGGACTGTGGTCATAATCACATGTCATACCTTACGGATTCATACAGATTACAGCGACGGCCATAAACCCTGCATTATATGGCACTATTATTACTACCAGACGAGATCTGCGCTACCAATTACTACATGTATCCCACATGCGGGAAAAAAAAATTATTTACTGGTTGGAATCCACATTTTTAAAGGTCTCCTAAACTTTTTGAAACACATATAAGTATATCTCATCCCTTTCAGGGTAACCATATTGGTTGTTTGGCCTCTTTCTTAATATTGTGGTCCCCCCACAAATATAATAGGGGTCTACAAGATCAAACTAGTAAAACACTATTGTATAAGGCACTCTGTAAACTTCCCAAAAATAAGTCCAGACATATGCACGCTGCGAGGTTACATTGAAATTGATCAAACAACTATATGTTTCAATGGGTGTATGTATTTAAAGGGTTACAGGGTTTTTCACAACGTTTGATAGGGCAGAATATAGGATAACAATCTGGTGGGGATTCGACTGCTGGGATCACCACTGATCAGGAAAAATGGGCTCTGTTCTCCCTCCTGGCTGCAGAGTCAGTTCGAGCGTGTGTGCTACTGCTCCATTCAATAAGGAGGGGAGTGTCAGAAATTGCTGAGTACAGCACGCATTTACCATTCACTATATGGTAAGAGGAGCTGAGATACTCCCAAATCAATCTGTGACAACGGGACCCCCATTCTTGTAGTTAGTGGGGGTCCATTCTCATGATCCCATGGAAAGGGGATAACAATAATACTCGCTACAATCTATTTAAAAGAGTTCAGCCATATGGGCAGCATGGTGGCTCAGTGGTTAGCATTACAGCCTTGCAGTGCTGGGGTCCCAGTGTCAACACCTGAAAGGAGTTTGTATGGTCTCTCCATGTTTATGTGGGTTTCCTCTGGGTCCTCCAGTTTCTTCCCACACTCCAAAACATACTGGTAGGTTGATTAGATTGTGAGCCCCATGGGGACAGGGACTAATTTGGCATACTCTGTGCAGCGCTGCGTAATCTGTGTGCGCTATATAAATAATAATTATTATTATAAAATTCATCACGATAAACTAGGGACATTACTCATAGATCCAAGCACTGTGACTATTGTAATCTTCTTATATTTGTCCATGGGCTCCTTCCTTCTAAAATCAACTTTTAAAATGATGCTAATTTGTTAACTGAGTCCTTCTGTGCTGTAGCTTACACGGTGCAAGAGCACTCCCCCCTCCCAACATGCACTGCAACTTCCTCTGTTGCAGTGAGAGGCAGAGGGAGGGGGTAAATGTTTGGGGAGGAGAGGGGGATTGGGAGATGTGTTCGTGCACAATGTGACAACCTGTGAATCTACAGGTGACCCTTTTAGCTCATCAGGCTAAAATCAACTTTTGAAATGGGTTCCTGGAGAAGAGTTACCGGAGCCGCTCTGTGCTGTAGCTTTACAGGCTGTTACACTGTGCAGGAGCACTACCCCTCCAGCTGTGCACTGGAACTTCCTCTGCTGCGGTGAGGTTACATCAAGCAGAGGGACAGACAATGTAACAGCCAGTGAAGCTACAGCGCAGGGGGGGTGCTGAAGAAGCAGGGGAATGAGATGTGCATCTGCACAGAATAACAGCCTGTGAAGCTACAGCACCCCAGAATCCTTAATTTTCAAAGTTGAAGGAGGCCATGGATAACAGATATAAGAAGATATATGAGTAATGTCCCTGGTTTATCGTGATGGATTTCCTAGATAACAAGAATGTCCTTGTTCACTGACAGCATGCAGAGATCTGGAAATGCATATTAAGAAATTACATAGCTTTGTACCTTGACAACATTTGCTTTGAATCCTGACAATGATGACTTGGATATTGCAGACATAAGGGGCTGGTGTGGGGGTGAGAGACCCTTCCTCCCAGTTGCCCCCCTGTCTTCCAGTATATAATCGATCATTAAACCGTAATAACCAATCTCATTTCTAACCTTTCCATTTATTTCCAGCCTCAATCAATATCGGCACCTTCACACATTGTAGCGCGGAAATCCTTCTTCCCCGGCTCGCAGTGTAAGGGACGTCCATTTCTTACAGCGGAAAAACCAAAGAAATCAATTTTTTGAATTTCACTAACTTTAGAGCCTCATCGTCCTCCTCTCAGCGCCTGTCACTTCTCCCCAATATAAATATATATATCTTCCCGGCATCCGGCCAGCAGGGCCATGATAGATAGATCTGTGTTATAATGTAATGATAGGAGCGCTCCATTTACAGTATGTGAGGAGGCTCCATAGATTTCCCCCCGTCTATAAGCCCTGCTGGCGTCAAAGATCCATAAGTGATCTCAGAAAGTAATGGGCGACACCGGGGCGCTGATTGATTTCCACGTTGATGAAATAAAACTCGTCATAAATGATAGTTCCAGGAGGACGAGCGGGAAGTGCACGCGTCGCAGACAAGCAGTAAATGCAGTGCCGGGCCCTCAATTTACCCTGCACATTGCATCCGACGGTAATGACTTATAGCAAATCAATAAGGTCATTCTGCCATCCGGAATGGGGGGAAGAACGGGACAACGGGACAATATCATCCCACATTTGTTTCCTCCTGTGTTCTAGAGAATGAAACGAACGACCATGCCTAAAGCCATCAACATACAATTAAAGGGCAGCCGCCACCTACACGCCGAGCCGGGCCAACGCTAATGACCCCTATTTATTAACTCGCAATCTAATGAAATGTTCCATGTTCCTTCTCCGGATCAGTGTCGCAGCGCTTGTGTCAGTGCCATATGTCTAGAATTATATTCATAAACTAGGGAAATCTGAATGAATAGCACTTCCTACTATCTAGAAACTATTCTCTTATCTATCTATCCATCCATTCAATCATCTATCTATCTATGTATCTATCTGTCTATCTCATATCTATCTATCTATCTCATATCTATCTATCTATCTCATATCTATCTATCTATATCATATCTATCTATCTATCTATCTATCTATCTATCTCTCTATCTCATATCTATCTATCTCATATCTATCTATCTATCTATCTATCTATCTATCTATCTATCTATCTATCTATCTATCTATCTATCATACATCTCATATCTATCTATCTATCTATCTATCTATCTCATATCTATCTATCTATCTATCTATCATACATCTCATATCTATCTATCTATCTCATATCTATCTATCTATCTCATATCTATCTATCTATCTATCTCATATCTATCTATCTATCTATCTATCCAATATCTATCTATCTATCTATCTATCTATCTATCTATCTATCTATCTATCTATCTATCCAATATCTATCTATCTATCTATCTATCTATCTATCTATCTATCTATCTATCTATCTATCTATCTATATGTCGGTCTGTATGTCTTTATATTTATCTATCTATTTTGTCTATTAATGTGGGACAATTTTCTTCATATCCCCCTGCCCTGGTGCAGCATGCTCCCCCCTAGGCAAGCTGGGGGCTGACGTATCGGTCTGTGAGCTTGTAAACCTGTTTTCAGGGGTTAAAGGAAACCTACCACTTGTAGTGGCAGGTTTCCGATGGCAATACCGAGCACCAGCTCAGGGTGAGCTGGTGCCGGAGCTTATTTTAGTTAGTGTTTTAAACCGCGGTATCGCGGTTTAAAACACTTTTTAAACTTTATAGCCGGCGCAGGCAGGTACGCGCTCGGCGCTTACCGTGCACGCGGCTCTCATTCACTTCCTATGTAGCCGCGCACACGGTAAGCGCTGAGCGCGTACCTCCCTGCGCCGGCTCTAAAGTTTAAAAAGTGTTTTAAACCGTGATACCGCGGTTTAAAACACTAACGAAAATAAGCTCCGGCACCAGCTCACCCTGAGCTGGTGCCCGGTATTTCCATCAGAAACCTGCCACTACAAGTGGTAGGTTTCCTTTAAAGATCATAGGTAAGATGTTAGCTGGTGACCCCACCGATTACTCACCTCTTTTTTTCATTTCTATTCTACACTTTGAGAAATGGTCATACCCAAAACGCGTCAGTGAGGATTTTGTTAACTTTTTTGAATATATATATATATTTTTACTTACAAATAAACCTAATTCATTATACTTGGGTTTATTATTACTATTATTTCGGATAGCAATAATCCAGCATTTACACGAAACTTTTGCACAAATGGAGAAAAAAAATAACAAAGACTGATGGTTTGTACCTTATTGTACTCCAAAAAGGAATGATACATGTCTCCCAATGCATCTATCTGTATATATATATATATATATATATATATATATTTATCATATAAATGTAATATCTATCCATGTAATACATGTAATGGTATAACACTGTATGAAGTTTTATATATATTTTCCTTGATTGCACACCCCAATCTCTATCCAATGAGAAACGAGAACGGCCTTTTGATGTTTGATAATAATTCTTTATTTATATAGCGCACACAGATTACACAGCCCTGCACAGAGCTTGTCACATCAGTCCCTGTCTCCAATGGGGCTCACAATCTAATATACCTACCAGTATGTTTCTGGAGTGTGGGAGGAAACTGGAGGACCCGGAGGAAACCCACGGCAACACTTTTAGCTAGTTATTCACATTATGCTTGAGAAAAGGTGCTGCGTCATCAAAACTTTGCAATATGGAATAAAGACACCCTGATTTTCACCCTTGATTCTGGGGTGCTGCCTATTCTCCGGATTGTCTACTGATGACCTTTGGTCTTATGGATTTGCACCCACATGTTTGCTGTGCTGCTCTGAATCCTCTCATCGTTAATTATATCTATCCATCCAATATCCAAAAGTAAATAAGCAGCACACCATGTGCTCCTGATAAATCCGTCAGGTTCCTAGGGGCGAAGTTTATGATAAATTTCCTACATTGTCCAAAACTTGGCTGAATTTATATGATCTTTGACTTGGCAGGAAATGTTTCCTCCCCAAACTTCAGCTAATCTTTAAAGTGAATTATTATACATTTTTTTTAATTTACAGATTTTTGGGTGGCATTTTTTTTACTGAAATTTTTTTACAAAAATTTCGGAAATGTGCAAAATGATCAGATATCACTGATCAATAATTCTCATGTATTTCCTATAAAATGTAAGTGATACTACAGTGTCAGGCAGTGCAGGGATATTGATAGGGATATATAGGGATATTGATCGCTATTGATAGGGGGAATGGTAACACCCAGTTGACATTTTTTGGAGGAATAACACAATGAAATATCTTCCCGAGCTTATAACGTTACTGTCAAATTTGTGAATGTAATAGACAACTTTACTGCCCTAAAGAGAAATCAGGCAAAAAAATAAAATTGGAGTTAATGTAGTGGCACCTATAGGACACAGCAGGCCCCGGGTGACACGGCGGCCGTCATTATTCTTTGTTTGTAGCCTTTTCCAGCTGTAATAGGAAAATAACAGAGTTGTAAATATATGTATTTATGTATATACAGTTGTCAGGATGAGGAATGACGGTATTGATTTGCCGTGAATCATCGTTCGGGCGCTACGTGCCGGAGTGCAAATGGGGAGATGGGAAATAAAAAGGTATCATGACCTTCAAAGGGACAAGTCGTAACAAACAGAGGGACTTACACACACACACACAGCAGATCAGGCCACCGCAAACCTGCTATACACTGTACACTTCTAAAGAGAACAAGGCAAACAAGAGGCTTTCATTCATGGGGCTCCTGTAGTGCTCGGCTGAGTGAGTCGGGACAGTCACGTCTTTGATGGACACAGCCCGCAGCTGAGGAGCGGACTACCGGAGCTAGTGTTCTGAACTTTTCATCAGCCTTATGTGTGAGCTGCCAGAGCAATACTTAACCACTCTCTATTCCCTGTGGTTTCAAGGGGACCTGATTGAACAAAAGCAAGGGGAACCGGATCCCTGAGCAGGTTGGGAGCTTTGTGTGTCCTAGCGGAGTAGAAGGAGCTCCCGCCTCTAGTCGTGTCATGGAAAAGTGCTCAGCAATTTGTTTCTGTTAAACAGGACCTTTCTCTAGAGGAAGCATTTGGCTTTTCATCCCCACCTGGATCTGGCTGCCAAGCTGTCTTTGAGGCAGGGAATGTGGTAATACTTAGAGGTCTTAGATATACATGGTAGTCATGTAGTCAACCATCATAGCTCAAGTCCATAGGATGCCTAAGGGGGGTGGGGGCTACACACACACACATGGGAGATTATTATCCAAACCTGTTGATTTCATCTTGAAATTTGGCGTGTAAAATCAACTCTCCAAAACAAAAGGGCGACCTCAAAGTCCTTGGTGAAGTGCTCCGGTATTCATTGTCGGACTTGGACACCAAAGGACAAGAAGATCCTCTCAGGCACTACCCCAATATAGCACCCCAAAGGTTCCACAGAACATGATCCACTACCAGGCTACCAGGATCTGTAGGCCCATCATTATTTTATCTTTAGCCCCTATGGTATTCGCTGGACTTGTTTGGGCACTTTATGCACTGATCACAGCCACAAAGGGGCATGACTGGCACCTCAAGAGGCTGTGCATCTACCTCATGTCCATATGGTCCAAAGAAATGAAGTGGTAACCACACAAAATTCTCTGTTCTGATTTAAGAGAAGCCACCAGTTGAAAGATAAGTTAGAGATATATCTTGAAGCAACCTAAAAAGTTCTTCAGGACAGGTTAATATGAGAGGTAGTAGATACCGGCAACCCACCATGTTCAGCTGTTCCATGCAATCTTAGGTGCTGGAAGCTGTACCAGGAGACAGATGGCTCCATTTGCTTTATACTGGTTGTGTTGTGAAACTGTACAGGGTCCATTTGTCCCCCACCCATCTAATACTGATAACCTTTCCTGATAATATTTCATCAATTTCAAAATTTCCACCGACCCAGAAATTCCCCTGAAGCCGACCATGCATATTACATGCATAAATGTAGTGAAAAAACAGGAATCACAATATGCTAGCCTCCAAGAACCGGAATCCAAAGATGGTGGACTGGTGCAAACTGTCCCCTTCATTAGGTCTGAAGACAGTATACAAACACACAATAGGCCAGATCTGTTATTCTGGCTGGGCCAGTTTTTTGTCTGACTTTGCACATAAAAGAGTGTATTGCTTGTACATGTGTTTAAAAAGTCTCTGCGCCAGTTGTGTTGCGGCTGCACAGCACAAGACAGGAAAAAAGTGCACACTGGCCACACACTGCGGGGCACGTTTTCTAAGGACCTTGCACCAGTTTTCGGTCGGACTTTGCATGTTCTTAGTGCAAACTGCTTGCCCTTTTGTCTCCCTTTTGTGTGGCGGCTGCAGTAATCATCGTGCGACACAAGGTTCTGCGGGCGTTTCGGTGCTCAGTCGGACTGTGCACCACATTTATCATGCAAAGTCTGATGGATATGTGCCGCATGCCCCATAAAAATAAAAACTGGTGCACTCTGTCAGAGCAGTGCAGGGGGCGCCAGATTCATTAAGAATGGGCGCCAGAAATCTTAATCTGGCGCCCCCTGCACTCTACACAGGCACAATAAATTCAATTGCTACTGTATTTGCTGTCTTTCTAGTCTGTTTATTTTTGAGCTGTGTGTTTTATTATATTATGAATTACATTTTTGTCATTGGAACCTACAGATTTTGTCTAAACTAGTCAACCATCTAATGTATACTGATGTTCTGACTCATACAGTAGTTTTATTTGGCTGACACATGTCACTATTATTTGGGAGCCAAACAGTATGGCGGTCATTGCTTAGTATGGTGCTGTGTACACCACACAGGCAGTCCCCGGGTTACGTACAAGATAGGTTCTGTTGGTTTCTTCTTAAGTTGCGTTTGTATGTAAGTCGGAACTGTATATTTTATAATTGTAATCCCAGCCAGAACTTTTTTGGTCTCTGTGACAATTGTATTTTAAAAATGTTGGGTTGTCATAAGAACCAGGAGTAACAATAAAGCTTAATATCTTTGATAACTGTTACAGCTGATCTTTGTAGCCTGTGGCTAAAATAGATTAAATTACCAAAATCCAGAGGCCCGTTTGTAACTAGGGGTCGTCTGTAAGTGGGGTGTTCTTAAGAAGGGGACCGCCTGTGTAGATCATATTGTAGGGTTGCTGCTCATTCCAGAGATAACTGCCCCATACACATTAGATGGTTGTCAAAACCTACAGAAATTGGTGGAACTGGATTATTGTGTTTGGGGATTTTGGGTAAACCTTTGGTGTGTGATATTGTTCTTCCTAAAGTTATCAAATTCAAGTTAAATTTTGCTACATCTTTACAACAAAGATCTCATGGACCATTCAGCCCAAAGCCGTGATACTGGATGGGTCTGACGTTACGAGACATGGCGCTGGAATGTCAGTGATGAATTCCTCTAAATCCTACAAAATCGACTATACCTCCCCCTCACCTGGCACAAGGTAACAATGAGAACACAAAGCCTCCCTTAGGGAACAGTAAAGAGAGAGCCAGACACTACATTCTCAGAGCTTACACAAAGAGCGTACACTTGACTCTGATATTGAGACAGGTATAGATGCACCTGTGGCTGATCCTTCTCTTACCCCCATTTCCCCTCCTCCTCCCTCCCTGCGTAGGTCAGCGAGGGTTCAGCACTTGTCCAATGTGACCCCCCTTGTGTCCCTTTGGCCGCGAGAGCTCCTCTGTTTTCAGTTCACAGTGAGATAAAATCTACAGTGTTTGACCGAACTCATTTATTTGTGTGTGATGGTGCGGGTGGATGCCTGAGTGACATGGGCAAGGGATTTCCGGCTACACCCTAAAACACATTCCAGAACCATTCACAAATTAAGCGCATTTACCCGTGTACACACCCCGCTGCCTCCCCTCGGGGGTCTCATCACTGTGCACTTGCTGACAGTATATCTGTGCCCAATGTATCTGTGCCCAATGTATTTGTGCCCAATGTATCTGTGCCCAATGTATCTGTGCCCAATGTATTTGTGCCCAATGTATTTGTGCCCAATATATCTGTGCCCAATGTATCTGTGCCCAATGTATCTGTGCCCAATGTATTTGTGCCCAATGTATTTGTGCCCAATATATCTGTGCCCAATGTATCTGTGCCCAATGTATCTGTGCCCAATGTATCTGTGCCCAATGTATCTGTTCCCAATGTATCTGTGCCCAATGTATCTGTGCCCAATGTATCTGTGCCCAATGTATCTGTTCCCAATGTATCTGTGCCCAATGTATCTGTTCCCAATGTATCTGTGCCCAATGTATCTGTGCCCAATGTATCTGTGCCCAATGTATCTGTTCCCAATGTATCTGTGCCCAATGTATCTGTGCCCAATGTATCTGTGCCCAATGAAGACCATTTACAGACAGGATTTAATTTCCAGTCCACAGTGGGGCAGGATACTGTAATCCTTAGAGGGCTCGTCTGGTTGCAAAAACGCTTTTATCTTATACTCATTAATTTTCCACTAGTGGGGATAAATGGCTCATGGCGGCATGACTGGTAACTTCTTCAGCGTTCATGGAAACAGGGCCTAATCCAGCCCCCAAGTGTTACATACGACTATAGCACTGGTGTATGCGCTCAGCCACTGTTCACTTTTATTGGATTTAAAAAACACTTCAGTCATTGATTCAATTAGGGAGATTTATGAGAAGTGTCTGAGAGCAGAACTGTGGCAACCAATCAGCTTTCATTTTCCAACAGATGTTTATAAAATTAAAGCTGAGCTCTGATTGGTTTCCATGGGCAACCTCAAACACTTACCATATATACTCGAGTATAAGCCTAGTTTTTCAGCACAAAAAATTTGCTGAAACCCCAAACTCGGCTTATACTCAAGTTAAAAAAAAATAGGTTTTTGTAGTAAACTTAGGGGCCTCGGCTTACACTTGGGTCGGCTTATACTCGAGTATATACGGTATATCTTGTGCAGGGCCTAAACAGAGATGCAGGACTCTAGATTTTAGCAAGGTTCTAGGAATACAATGAAAATGAGTCCTGCTCCCTTCAGGCCCTGCACCATGCATTATTCAGTGAATTAGCTTTGAATGGAGTGTTCCTTTAAACGGATTCTCTGGCGGCATACAAGTTAGCTCCTTTCCATAGGATTGGGGCTAACGTTGCAGATCAGTGGAGGTCTCGGTGATGGGACCCACACGGATCACGAGAACAGGGGGTCTGGTGTACCCTTGTCATACCCTAAAATGAAGATAGAAGCCGGTGGCGCATGTGACTGCTCCATTCACCTCCATGGTGCTAATGGAGATGGCGAGTTCCATATTTGGCTATCTACCCCAGCCCCATAAAGATGAATAGAGCAGCCGATGGATGCACAATCAGCTGCTCTCTTCATCTCGTGGTACAGTGGGAGTACAATGTACCCCCATTCTTGTGATTTGTGTGGGTCCCATCACTGAGACTCCAAGTTAGCCCCTATGCTGTGGACAGGAGCTAACTTGTATGTCAATGGAGAACCCCTTTAAGGTGATCATTGTCTTGATAATCCCATAGAAGTAAATGGGGCAATCACTGAGAATGTGCACAGAGAGTCACATCCCAAGCAAAGGGACAATGAGGGAGAATTAACTATGCCTTGTCCAACAGTTCTGTGTGAATGCTGGTCCCAAGCAATTACTATAGTCTCTAGCGGAAACCAACCGCGACTATAGCTGAAATTTTCACCAGGTACCTTCACTACATAGCGGAGATCACTTCTGATATGCTATAAGTCCAGAGCCTCTTCAAAATGGCAGTGTAATAAATTCACTCCTCTGTATCTTATGGATAGGTGCACTATTTATGGCATAGGGGACATTGTCCAAGTTCCATTCACTATTCAGTCTGGTACTTCAGTGATTGGCTCGTCTTGTAAGACATCTTGGGTGTTCCCATAAAAATCTGTGGTTTGGAGGTCAAAATTATCCATTGATTTCTCTTGTACTTACGGGATGACTTATCAGATCAGCCAATCCCAGAAGTTCTATAGGACAAATTTGGGGGCCCCATTCTGCTGACCCCCAGGGGTTATGGCTGATGAAACATTTATCCAATAGAGGAAGCCGTCTTTTAAAGGAAATCTACCACTTCCTCTTTTAGACCTGGTTTTTACAAAAAAAAGGCTTTTAAAATTATGCAAATGAGCCGAGGGGCTTAGGGTTACATAGGTGTTAATGGAGCGTGGAACCTCTCAGACTAATTTGCATAATTTTAAAGCACTCTCTTTTCCTTAAGAACAAGGGTATGGGAAACATAAAGAAGATGTGATCCTGCCAGTGGGGACACACACAAGTATGTCAGTGTGCTGGGTTTACAATCCTTCATCCTGGTGGTAGATTTCCTTTACGATAAAAACCCTTTAAAATATTTTTAACCAATGGCTCAAATACTCTTTCATTCTGGAAACCATCATTGATCAGAGCTCCCAGAGCTTTCACAGGTTTACCTGCTTTCCTTATGTGTGACCCACGCAGGAAACTACATTGTGATCCTATTGATGGAAAATCCCTTCATGAGTAAGACCATGATCTGTCTCATTAGCATAAATGTAAAAGTTGATTTTAGAATGAAGAAGGCCACAGATAGCAAATATAAGAAGATTATCACAGTCACAGTTTTGTTTTTAACGGTTGGGTTGAAAGAGTTGGAGGGGGAGTGAAAAGGAGGTATAAATATTCAGGGGATAGGGTGTTAATTGAAAAAAACAAAGTTTAAAAATAATCCACAGAATAGGACCCCTACAAATCACAAAACTTGTGACGGTGACATATTGTCACTCTACTAATGTCTATGGGGGTTAGTGCTAAAATACTTCACATGATAAAACTACAGGCGGTCCCCTACATAAAAACACCTGACTTACAGACAACCCTTAGTTACAAACGGACCTCTGGATGTTGGTATTTTACTGTACTTTAGCCTTAGGCCACAATAATCAGCTATAATAGTTACTAAAGGTTTCTGTAATGAAGATTTATTGTTAATCCTGTTAATCCAGTTGTCACAGAGGCCAGAAAAATTTTAGCTGGAGTTACAATTGTAAAATATACAGTTCCGACTTGCATACAAATTCAACTTAAGAACAAACATGCAGAACTGATCTTGTACGTGACCCTTGGACTGCCTGTATGAAGATAGGTCTATGGGGTATATGGAGGGAGCTATCAACACACTTTTCCTTTCCAATTGTATATACAGGCAGTCCCTGGGTTAGGTACAAGATAGGTTCCATAGGTTTGTTCTTAAGTTGAATTTGTATGTAAGTCGAAACTGTATATTTTATCATTACAATATGATAAAGCTTCATTACAGACACCTTACAGCTGATCATTGCAGTCTGGGACTATAGTAACATCTAGAGAGCTTCACCTGAGGTCACAGTGGGCAGAGGGCTCCGTCTGTAACTAGCGGTCGTCTGTAAGTCAGGTGTACTTAAGTAGGGGACCGCCTGTAGATAGAAGGATGTATTTGGGAATGTCTAGCTATAGATCAGCAGCCAGGACTCTAGGAAGTATAAAGTATCCTACAGACACATCATAGAGCAGGACCTACCAAGCACCAGGGCGTGTGGGAGTATTATGGCCCCAAACAGAGACATTGTGGAAGTATGTAAAATGTCCACAATCCAATCCGGTTCTGACCAGATCGCTGAGAGAATGATCCCCACAGCCTCTTACAAGTGTAATGATACATATGTATACAGACGCTCAGTATACATGTACACACGTGCAGACATACAAGCGTGTACAGAGTAAACACAAAGGTAACTTTGTGGATTTACAAGTTGTCACAACATTCTGATTCATCCGTCTTCTGACGTCGCCAGGAATCCCCAGAGAGCGAGAAAGTTCACTCCAGTCCATGTGTCATACTATACAAAAGACACAAATATAGCAGTATAATAAACCGAAAACAATCCGGTCTGTGAATAGCGCATTTACAGAGGAGTGACTGCACCCAGGACTTCCTTACACTGTTAACCCCCTGAGAACTGGACCTTAAGGATCAGAACAATTTTTTTTTTCCTCTTTGAAGAAATTCATTTGTTTTTGGCTATATAGATCTAGGCAGTTCTTGGCAGGGGCGTAACTACAGTGGTAGCAGCCATAGCAGCTGCTATGGGGCCCACAGTGTCAGGGCCCCCATCATCTGACTTGACAAACGAAAAAGTGCAGGATATGTACCGTTATATACATATTATTCTGCACATTGTACATATATGTGCTGTATGTGTATGTATACAATGTATAGTGTGTAACTAAAGAAATAAGTATATTTTTGAAGTGGGAAGGGGGGCCCCATTCAGAAGCCTGCTTTGGGGCCCTGCCTCTCCTAGTTACGCCACTGTTTCTTGGTACATATATGTAAGAATTTAAATTAAACCTGTCACCTGGTATGTCATTTTTAGGTGCTGATAGGTTCTAATAGCTATGCTGATTTCAAAAATGTCTTTTTCAGCATTCTGAATTATTTCAGTTCTTTATATATTTTTATTTCACATTACCTGGCTCCCTCCCGGCAGGGTGTGTCGTGGTGGAGGAGAAGCTGCCACCTGTGTGTGCCTGTGTCTCCTCATTCATTCTTCCTCTCCTCCACGCCATCCCCCTCCCTCCCCTGCCTGCTCAATGCACATGACAGGGAGGAGGGAGCTGCATGAGTGGAGAGGAGACTGATACAGACACACACAGGCTGCAGCTGCCCCTCCCCCCTTGGGACCAGGTAATGTGACAAAGTGTTCTAAAATACTGAAATGATTCAGAATACTGACAAAGTAAAATCAGCCATTGGTATCTAAAGCTGAAAATTACATTTCTGGTGACGGACTCGCTTTACGTTTTATCCATTTTTATTTTTGCAAAAATACTGAAAAATATTCACATTATTTTTAATAAAAAATGTGGCATTCATTTTGATTTTTTAATCAAAATGACGGGTGCAGCATCACTATTGGGGTACAATCACACGGCCGTCTGGGGGGATGTATATGCGGCCGCAAATTTGCAGCTGCATATACGTCCCTATAGATGTCAATGGCAGTATGGTGCCACACACGGTGCGCACCATTCCGTGCCGTACACCGGAAAAACATACATCCTTCTCTATCTCTCCCCGTGTGTGCGGCTGTGCACCGCTGTTTTCTATGGAGGGGGGGGGGTGTCACCTCCTCCTCTGCAGCGCACAGCGGTATGCTCCCCCGGGCATACGGATATATGAATGTACCCTTACAGTGTGTTCTGTGACAGAGCAAGAGGAGGTGGGTATTCACTTTTTTTTATTTTTGGCTGCTGTCCGGAGGTTTGTTCTTAAGTTGAATTTGTATGTAAGTCGAAACTGTATATTTTATAATTGTAGTTCTAGACAATTTTTTACAAAGCTTAAAGAAGAGCAAAACCTGCTAGAGGGGGAACACACCAGTATGTCAGCGTGCTTGGTTTACAATCCTTCATCCGGGTAGTAGATGTCCTTTAAACCCTTATTATAATCTGAGATTCTCTTTATCTATCTGTCTATCTATTTATCTATCTATCCATTTTTCCTATGCCTCTACAACCACTGATATGCGAGCAGTAATCATGGAGGGGGCATGGATATAGTAACGATTGCATGGCCTCCTCCAACCTCCAGAATCCAGCAACACCAGGGCATACAAAGCTTAAAGAAGAGCAAAACCTACTACAGGGGGAACGCACCAGTATGTCAGTGTACTTGGTTTACAATCCTTCATCCTGGTAGAAGATGTGCTTTATCGATCTATCTATTTATCTATCCATCCTTCTTACGAGGTACCACTATATCCCAATATATTCAATCTTTATCATAGGTCCTATTATCTATCTATAGCATGCCCCCCTCTTATAATCTGGCACATTGGGGGAGATTTAGTAATTCTGGCGCAAGCACGACTGTCGTCATCGGAGATCAGTCTCTGGAAAGCACAGCCCGATGTTTTTAAAGTAGTAGTAATCGTGCGCCATAAAAATGCCGACATCAATGAGACGTGCGCCAAAATCTTACATGGACTGCGCCTTAATGTTGCTCTCTGACCATTTCTTTCCTGGTCTATTGTGCGCCAAAAATTGTGCCAAAAAATGCCGACAAAATACACATAAATGTGACGGATAATGTGGAAAAGTTAGGCCACGCCCACTTGCGCCAAAAAAAGACTGAGGAGACGGGATAGTCGGAAACATCTGTTCTTTCTGGTGCAAAATGATCCGCAACAATTGTGCGCCCCAAAAAAAACAAAAGGTCCCGGCATTTTTAGGCGCAGATATGATAATACATCTGCTCCTATTGTTTCTGTTGCGCTGCTTAGACTCTCCCAATATATTAACTCTTTATCATCTGTCCTACTTTCTATCCTTTTATTATATCATCTATCTATTTCTATCACATCATCATCTCCTAGCAGTGTGTCACCCTCTTAGTTAGACAATTCCAAGCTGTGTCCCGCTGCCTGCTAGACAGATACAACTATGGCTGCAGAACGGGGAATGAACATAATGTCAGATATTGTACAGAATATAAAAGAACACAACAATTTAAACTTTAAGGTATATTTTGCATTGAAATGCCCTCAGTAGAACATACATTGCGTCTCGGGGTCTATCGCTATCTAGCGGTTTCGCTGGCAGACAGCCGTTAAATATTATTCTCCTTTCACTCCGACAATAATAATAATAATAAACACATTTCCAATTGTAAGCGGCATTACTGGGTATGTACGGCACAAAGAAGAATGGGCGCGAGCAGGAAATAAAGATTGAGCACCCAGGAGGGTGGTTGAGGAGGGTAATAGAGTGGGGGGAGGGCAGAATGTTATGGTAAAATCCACCGGTGCTGTGATCTCTGCCATAAATCTGTAATAACACATTGTGCTGCCTGTCATGCACTGAATCCCAGCTGGGGAACCAAGAGGGGTGAAATGCCTCATTAGCTCATAATAACCTGCCCTCTAATCACCTCCCGCCTCGGGACCACCTCCCCTGACACCCAGCCATAAGCACCATTTAGAGTTACACAATGGACACAGAATGAACAACGTTTAGCACACATCACACAATGACTACACGCGCTCTCGTCGCACTATTGACGGCCATTGGTCACGCTGCACACTTTCCATCTAGTTTAATGATCGGAAAAAAAAAAAAAAAGAAATAATAATTTAAGTTTTGACTACAAGAAACACATAAAACCAAAGCAAAAAATGATCATAAAATAACCTAAAGAACAAAATAAGTTCATAAAATAGTAATAGGTAGAACATATTGGATACATCTACAAATTGTGTACATTTTTGTCAATCAAGTACCGTATGTCTAATTAATTCAATGAGTAGGGTAAAAGATGTGACGATGGGTCGAATTAGAATTTTAAAAAAAATCGAAACCATTGGGGAGTAAAAAAATTCAATTACTCTACACTATTCATAAACACTTTCCCAGTTATGAACATTCCCGAGAATTCTGAAATTTTGACGTTTTGCTAAAGAATAATTTGTTACAAAAGAAACGACAATACAAACACAAAAAATAAGGTGACCAATTCTTGACCTTTTGCCAGCAATTCAATTAAACGGCGTCAAAACGAAATGAATTAATGAATTTATATATATATATATATACTTATATTTAATCTTTTTGTATTAAATTTGTATATTTTATACATTAGATCAGTAATCAAACTTTGTAGAATCATTTCTATTGCTTTCAAATCATTCTTGACCTTTTGCCAGCAATTTGCATCATAACTAAATGAATTAATGAATTTACTATTAATGAATTTACTGTATATATTTACTTAAATTTAATGTATTAAATTTCTATATTTTATACATTAGATACATAATCAAACTTTTTAGAATCATTTCTATTGCTTTCAAATAATAAAGGAATTTTTATATTGATAGAAATGGAAAAAAAGTCTAATAATTTAAATTTTAATTTATCTTCTTAAGTTAATTTATTATTTTTATGCCTAACATTTGATAACAATTCAGCGTTCTGCACAACCGGAAGAGGGTGCCTCAGTCTTAGGGTTCCAACTGCAAATACAGTCTTCTAATAATAATGGCTGGACACATTAATTATGCTTGCAAATGATTTCTTTAGATTGTACTTCATTTGCAATAATTCATAATTAATGTGCCCAGGCTTTATTATTATTGGTGTGCATTACATTTGGTTTATTTAAAAATTCTTTCTATAGATCAGGCATAATGTACATTGCAAATCCATGTTCATAGCCTTCATGCGTTGCCCAATTGTGCGCAGAATTGGGGCCAATTTTTTTGTCTTTGGCATCCCCGGAATTTATATTTGACTATGTATCATTATGTGTTATAGGTTGGTTCAAAATGGCCGCATAAATGTCTATATTTACCATATTACAGCTTCACACAACTTGGAACTTGTAGAAAGACATTATAATGTTACATCAAGTTGGACTTCATTAGTAGAAGTGTAAAGTCCAATATAAGAAATTCTCAGGAATCCTATATATATGGTCTATAGTAACTTATGTAGTATATTCATGATATGAGGATGTAAGGTGGCGTCATAATCTCCGAGCTACAGATCTGGATCACAAGTGGAGAAATCTTCCCAGTCTTTAATTACCGGATTCTGGAGAATAAACTCCTTCCGGATATAATTACCCGCCCCGGCTGGACGGCTGGGGGGGGGGGATTCTTCAGCAGGGTCTTCCACACATTTAAATGGCCTTGATAAATGACATCTCTTCTGTTTAAAGACATGAAGTCCTTATTCTCCTCAGCGACTTCATCATTAGCTCATCATGAGGATTGAACGATTGGGGGCTTTACGTCTTCTCTAATAGACCCCTGGGAGGCTGCGGGGTCATTTTCATGTGAAGCTTTAAGACTGCAGATAGCAAATCCACCTCTCCATGACAATCAATACTGCAAGAGGCCCCAGCGCACGGGGTACAGATAAATTCTTAAATATGGATCGCCTTGTCACCATCTGAATAACCGTATATTTTAGCCAATTGTATAGTGGAAGCATATTGTTAAGTGGCTGAAAGGTCGTCTCTGGATCTGTGCACTTTACTACAGGAAATTTTGAGTTAAATTAGGTAATGATATGCAGGGGTGTAAGGTGCACCTCTTAGGCCCTTATACAACATTTTTAATGGTTTTTCCCCCACGTACCAGATGCAAGTTAAAATATGGTTGTTTTTTTAATTTGTCCTTTCAGACACCCAAAGCAGAAAAGATGGCACTGTCTGTGTTGGCCATCCTTACCTAAAGTATAGTAAAATACATTTGTTTTTTTGGGTAGGTTGGGTCACATTAATCAAGGTAGTCCTTTAGTATGATCCAGGTTTATGATGGCCTTAGTCTCGTTTAATAATCACTATAAAGGCGGTCCCCTACTTAAGGACACCCGACTTACAGCCGACCCCTAGTTAAAAACGGACCTTTCTGCCCACTGTGACCTCTGGTGACCTCTCTGGATGCTTTACTATAGTCCCAGACTGCAATGATCAGCTGTAAGGTGTCTGTAATGATAATCCTTGGTCCCATTATACAAAAAATTTGGAAAATCTAATTGTCCCTGGGACAAAATAAAATTGTCTGCAGCTACAATTATAAAATATACAATTTCGACTACCATACGAATTCAACTTAGGTACTAACCTAAGGAACCTATCTCGTAAGTAACCCAGGGACAGCCTGTAGATGAGTTTCTTACCATTTTGGAAATTTCTACTGTGTTCCTGTTGGTGTCTTCTCTATGTGGATATATAACCAAAAGACCCAGATCGTTTAAGAAACATTCGCATGCCTTGCACTGATGAGAGGCTTCCAGACTTTGCCATAAAGCTCTGACTGCTGGAGGCTGCAGTGATAGGTGACTCCCATCTCCCTCCTGCATCTCTGGAGCTCAGCCACAGTGATCTTGGGATTCTTCTTTGCCTCTCTTACCAAGGCTATTCTCCCACGATTGCTTAGTTTTTCTGGATGTTTAGTTCGAGTAAGAGTTGTGGTCTTCCCAAACTTCTTCCATATGGGAATTATGGAGGCCACTGTGCTCTTTGTAAGCTTGAGTGCGGCAGAAATTCTTATGTAAGCTTGGCCAGATCTTTCCCTTGTCACAATTCTGTCTCTGAGCTTCTTGGGCAGTTCCTTAGACCTCATGATTCTCATGTGCTCTGACATGTACTGTGAGCTGTGAGGTCTTATACAGATAGGTATATGCCTTTCCTAATCAAGTCACAGCAAAGGGGCTAAATACTTATGACCATATTTCATCTTTTCTTGTTTAATAAATATTTGTTAATTAAATTAGCAAAAATATCTACACTTGTCTTTTTTCTGTCAAGATGGGGGCAGTGTGCACAATAATGAGCAAAAAAGGAAAAAAGAAACTTACCAATTGGCTGCAAAGAAACAAAGAGTGAAACATTTTAAGGGGTCTGAATACTTTCCATACCAACTGTGTGGAAACTCAACAGTAAGTGTTTCATTTCACTTCAACCCCACCACTGGGATAATAAAGAATGACACAATGTTCATTGTGTAAAACAGTGGGTTATCTAAGTAATAATGGATGGGACGGGTCCATTAGATAGATATGCTCTCCAAAATCAACCTCCACTCATCTGGATCCTGAATAGGGGGAACTCTTCCATTGAAGGGTCAATCCAAACATAAACTTAACTTTTTCCCTGTGTTCCATAAGGGTGTTGCCCTGTGTACATTATGGCTTCTTGGTAGCAGTGTGAATTTGGTGGAAAGTTCAAAACTAGTGTCTATGGAGAACAGTGGGGCACATTAAGTTACCCGGTCCTGCGCGATCCCCGATCCGGAATGTCCGCCGGAATGCACATCTGCCGCAATTCAAGAAGATCGTGCACCCAATTTCCTGCATGTGTCGCTTCCCCGCTCAGGTCCTCTGGAGTTCACCATCTTCTTCCTGGTGCATGTAAGTGCTTGATATTGTGACACAAATTCAAAGTTAATTCCCGCGCTCAGTCCGAATCAGTCGGATCGTCCAAGGGCACGCCCCCCGATTTGGGTCGCATGAAAGCCGGTGCCGATGCGCCAAAATGTGATCGCGTGCGACACAATCACTGGCGAGATCCCTGAAAAGTAAATAAGCCCCTATGTGTCGTCCAAAAGAAGCACCAGAACTTTATGTAGATGCACTACAACTTGATGTTCAACAACTTCATGTAGTATGGACTGTGAAACAGACGCTGCACATGGTGGTGGGATGGGAGGCAGAAACTTCCATCACAACTAGTTATCATAATTAGACAGGTTTCTGTAACACAGTTATACACAAGGAGCTCGGAGCTTAGCCTCCCTGGCTGCATACTTATATAATGGAGCTAAATTACATGGTTTTGAGACTGATCCCATTGAGTCCATAAAAAAAATCTATACAATAGAGGATAAAACCTTTAAACTGTAGCTCAAACTCCCAAAATGTTTATAGTTACAAAAAAGTGGATTCAGAACCAGGTTCCTATAGTGACATCAAAGATCCAATTCCAAAAAATAAGCCACCATTCAAACTCGTGTCATGCTGTTGGAAAGGGCAAGAGAAAGGAGAGAAAATGCAAAATAAACAAAAGAAAAGTACTAGTAACGTGTTCCATAGTATCAGTCTAATGCCAATATATAACAATTTAATACATTTAGGTGAACTTCATGTGTGCATCTGGATAGAGAAAATCCTATCTGTGACCAGAATCTCAGAAGATGTGTCTTGCAGGGAATAAGCCGCCCCAGGCATTATGGGTTAAGCAAACACACATGTTGCATTGCATTTAGTGGGCTGCTACAATTCATTGTTGCAAAGGGAAAGCTGTTCCTTGGCTGCTTCCCTATCTGGTCTCTCCCTTTATCATGGTAAACAGCACCTGAAAAAGTGAAAGGCAAGCAAATATTTGTTTCTTCCCCCTATTGGCCAGGGAGGGAGCCATTTTACTGAGGGTCACATACACTTCTCCATGCAAAGCACACAGCGATCTAGATGCAAGCTTATTTCCCTGCATCATTTTACTTTTAAATTTGGAACAAGGCAGCATTGTTTGCTCCAGCCGCCTGACTCACATCAGCCATAAAGCGGCTATTCTCTGCCCAGTGTTAAGTGTGCCAGTTAACATTCTGCATATAAAGACATTTGTGCCATCTCTAAATATGATAACAAGAACATTTGCTTGGTTATTTGATATGTAATTGCTGCTGCAATGCGGCCAAAAACAAAACGGGAGAAATCGGAGGAGATGTAAAGTGAAACACTGGAGTGAAACTGTCACCATGCCATAAGTAATATTGGAGTGTAACGTGCACATCATGTTTATATAAGCATAAAACCAATTTATTATCCCATATCATACTCTGTGTATCCCATACAACAGCCCTCCTAACCTGCAAAATGATGGTGGAAACCAACCAGTAGCCATCATGGTAGACATCTGTCCTCCAAGATCTTATGGTTTTCTGTAGAAGTGGATTGAGCTTTGAAGACTGTTCTTCCTCATTGTTTCGAATGGACAAAAATGAAGAATCCAATTTACAATCCTGTACATTGTATAGTAGTTGCTTTTTCCCAGAATAGGTTTTCCAACTGTCTTTCTAGGAACTCCATTACAATCTATGGAAGCCTCGCAACAATGGTGCTTTCAATGGAACAATGTGCCGCTTTCAATGACCTCAAGAGCAATAATTGGCCTGTCAATAAGTTCTGCAAGCAGATAAATGAAAATTGCCCATGTAACTTAGACCTGCATGCGCACCTCTGTGTAGGGACGTCTATGGGGCAACCATAGAGAGGATATACTCCAACTGCATACCATGACGTATACATATTTTTTCCATGATGGGTGCTTCTTTGGGTGCAGTATCATGTATCTATGTTCCTAGCATGGAGTATGACACCTGACGTAACAATGGCTTCCCACTGGACAGCCAATTCAGTGCACAATATCAACAATGACATATAAGACCATCTATAACCTGCCATGCCCAGAAATCTTTGACCTAGTTATCGCACAACTCATCATATGATAACTAGGACCTTCTTCTTTGCTGTCCGTATGCTTCTCATATGTTCTCCGAGATGACGCCCATACTTCCCCAATTGCGCCAGTACATCAGACTCACCCTCTAATAACTTCAAAGTCAACATAAAACCCACCAAGAGGTGGTCATCATCAGCAAATTTTAGGAAATTATTAATCCCCCTATACATAAAGTAATTACTTGGCTGTTCTCACAAAAGGTGAATAGAACCTGCTGTAATTTGATGTTACTGATCCCCGGAATATAGTGACCTCAGAGTGTTATTTTTTAGCACTATGGGCACTTTGTATGGCAGTCTTGCATAGGAAGGTCTCATGCACCTCGAGAGCCTTTATATAGTTGTTCATATGGGGAACATGCTTGTATGTGGTTAAACAAAAAGGGGTTTATGGCCAGATTTCAAAAGTTTTCACTCTCCCTTGCCCTCATCATTTAAAAAGTACCTTTCAGGTCCATTTGGCATCCAAAAAACGAAAACAGGACCACATGGACTGTGGTTAAAGATCCCAAATCGACCTGAATGAGGGCTGTACATGGGTAAAACTAGAGAAAAAACTTTTATACTTACTAGGTGTGAGGCACATTAGACACATATGAAGATCCTGTGTCTGCTCCTGCTCTCGCAATGCGGTAAGAGAAGCTGAGATAATGCCCCGGCTCCATATTTACGGCACTTGCGCAGTGAACCCGTGCTCGAGGAAGGTTTAATATTTTACAATCATACAAAATTTTTGGGACACTAAACCAACTTAAGTGGGTGGCTTAAAGGACACCTAGCACCATTTTAGGGGTGTAAGACTGTCCTATAACTCATGCTTGTTACCTGTTGGGGACCATCTCGCTTCTTTCAGCAAGTTTCCAGGCTCCAAAATCGCAGATAAAACTTTATAAACTTATGAAATAGTACTGTAGGCACTCCGGGTCGCGTCATCTGAGCTCCTCCGCTCAGTAAAGTATGCACGCCCCCCGATAATTGATTTGCATAACTCCTGTCGCAGCTCTTCGGTCTACTGTGACATCAGGCGGCTTGCAATAAATCTTGCGCAGACGCGACAACTTGTCCCTTGAGCAGTCGCACTGGTGACCTCGTAGGCTGCGCATGGGACAAGTTCTCGCGCCTGTGTGAGATTTCTTACAAGCCGTCAGAAACTAGCTGAAAGAAACTAGATCATCCTCCACAAGTAACGAGCTATAGTTATAGGACAGTCTTACACCCCTAAAGTGATGATGGATGTCCTTTAATGTCCCAAATCACCCTGACAGGTTCCCTTTAAGGTTGGTAGAGCGTTGTGATGCTCAGAGGCAGGGTTTTTTCTCTCCGGCTATACCAGGTAGTAACTTATGTATTTCACATTCATTGTGCTTGTTTTTGCCTTAAATGTATGTCCTGGATCCGAGAACTAATAGTATCCTAAAAAAATGTAAAATGTTGTATCCTACGTGCAGCACCTTAAAGAAACACAAGAAAACTGCCGCGAATGTGCACTATATATAATATAATTTCTCAAACTATTCCCGTGAATCAGAGCTCTTAGCTCTTGGGCCCATTTGTAAAGACCGTGAAAAACGGTTTTGCCTAAACGACCTCCAGTGACCTCTGTTACGGCCAACAATCATCTGCATTGCGATCCTCCTATTTCTATGCACACGGCGAGCCCGATAATTGAGGGCGCAGATAAAGCAATGACACAAGTACCAGGACTTGCACGGCTTACAGTGGTTGCTGGGTGGAACATCAGCAGAAGATGAGAGCGCTCGCGGCCCAAAACTCTTGTCGCCAATTGTGTCCTTAACAAGGGCAGCACAATAGAGGGCGTTGTGTCTGCTAATAGTGTAATTAAATGTCTCTGCTGCTTCTCTTCTTAAAAAGATTTATTTAATTCCCCGCAATAAAGAGGCTGCACTTCCCTCCTTTCAGGCGAGAGATAATTTCCTTTTTCAGGAACGTTTTTGGGCCTGGAAGAGGGAACCACTCACAAGGAGCGGGAATGCCAAACAACTTGGTCTGAGAGGATTGTCGTATTGTTCGGTGCCAACACACAATGTGGGTCTGAGGCCGGCACATGGTAACGAGGACGTGGAGCCGACTGGGGCAAGGCAGGCACATTCAGCATCCCAAACGCTTAATTAACCCGGCAAATCATTGCACATTGTCAGCCAGGGCCTGGGTTAATACGAGTGCACACAACAAGACGCACACATACACACACAAATATCCCCCGAGCCAGCGGCAGCCTAATAAGCAGGCACGGATCATTTAATAAACAGATTTACTGTTCAGCCTTTATAAAGATAGCCCATGAATAAATGAGGCCATTAAGTGAGTCTTCATTGCACGGCAGACATGTTACATTGTCTGGCCTCCGCCGCAGACATGCAATCCTTCTATTAAGCACAAAGTAATGTCTTTACATGTCATTTGCAAGTCTAGCGCAATTCAGCACATATATATATATATTCCAGAACCGGGAGCTTAGATGGCGGGGGGGACTGCACATGGAAGGATAATGTCGTTGAAATTAGCTGAGGATACAGGTTATGGTAAGATATGAGGGAAAGCTATAGGGGTCAGATAGCAGCGGGGTTGTTTGCGCTGCATTGTAAAACTGCAGGATCTATTCTTCAGAAGAAAATCAATATCATAGTAAATAGGGTTAATATCGTAGTAAATCAGGACATCAAGTCTATAACCTATTAAATTATACCGCGGTGATCCAGAAGAAGGCAAAAAACCTGCAAGGCTGAATATAAAAACATTCTTGGGATGGGAAGGTGATCTAGGGACTTATTCTGGAAAGCAGGACAGAATCTTTCCCTGCTATGGTTTAAACTTTCAATGGGTCTGGAATACATCAGTAGTGGGTTATAATATAGGTCCATGGTCACCCAAACCACCCACCATTTTATACTGAGAAGGGCCTTATTCATCTAAATGCACATGTAGGGCCTTTGAAGGTCCTCTAAAAGGTCTTGAAACCGCAGAGTGATAGAAGGCAGAAGGGATTCTCCATTTCTAAAGAAACTTGATTCTAGTACCAGATGTAGGAAGTGATTCCCAAACTTGTAGGAGCTATAATATTCATACAGCCCAGGACCCAGGGCAGTCTTAATCCGCCCCTGGTCTGAATTAACCCCTATAAGATTATAGGTTAAACTTGATGGATCTGCATCTTTATTCAACCATATTTACTATGATATTATAATTCCCAGCTATTCCTTTTGACTCCCCAGACACATGCATTCTCCAGGTAAAATTTGATGGAACTGAATCTTTATTCAGCCTTATTTAATATGAAATAATGATAGTCTTTTAGATAGAAGTTTCCAGCTATTCCTTTTGACCTCTAGACACATGCATACTCAGCTTGTTTTCTGAAAGGATTTAAGGGTACAAGATTCTGTAAGACAACTATAGTATGGGTGGATTATCCAGGGTGTATAAGACTGCCCTGGGTCCTGGGCTGTATGAATATTATAGACCCTACAAGTCTGGGAATCACTTCCTACATCTGGTGGTAGAATCAGCGTCCTGGGTAATGGAGGATGCGTCCCTTCTGCCTTCTTTTATTTTTGCTTTTAGGACCTTTGGAGGACCTCCAAAGGTCCTGATATGGCTTTTGGCTCTTATGTACATTGAGAGCAGGAACAGATGTACAAGGATTTCACGGTTGAAGGTCCTTCGGAGTATAAAATTTGGTGGGTGGTTTGGTTGGCCATGGGGCTCCTCAAAGGCTTCGGCCCCGAGCTACAGCCCTACAGCCCACACAGCCTATATTATAATCCACTACTGCTTATGTCTCTCTAAAACAAAAAGGTAACACATTTTATAGATGTCTCTTTAACTCTAGTGACCCCCTTCATCTTCCCCATATAAGAAGATAGCTGCAGTCAGCCCAAAATCTCCTTTGCAACATTCACATTAGTTTTAATATCATATAAAATAGAGAACATTGAGATGAACGGCCTTCAGTGTAATACAGGTATCCCAAATTTGCCAATATTTCTATATATTAAATGATATAATATCCACTTTTGATGTCCTTTTGTTTTGTGTTTACAGTTCCCATGCAGATCTATAGGTCTCCATGGATACAGACTACACACAATCCAATATACATTTGATAGAGGTCTGTAACCATTTAGTGACATCACAGCGGAGATATAGCATGCTGTTATGTGTACATGTGTCTTACATGATCTGGATTATACCTGTGCGTATGTCATGCTGAAGTGTAGTGATTTATGGTCTGCAGGTGTCACCGCTGTAAGTGGCCGCCATAAAAGTGCCATTGTCTTGCTTTGTGCGGGTAGTAATGTACCAAAGGGGAAGTACATGATAATAAAGTGACACATGCAAAACCACACAAGTGAGAGCAATGCAACAAATAGTCGTGTATACAATATTCTAATCGAGTGCAACCAAAACAGAATGACTCCTTCCTTCCAAATAACTACTTACCCTACACTGGACAGAAGGTAATGGCTACATTTATTATGTCTGGGGCGTTCTGCATCAGTCGTGTAAACATCTTAGGCTACATACACATGGCCGTATGGGGGGCATACATATGGCCGACGAATATACGCCATATATATACGTCCCCCATAGACGGCAATGGGCACATGGCACCGTACGGGAGCGGCACCGCTCCGTAGCCGGGAGAAAGATAGGACATGTCCTGTCTTGCTCCGTAATACGGCACCGTGCGCAGTATATTCCTATGGAGACTGGCGGGGGTTAGCAGCGCTCACTCCTCCTCTTCTCCTGGCGCTGACATGTGCCCTCCGTGCTACGGTACGGCGGGCACATCGTTGTTTAAATTGTAGCCTTAACCTGATGTATGTCTCTTGAAGTATCAGTGCGTCCCTCATTTATCATGCTTGATTTTGATGATAGATTTCCTTTAAATCCAATATATTAAGCCAGAAATTATGTCCCTCAAAAATCTTGGATCCGGAGCCAGAGTGATAAATTTTGATATTTGAAAGGACCAGAAAAACAAATTTGGCAAATCAGCAGAAAACTAAAGAATGAAAAAGAAAAATCATTGTTCCCCTATAGGGACAACCCTCCATCTCCCCCCAGTTACAACCCGGCTATGGATGTCCCACTAAACTTACAGGCCCTCTGTAGCAAATTATAGGCCTTAACAGTAGAGATGAGCGGGATTGTGCATCCTACGTGACCTGGACATATTGCTGAATTGGCAGTGTCCAGGAGGACACCACTGGCCAATCACAGCCATGGTTAGTAAGTAGGGGTGTCAATTTGCCAAATTCGCTGCACAGCCGCCCATTCACACTGGACGCACACAAACCCGCATCCAAGCTTAAACTTTGAGTCCCCCTCACATCTCCACCACTGAGATCAGAGATTGGCTTCTTGGTCCCATAAAATGAACAGGATTTTGTGAGCTGGATCTGTGAAAGCAATGGGGCATAGAGTGCTGCCACTAGCCCACTAGGGCATTAAGATAAGTCATTATTTTTCTCCTTTATTTGATACTTTCCTACCATAAGACACTTTTGTACATGTCACATGAGGCCATTAATTGATTTTCTTGCAGTGATGTACATATCAAGGGGTCACTTTGGATCCCATCGCAGTCCCACATCTTTGTACATATAATATGTCCTGAGAAATAAAATACTTCTCGCTGCCAACCAGAACCATATTATCAGAGACCTGATATATCAAAGATCTGATACATTATAATTATAGCCATAAGAAAGCAAGAATACAGCAGAGGGGTGTAACTGGAGGGGGTGGAGAGGGTGTGGTCGCCACTGGGCCCAAGAGGCTTAGGGGGGCCCCTTAAAGTGTCACTTTCCCATATGAGAAGACTATTCCTATAAACCTTACATTATAGTCGGGGGCCTGGCACAGACTTTGCATTGGGGCCCATCAGCTACAAGTTACCCCTCTGACTTTTCTGATTAGCCCCCTATTAGCCACCCCTATGTATTTCCCATTTTTAGCATCAAACTTTCCATTTCCGGTATAATAGGGACATAATTGTTTTATATTTCATATTTGTATAGACTTCATAGAGCTGATAGCCCTGTATAAGAGTAGAGAAGCGCTAACCAAAAGCAAACTCATAAAGACCAATATAGAAAAGTAAAAGCAAGTTTAGCTGATATCTATCACACCTGCATTTGTAAGATAATTTATAGCATGTGAGCCCCTGGATTATATGATGTATATAATATATATACGCTCTAAAATAACCTATTGTGCTATGCACACAAACACAAGTGTAGACATAATAAATACAATGCATAGCGGTAGGAGCTGAAGAATGTCACCCATGACTGTGTGGAGTCCAAGCGGTAAATGACATAACATTATAAATCCACGACACATTCCTAGGACCTGTATACACTCCCCTTATATTCAGGCTAGACCTGTAGGCCGGTATTCCAAAGCTGAACCATGTGCATGACCCTGCTGAACACTAGAGGGCAGTGTTGTATATGAGTTGCTGACCAGGATACACAGTGATCACAGTCCTGTCATCTGATCTTATTTGTTACATTGTAATTAGGTGTCATCTGTATTTGTGCCCTTTTTTTGTACTATGATTCGCAACATTTATAACAAAAGAAATAAAGGGGAATGATAAAAGATTTGACACCTGTCAAACATGGATTATAACGCTCAAGTAAAACTTTTCACTTCCTCTAGATACTTTCATTACAATGAAGGGCATTACATTGGAGTGATGAAGCAGAGGTGACCTGTGAAGATACTTTACCCTTCCTTATACAGACAGTTCCCGGGTTACGTACAGGATCTGTTCTGTAGGTTTGTTCTTACATACAAATATCTAGTGCTCCACTTTCTTGATATGTAAAGTGGAGTCTCCAGTCTTTTTCCTCATCAGCCACAGATTCCTGACCATAAAATGGCGGCAGATAGAGGATCATGTGATCTATAACTGTCCATGAACAATCGCCCTGCCAGGACCTTGATCTTATATTCATGGTATTATCACAAGGTCCTGGCAGGGCGATTGTTCGTGGACAGTTAGAGATCACATGACCCTCAATCTGCAGCCATGTTATGGACAGGAATGTTCGGCTGATGAGGAAAAAGACAGGAGGCTTCACTTTACATATCAAGAAAGTGGAGCACTAGATATACTAGATGTATATCGGTAAATTGCCTAATATCCTGCCCAGCAAACTTACACACACATTACAAAACACATGAGGTAAAGTGACCAACCCCATTTCATTTGTAATAGAGTTTAACAAAATCCGGTGAAAACAACAAAATACCTGACAAAAACTTGTATAATCTCGTCAAAAAACTTTGTCACAATTCACAGACTTCCACAGCGTCCTGATATACAATCAGTGTCGGACTGGCCCACCAGAGGATCCTCTGGTACTCCGGTGGGCCAGTCCAACACTGATTGTATATCAACCCAATACTGAACCCCAGAGGTCCATCAGAAAACACCACAATTTGGAGGCTGCTAGAGTATATGTCCTGGGGGATTATGCAGAGTGGGCCCCCAAATTGATTTTCTCTGGTGGTTCTAAGGAAACCCAGTCCGACACTGTGTACATTCCATTGTAACATGCAAATGGACATTGGTGATAGATTGTAAGACTGATTTGCCGCAACACTTAGGGAAGAAGTGAATCAGTCATGAGTGATAACACAATCCTCCCTTTGTATCGGTAACTTTTTCAGTTTGCCGTTTCTTCAAAGTTATGCAAATTTCCATTTTATGGGATTAATGAGTTAATTTGCATAGGAGCAGCGGCCTTACGGGAGATTGACTTTTGTGTATCCTAGTAGTAGTAGTGCAAAGTATATAATATATACAGGCAGTCCCTGGGTTACATACAAGATCGGTTCTGCAGGTTTGTTCTTAAGTTGAATTTGTATGTAAGTCGGAACTGTATATTTTATAATTGTAACTGTGACAATTGGATTTTAAAAATGTTGGGTTGTCATAAGAACCAGGAATAACAATAAATCTTAATTTCAGACACCTATGATAACTATTAGAGCTGTTTTTTAGTAGTCTGGGACAGAAGTACAGTATATACTCGAGTATAAGCCGACCCAAGTATAAGCCGAGGCCCCTAATTTTAGCACAAAAACCCGGTAAAACCTGTATATTTTTTTTACTCAAGTATAAGCCAAGTTTGGGTTTTCAGCCCATTTTTTGTGCTGAAAAACTAGGCTTATACTCGAGTATATATGGTAAATTACAAAAATCTAGAGGTCCGTTTGTAACTAGGGGTCATCTGTAAGTAGGGGACCGAGGGATGAATATTCTGCGGGGGGGCTCTGCTTCTTAGTACATACTAGGATGTTGATATCGCCCAGTATCGGCTCTCCCCGAGAACGGGGAAACAAGGTAAACAAAATAATTAGTTGGTAAATGCACACTTTGAGCGGACCTTTGCTAAAGATTCATGAAAAATGCATCACTTAAGGCCGTACAGCTTCCCATGCAGCCCTGCGCAATTTAATATTTTATAAGCATTCTGCAACACAGGGAAAATAACACATTTCATCAAAATTGTATAAGGTGTATACAGTTCTCTGCAAAAAAAAAAAAAAAATTATTATTAAAAAAAACACACAAGTTCTCCCATCACTGGGATCAGAGGTGTAACAAGTAATTACAGGGCTCTATAGTAAATCATAGAGGCTCTGGGTGCACATAATGGGTATGGGTGCTGAAGGTGTGCACATACACGCATACATACATACATGTATGATTCTACACTTACATGCATGTACATAACCGCACACATACATGCAGATAAACACATAAACAAAACAAAGTAACAAGACAAATATAAAAAAGATAAAAGAATATATGTCTGATATAAGGACATACACACATGTACACAGAAAAATATAAAGCAATACATACATGAACACACATGTACAGAACATACATACATAGTGGGGCTCATTTACTAAGGGTCCGTCAGACGCACTTTTGTCGGGTTTCCCAACGATTTCTGATTTGCGCCGAATTTCCCTGGGATTTTGGCGCACACGATCAGATTTTGGCGCATCGGCGACAGAAATGGGGGGCGTGGCCATTGGACAACCCGACGGATTCGGAAAAAAACGTGGAATTAAAAAAGAATTTGTGTCGCGAGATCAGCACCTACATGCTCTGGGACAAAGAAGGTGAGCTCCGACGGACCTCGGCGCAGCAGCGACACCTGCCGGATATCGGGCGCACGGACGTTAGTGAATCCTGGCAGACCCGAATCAGCGTGCTGCGGGATCGCGACTGGACCGGGTAAGTAAATGTGCCCCAGTATGTCAGTAGTGGCAAACCTAGGTGGCACTCATATCACCCTCTGTGGGGTCCATAAAGGTTGTCTTCACTGTAGCAAATAAATACAGAAACAGCCATTGATATATAACACATACATACATGGGCTGTGTGTACACATATACACACATGCAGGGACCCCAAATACATAGATGTACAGAGAGTATACAAATGTGTACATAAGTATCCATCCATATAGCACATACATATATACATGCTTATACAGTTGTATATACATGTATGCTTATAACACATGCAGACAAATACAAATACATTTGCACACTATGCGTAGAAATGTACAGACATTGACCCATGTGTGCATTCATAGAGGTATATACAGTATAGTAATACACCTATACTTTACATACATTGAAATAAAAGTGTAGATAAACCCTATACCTGATAATCTAAGTACATTTAGAGTATCTCACAGCTGAGGAATCATAAAGTTTCTGCTTGGAGAGTAAAATTGCAAAGTAAGGGGTTAAAATGATCGTTATTGTGTAATAATTATAATAATTCCTTTATTTATATAGCGCACACAGATTGCGCAGCGATGCACAGAGCTTGTCACATCAGTCCCTGTCCCCAGTGAGGCTCACAATCTAATCAACCTACCAGTATGTTTTTGGAGTGTGGGAGGAAACCGGAGGAAACCTACGCAAAAATGGAGAGAACATACAAGCTTCAAGACTATAGTGCTAACCACTGAGCCACAGTGCAAACATGACTGGGGGATTAACATTTGAGAAGTTACTTTCATGGAAAAACCCTTTTAATATAAATGAATACCAGTAGGTACACAAAAACATTTTTTATATTATCTACCACGACGATGCTGCACATTCTATTCCTATAGGGGGCAACTATTGTGCTAATATAGGCCTGGTGTAGACGTCACCATCCTCCGGCATAGGTAAAGTTTAAGAACCTTTAAGAATGTATAATATCTGTATTTGTGGACCATTGTGACCCTCCACTAGAAGACTAACTATATACTGACTGCATCTATATCCGAGTCTCAGTTTCTAACTAGTCAACAATGTTTCCATTCATTGACTGCAAACAGAGAACTTGCAAATAATGAGGAACTAAAAGATAAAACATAACAAAGTTGCAGAATTGGAAGTCCGGCCACACAGGTAATTTATAGTTTCACAGAAGTTGGAAAGTAACAAGTTGCAGCCCCATGTAAGGGACCGTCTACCTGGTGAACCACTTCTGTCCTATGCAGTTGAATAGTGTAGTGGTCAAGCATGCTCACATGGGGCACTGATGAGAATCCATTCTTGTGGCCCCATCAGTTAGACCTTTTTCCCTACTGGGTGGACAGATGATAAATACTTTGGTAATCTTCTTATATTTGTCATTCATGAACAACTTTTAAAATCATGCTAATGGACCAGAATAGCTCTAGGGGATGTAACCAGAGTCCCTCTGTGCTGAAGCCAGTGAAGGAGGATAGGATCATGCACAAAACCAACCAGACCCTTCTGAATATTGTAGTAAGTTTTCTATCTATTTCTGGGGTTACACTGCTCAGTTCTGCTATGTAATGTCCTTTATGTGTCTATTACTCATGATAATAATAATCAAACAGAGAGTGGTGCAGGGTTTCCTCTTCTGTATAAGCAGCGTATGGAGGACATCATAGCAGCTGGTCTCCATCCACCAGCTCTGGAATGAGTGAGAATCAGATATACAGGGGCTCATTTACTTACCCGGTCCAGTCGCGATCCAGCGGCGCGTTCTCGTTCACTAAGGTCGTGCGCCCGATATCTAACAGGTGTCGCCGCTGCGGCAAGGTCCGCCGGAGTTCAGCTTCTTCATCCCGGTGCATATAAGTGCTGATCTTGCGACACAAATTCTTTTTTAAATTCCGCGTTTTTTCCGAATCGTTGGGTTGACCGATAACCGCCCCTACTCCCCCCCTCCCCCCATTTTTTTCTGTCGCGTGAAAGGCCGTCGATGAGCCAAAACCCGACAAAAGTGCGCAATTCGGACCCTTAGTAAATGAGCCCCTCAGTGTTCAGAGGGGAAATTGGTAAAAGTCAATACAGGTTATGGCCATAAACAGTGTCATTTAGAGGACAGACAGTTATCACTTTGGAACATGGGAAAACCATCTTACAGGACGATTGGCATCAAAATCATCGTCTGCCCATCCCCTTATCTGCCGCAAGTTTTGGTTGAACACTGCAGCAGTTACTCAGAGCAGTAGGTGGAGTATAGAGGATCAGAGAATTGTGCATCCTGATAGTTTAGAGTAGGAAATGAATGTGTTACTATAAAAGTGATACATGTTTTGTTTTGAGGAAAATAAAGGATACATATAACACATATACCAAGAAAATATGTCAGCAATTATCAAAAGTACATAGTGCCCCACACACATCTAACATGCTCAGGGTGACTACCTGCAGTTCTGACCATACAAACCTCTAGACTGTGTTAGGTATAGCCCTTGGAGGTCTGTGTAACCATACCTGTGTGTTTTGTTATTAGCAGCAGGACTGTGAAATATGCATTTATATTCCGGAACTCTGGGAGACTTCTCCTCAGAGGTATAAACAAAAACCAGCTCACCTCCCGTTATGGCATGCCGAGCGAGGCACGGGCCTCCCCTCTGCTGGAGTAAAGTATCCAAAATAGACGAAAAGACGGCTCAGCCAAGCTCCAGGCAATGCATTTGAAGTCCTTTATTCGTGCAACATTAATGCAACATCCACAATGCGGGGATACAGCAACCGCTAACGCGTTTCGGGCGGGTTAACCGTCCTTAGTCTTAGCATATGATTAAGGACGATTAACCCGCCCGAAACGCGTTAGCGGTTGCTGTATCCCCGCATTGTGGATGTTGCATTAATGTTGCACGAATAAAGGACTTCAAATGCATTGCCTGGAGCTTGGCTGAGACTTCTCCTCACACTGCTGCGTTCTTAGGTCTCTGCATATAGACTGCTCCCCAGCCCCTGATGTAATATCCAACCAGAAGCCTGCAATAGTCAGAGCAGTGGGGAGGGGCAGTGAAGAGTTCTCAAACACCAGTGCACCTCAGTGCTTCAAGTCCCGCTACAATCCTGGAATACAAATACATACAGAAAAGTATGATTACACAGATCTTCAGGTAGACACCATTTAAAGTAGAGCCTAAACATGTTGTAAAGCAAGCTAATGGGACAGAAATGAAGTAAGGGCACTAGAGGAATAATAAATAATAATAATAATTCTTTATTTATATAGCGCACACAGATTACACAGTGCTGCACAAAGCATTTCACATTCCCCTTGTAATTTTTGCACATGCTTAAAAAATATATATATACAGGCAGTCTCCGGGTTACATACAGGATATATATATTAAAAAACAATATATATGATAATGTTAAAACATAATTGTTGTGATAATAACAACATCCCCAATAATGCTTCTGATACTAAAGCATAATAACAATATTACATAAATAATAATATTAATAAAATAATCAGAGCAACAACATAAACAATGATGATAAAAAAACACTATAAATAATAATACATTATAATAAAAATTATGATGAATAACAATGACTACTAGTAGTAAAATAATAAAATAAGAATTATTAAAATAATTTTATTATTATTTTTGTATTTTACCATTTTAAGCTACTTTATTGATCATCTTTGATTTGTAAACCTCTACGGAATTTGGTGGCACTATATAAATAAAGATTACAGGCGGTCCCCTACTTAAGGACACCCGACTTACAGACGACCCCTAGTTACAGACGGACCCCTCTGCCCCCGGTGACCTCTGGTGAAGCTCTCTGGATGTTACTATAGTCCCAGGCTGCAACGATCAGCTGTAAGGTGTCTGTAATGAAGCTTTATTGATAATTCTTGGTCGCATTACAGCAAAAAATGTTGAAACTCCAATTTAGTGTGCTTTTTTTCATCATTGTTTATGTTGTTGCTCTGATTATTTTATTAACATTATTATTTATGTAATATTGTTATTATGCTTTAGTATCAGAAGCCTTATTGGGGATGTTATTGTTATTATCGCAACAATTATGTTTTAACATTATCATATATATTGTTTTTTAATTTATATATTTATGTATATATACAGGCGGTCCCCTTCTTAAGAACACTCGACTTACAGACGACCCCTAGTTACAAACAGACCACCGGATATTGGTAATTTACTGTACTTTAGTCCTAGGCTACAATAATCAGCGGTAACAGTTATCACCGGTGTCTGTAATGAAGCTTTAGTGTTAATATTGATTCTTATGACAACCCAACATTTTTAAAATCCAATTGTCACAGAGACCAAAAAAAGTTCTGGCTGGGATTACAATGATAAAGTATACAGTTCTGACTTACATACAAATTCAACTTAAGAACAAACCTACAGACCTTATCTTGTATGTAACCCGGGGACCTCCTGTATATATATATATATATATATATATATATGCGGTTCCCTTCTTAAGGACAATTGTCATTGGGACAAAATTTTTTTTTTTATCTGCAGTTACAATTGTAAAATTTACAGTTCCAACTTACATACAAATTCAACTCAAGAACAAACCTAAGGACCCTTATCCTGTACGTAACCCGGAGACTGCCTGCATATATATATTTTTTTAAGCATGTGCAAATTTACAAGGGAATTCCTCTAGTGCCCTTACTTCATTTCTGTCCCATTACACCATGTTTAGGCTCTACTTTATATGGTGTCTACCTGATGATCTGTGTAATCATACTTGTATGTATGTATTTATATTCCAGGATTGTAGCTGGACTTGAAGCACTGAGGTCCAATTCTAAAATATACAGTTTCGACTTGCATAAAAAAATTCAACTATGGACCCTATCTTGTATGTAACCCGGGGACTGCCTGTATTATTATTATTATTATTATTATTATTACATGACGTGACTATTTGCACGGCAGAACTTAAGTATGTGAACCCCCTGTAATAATCAGGTGGATGGAAGAAACAATAGCATTTACCTACAAGTCTTTTTTTATTTCGTTCCACTTTAAGAATAGTTCAGCGGGAAATAAAAAAAAAAACCTGATGTTGGCAGCAAACACGAGGCTGATATATACCGACCTAATGGCGAGAACAACCAGCTTTAAGTTAACAGCTGTGTCCCTAATTACCGGCGCTGATTTATACTCTATTAAGTCGCTCTATACGGAAGTCATTCCTGGCAATGCATTTAAAACCTTCTCTAAGCCACCAAAACACTGCAGTTCTATCCGAAATAAATGTATCGGGCTCTTTGGGGAACATATGGCCCCCGTTCTTTCTTTATTAATAATTCAATTCAAGTGAGCGAATATGAGTTGGTACACTTACTGGCGGGCGCTGTCCTGAGAAAAGCCACATTCGTTTTCGGCTGTTTTTTTGTAAATTGGGCTATTAAATAAAAGCATTATATAGGAATTACCCTTTAAATTTTAAGCAGCGCGGTAATTTAATGGTATTTTTCGAGTCGGATTCATTTTCAATCTGTAAAGAAATGACAGTCATTTTCTGCTGACCGATTTTTTTAGAACCTGCTATTTTCTTGCAATTACACGTTCTGTTAATAAGTAAACTGAAAAGAGAAGGGGGGGGGGAGGTGCGAGGGGGGGGGGCGAGGGCTTGTTTTGTCCGCGGCTCGGGCTCTAGCCTTGTGATTTCGCTCTCTATGTCCCCCAGGGCTGTCGGCTTGTTTTAGAAAGGGTGATAATCTAGGAAATTAGAAGAGAATAAGATGGGGACGTATTAGCGGCGCAGTCGCTGAGTATAGAAGGATTTGTGGTATTTCGAAGCAAAGGCGTATTACATAGTGTTCTGCTAGGAAAGGGATTGTCATTACAGGGGCCGCATTGTGTGTGCTATGGAAATGCTGCAGGAAAGTATCTATCTATCTATGTATCCACTTCACCCAGTCATGGTCTACCCCTAACCAGAACCTGCCCCAGTGACCCTACTGAAGACTTGTAGGTAATACTCCTACCTATGACCTGCCCCAATGACCCTACTGAAGACTTGTAGGTAATACTCCTAACTATGACCTTCCTTATTGGCCTTAATAAAGACTTGCAGCTGTTTCTTCTCATGACAAGACCTATTGGCCCTACTGAAGACTTATACCTCATACTCCTACTTATGACCTGCCCCAGTGACCCTATAAAGCCTTGCAGCTAATACTCCTACCTATGCTCTGCACCATTGGCCCCTGGTAAAGTATTGCACACACTGGACTAGATCATTATCTGTACCTACCCATGTTCTGCTTCATTGGCCACTACAAGCAATTACAATTGTGTATTATCTCTGTACTGTGACATCACTGTGTGTATTATCCCTGTACTGTGACATCACTGTGTGTATTATCCTGTACTGTGACATCGCTGTGTGCATTATCCCTGTACTGTGACATCACTGTGTGTATTATCCCTGTACTGTGACATCACTGTGTGTATTATCCCTGTAATGTGACATCACTGTGTGTATTATCTCTGTACTGTGGCATCACTGTGTGTATTATCCCTGTACTGGGACATCACTGTGTGTATTATCCCTGTACTGTGACATCACTGTGTGTATTATCCCTGTACTGTGACATCACTGTGTGTATTATCCCTGTGCTGTGACATCACTGTGTGTATTATCCCTGTACTGTGACATCACTGTGTTTATTACCCCTGTACTGTGACATCACTGTGTGTATTATCCCTGTACTGTGACATCACTGTGTGTATTATCTCTGTACTGTGACATCACTGTGTGTATTATTCCTGTACTGTGACATCACTGTGTGTATTATCCCTGTACTGTGACATCACTGTGTGTATTATCTCTGTACTGTGACATCACTGTGTGTATTATCCCTGTACTGTGACATCACTGTGTGTATTATCCCTGTACTGTGACATCACTGTGTGTATTATCCCTGTAATGTGACATCACTGTGTGTATTATCTCTGTACTGTGACATCACTGTGTGTATTATCCCTGTACTGGGACATCACTGTGTGTATTATCCCTGTACTGTGACATCACTGTGTGTATTATCCCTGTACTGTGACATCACTGTGTGTATTATCCCTGTGCTGTGACATCACTGTGTGTATTATCCCTGTACTGTGACATCACTGTGTTTATTACCCCTGTACTGTGACATCACTGTGTGTATTATCCCTGTACTGTTACATCACTGTGTGTATTATCTCTGTACTGTGACATCACTGTGTGTATTATTCCTGTACTGTGACATCACTGTGTGTATTATCCCTGTACTGTGACATCACTGTGTGTATTATCTCTGTACTGTGACATCACTGTGTGTGTTATCCCTGTACTGTGACATCACTGTGTATTATCCCTGTACTGTGACATCGCTGTGTGTATTATCCCTGTACTGTGACATCACTGTGTGTATTATCTCTGTACTGTGACATCACTGTGTGTATTATCCCTGTACTGTGACATCACTGTGTGTATTATCCCTGTAATGTGACATCACTGTGTGTATTATCTCTGTACTGTGACATCACTGTTTGTATTATCCCTGTACTGTGACATCACTGTGTGTATTATCCCTGTACTGGGACATCACTGTGTGTATTATCCCTGTACTGTGACATCACTGTGTGTATTATCCCTGTACTGTGACATCACTGTGTGTATTATCCCTGTGCTGTGACATCACTGTGTGTATTATCCCTGTACTGTGACATCACTGTGTGTATTACCCCTGTACTGTGACATCACTGTGTGTATTATCCCTGTACTGTGACATCACTGTGTGTATTATCCCTGTACTGTGACATCACTGTGTGTATTATCCCTGTACTGAGACATCACTGTGTGTATTATCACTGTGTGTATTATCTCTGTACTGTGACATCACCATATGTATTATCCCTGTACTGAGACATCACCGTGTGTATTATCCCTGTACTGTGACATCACTGTGTGTATTATCACTGTGTGTATTATCCCTGTACTGTGACATCACTTTGTGTATTATCCCTGTACTGTGACATCACTGTGTGTATTATCCCTGTACTGTGACATCACTGTGTGTATTATCCCTGTACTGTGACATCACCGTGTGTATTATCCCTGTACCGTGACATCACTGTGTGTATTATCCCTGTACTGTGACATCACTATGTGTATTATCCCTGTACTGTGACATCACTGTGTGTATTATCCCTGTACTGTGACATCACTGTGTGTATTATCCCTGTACTGTGACATCACTGTGTGTATTATCCCTGTACTGTGACATTACTGTGTGTATTATCCCTACACTGTGACATCACTGTGTGTATTATCCCTGTACTGTGACATCACTGTGTGTATTATCCTGTACTGTGACATCACTGTGTGTATTACCCCTGTACTGTGACATCACTATGTGTATTATCCCTGTACTGTGACATCACTGTGTGTATTATCCCTGTACTGTGACATCACTGTGTGTATTATCCCTGTGCTGTGACATCACTGTGTGTATTATCCCTGTACTGTGACATCACTGTGTGTATTATCTCTGTACTGTGACATCACTGTGTGTATTATCCCTGTACTGTGACATCACTGTGTATATTATCCCTGGACTGTGACATCACTGTATGTATTATCCCTGTACTGTGACATCACTGTGTGCATTATCCCTGTACTGTGACATCACTGTGTGTATTATTCCTGTACTGTGACATCACTGTGTGTATTATCCCTGTACTGTGACATCACTGTGTGTATTATCCCTGTACTGTGACATCACTGTGTGTATTATCTCTGTACTGTGACATCACTGTATGTATTATTCCTGTACTGTGACATCACTGTGTGTATTATCACTGTGTGTATTATCCCTGTACTGTGACATCACTGTGTGTATTATCCCTGTACTGTGACATCACTGTGTGTATTATCTCTGTACTGTGACATCACTGTATGTATTATTCCTGTACTGTGACATCACTGTGTGTATTATCACTGTGTGTATTATCCCTGTACTGTGACATCACTTTGTGTATTATCCCTGTACTGTGACATCACTGTGTGTATTATCCCTGTACTGTGACATCACTGTGTGTATTATCCCTGTACTGTGACATCACCGTGTGTATTATCCCTGTACCATGACATCACTGTGTGTATTATCCCTGTACTGTGACATCACTGTGTGTATTATCCCTGTACTGTGACATCACTGTGTGTATTATCCCTGGACTGTGACTTCTCGGTGTGTATTATCCCTGTACTGTGACATCACTGTGTGCATTATCCCTGTACTGTGACATCACTGTGTGTATTATCCCTGTACTGTGACATCACTGTGTGTATTATCCCTGTACTGTGACATCACTGTGTGTATTATCCCTGTACTGTGACATCACTGTGTGTATTATCCCTGTACTGTGACATCACTGTGTGTATTATCCCTGTACTGTGACATCACTGTGTGCATTATCCCTGTACTGTGACATCACTGTGTGTATTATCCCTGTACTGTGACATCACTGTGTGTATTATCCCTGTACTGTGACATCACTGTGTGTATTATCCCTGTACTGTGACATCACTGTGTGTATTACCCCTGTACTGTGACATCACTGTGTGTATTATCCCTGTACTGTGACATCACTGTGTGTATTATCCCTGTACTGTGACATCACTGTGTGTATTACCCCTGTACTGTGACATCACTGTGTGTATTATCCCTGTACTGTGACATCACTGTGTGTATTATCCCTGTACTGTGACATCACTGTGTGTATTACCCCTGTACTGTGACATCACTGTGTGTATTATCCCTGTACTGTGACATCACTGTGTGTATTATCCCTGTACTGTGACATCACTGTGTGTATTATCCCTGTGCTGTGACATCACTGTGTGTATTATCCCTGTACTGTGACATCACTGTGTGTATTATCTCTGTACTGTGACATCACTGTGTGTATTATCCCTGTACTGTGACATCACTGTGTGTATTACCCCTGTACTGTGACATCACTGTGTGTATTACCCCTGTACTGTGACATCACTGTGTGTATTATCCCTGTACTGTGACATCACTGTGTATATTATCCCTGGACTGTGACATCACTGTATGTATTATCCCTGTACTGTGACATCACTGTGTGTATTATCTTGGTACTGTGACATCACTGTGTGTATTATCTCTGTACTGTGACATCGCTGCGTGTATTATCTCTGTACTGTGACATCACTGTGTGTATTATCCATGTACTTTGACATCACTGTGTGCATTATCCCTGTACTGTGACATCACTGTGTGTATTATTCCTGTACTGTGACATCACTGTGTGTATTATCCCTGTACTGTGACATCACTGTGTGTATTATCCCTGTACTGTGACATCACTGTGTATTATCCCTGTACTGTGACATCGCTGTGTGTATTATCCCTGTACTGTGACATCACTGTGTGTATTATCTCTGTACTGTGACATCACTGTGTGTATTATCCCTGTACTGTGACATCACTGTGTGTATTTCCCCTGTACTGTGACATCGCTGTGTGTATTATCCCTGTACTGTGACATCACTGTGTGTATTATCTCTGTACTGTGACATCACTGTGTGTATTATCTCTGTACTGTGACGTCACTGTGTGTATTATCCCTGTACTGTGACATCGCTGTGTGTATTATCCCTGTACTGTGACATCACTGTGTGTATTATCTCTGTACTGTGACATCACTGTGCGCATTATCTCTGTACTGTGACATCACTGTGTGTATTATCTCTCTACTGTGACATCACTGTGTGTATTATCTCTGTACTGTTACATCACTGTGTGTATTATCCCTGTACTGTGACATCACTGTGTGTATTATCCCTGTACTGTGACATCACTGTGTGTATTATCCCTGTACTGTGACATCACTGTGTGTATTATCCCTGTACTGTGACATCACTGTGTGTATTTTCCCTGTACTGTGACATCACTGTGTGTATTACCCCTGTACTGTGACATCACTGTGTGTATTACCCCTGTACTGTGACATCGCTGTGTGTGTTATCCCTGTACTGTGACATCACTGTGTGTATTATCCCTGTACTGTGACATCACTGTGTGTATTATTCCTGTACTGTGACATCACTGTGTGTATTATCCCCTGTACTGTGACATCACTGTGTGTATTATCCCTGTACTGTGACATCACTGTGTGTATTACCCCTGTACTGTGACATCACTGTGTGTCTTATCCTGTACTGTGACATCACTGTGTATTACCCCTGTACTGTGACATCACTATGTGTATTATCCCTGTACTGTGACATCACTGTGTGTATTATCTCTGTACTGTGACATCACTGTGTGTATTATCTCTGTACAGTGACATCACTGTGTGTATTATCCTTGTACTGTGACATCGCTGTGTGTATTATCCCTGTACTGTGACATCACTGTGTGTATTATCTCTATACTGTGACATCACTGTGTATTATCTCTGTACTGTGACATCACTGTGTGTATTATTATCTCTGTACTGTGACATCACTGTGTGTATTATCCCTGTACTGTGACATCACTGTGTGTATTATCTCTGTACTGTGACATCACTGTGTGTATTATCTCTGTACAGTGACATCACTGTGTGTATTATCCTTGTACTGTGACATCGCTGTGTGTATTATCCCTGTACTGTGACATCACTGTGTGTATTATCTCTATACTGTGACATCACTGTGTATTATCTCTGTACTGTGACATCACTGTGTGTATTATCTCTGTACTGTGACATCACTGTGTGTATTATCTCTGTACTGTGACATCACTGTGTGTATTATCCCTGTACTGTGACATCGCTGTGTGTATTATCTCTCTACTGTGACATCACTGTGTGTATTATCTCTGTACTGTTACATCACTGTGTGTATTATCCCTGTACTGTGACATCACAGTGTGTATTATCCCTGTACTGTGACATCACTGTGTGTATTATCCCTGTACTGTGACATCACTGTGAGTATTATCCCTGTACTGTGACATCACTGTGTGCATTACCCTGTACTGTGGCATCACTGCTCTTATAATACACGTACTATAACATCACATATAAAGACAAATGTAAGTTCTTTGAATTCCTTATAATTGTGTTATTTGGATGTAGTTGTGGTCCGCACACAGACTTAAGACACAGATATGTCAGTAATGTCAGAGTCCAGCAATGATTTTATTATTACCATAAATGCATGAAATGTTCTCTTGTTGCAGAATTTGTAGATTTTTACTCTCCTGTATGTGTCACTCTGACATGAGAATGCGCTCCCACTGGTAAACACTGATACGCCTGCAGTGTACCAAGTGCCGCAGCTTATCTGTATCCAGGTGTAATTTACTTACCCGTCTTATAGGATCTTTGTTTCAGAATATTTCACCCTAAGTTATTGCGGCGGGGGAGACATCGCCAATCCTCGCCCCCGCTGGATAATCTTTCTAGGTGACAGAAATGTTGCCTGAGCAACAGGATAACTTGTCATTGTTTCAGGTTGTGCTGAACGTTGCGATCTGCATCTTTGTAACCATTAACATGGAACTAAACTTTCAACAAAATTCTGTAAATGAATAGTACACGTGCCAATAGCTAAAAGTTTTGTAATATTCTTTTTTTTAAAAAAAACAAAAAATCTGTTCCTGTGTCCTTCTTTTTCCCCTGCCTTTCTTCCTTATCTAAGCAGCTTTTAAAAAAAAAATCGTCTTTCTGTTCTGATAAAGGAACCTGATAAAGTGTCTAAAGACTTAACTCCTTACCGACGGTCCCTAGGAGGAATCATCAATGGAGATGTACTCGAGGTATGGAAAGAGTTAATCTCTAGACTTCTTATCTGCTTGAGGCGGAGGGAGCGCTCAGTGTTTTCAGATACACTGCTCACTGCAGGAGAAAGAGTAGAAACAAGACACAGAGAAGCTGCTTTACTTCTTTAATAAAGCATATTACAAAATTAACTATTCGTCGGAAATGTAAAAAATAGCTTCAAAGGTTTAGTTCTCTCTGTGTTTACATGGGTTTCCTCCGGGTCCTCCGGTTTCCTCCCACACTCCAGAAACATACTGGTAGGTATATTAGATTGTGAGCCCCATTGGGGACAGGGACTGATGTGACATGCTCTGTGCAGCGCTGCGTAATCTGTGTGCACTATATAAATAAAGAATTTTTTGAAGCAAAGATATTCCCCGGCCGACATCAATTATTTCAGCTCTTGCCTATAAGATCGTTTTAGAGGATAATGTAAACCTTCTGCCATCCTCTTATTTTCACTTAATTGATCACATTCGGTCAGATTGGAAATGTCAGCAATTTGCGAATTTGTGACCCGGAAATCTCCAAAGTTCAGGGTTTCCCTGTTATTGGCCTCATTTACAATTTGTAATTTTTGTTAATGGATCCGCAGGGGGACCTTGACTTCAATTATCTTTACTTATTAATTTATTCAAATGCCAAGGAGTCCAAACTCCCCAAAACTTCAAGATCTTACCCAACACTTTTTATACCTTTAAAATATATAAATTCTATATATGGGGGACATAATAGTCCATGATTGTCCTAGTGATTGTATACCTAGAAGAAGGGAAGCTCTTGGGCAATATGCAGATTAGTGCTTACTGGGCGTGTCGCCGTAAATTCGCACTAAGACAGCCCCTTTTTATTTGATCGACATCGTAGAATTGGCAGACGCACACAGTATTCTCAAGGTCCTGCGCATGCGCCAATCTCTATGTATCCGATCTGCTGCTTTATCAGTCATTCACCTTGACTGCAGCAACAAGTTGAATCAGGACTGACATCTACAGAGAACAAACTGGATTCCTCATCACGTAACTGCGCAAACTCACTTCGCTTGCGCCAGTTTTGTGCTAAACTGTGGAGATGCCACATTGAGTGGCCAATGGATGAGTTATTCACTATAAGCAAAAGAATAGGGGATTGTCTTGGCACCGATTCAGCAGGACACTTGCCCGCTTCGGATACACCCAGTGGACACTTAAGTAGTACTTTGCATATTACGCACCAGCTTATTGCCAAGGATACTTTTTTTATATATATATATATAAGTAAATCTTTATAAAATTTTGCATTATTTCAGTACATCATATAATCAATTAAAAATCAACATACAAACCATTCATTTTATGATCCGATACATAAATCATTAAAAACATTTGCAAAAATGTATCCTTTCCCTTCCATTTCCCACCCAACCATCCCAAGGCTACTTGGGGGTTAATCAACATAATTTTAGAAAGGTGTTTAAAAGGCATAGAGCATGATGGGAACTGATGGAGTCCTGCTTAGCAGGTAAAGAGCCTTATAGAATTAGAAACTTTGATAAATGCAGAAATTATTCAGATTAGTCTCGACTTATCTGTAGATATCAGGGTAAATGCTGGAATTTGTTCCAAGAGCCTCTACAGTAAGATCCGCCCATGCATCGTAAGTAGCGGCTGGATTTATGTCCTACAGGTCCCAAGATGGTCAAGAGTAGGGGCCTATAACCACATTGCCGATCCCAATAACCCCACAAACTTAGGTTTAAATACCCAAACTTAGGCGCCAAATACCCTGACTCTAACGTCTGATGTGGCCTCCACCATGGTGGGCCGCCACTCACTCTTGGACGCCCCATAGGAATGAAGATAGTTGAAGTTGTAGGACATGTCTCTGGATGTGACTGTGCAGTAGTAGTTGTCATCTTAGCCTCTAAATCACCAATCTGCATGGGCCAAGAAGGATCCATATTTCTCCTTCAGGTCCACCTGCCGGCAGCGCCAATGATAATAGCAGGCCATTCCGTTTTATGTTAGCCACCGCCGTACCTACATCCGATATAGTTATGGCGCTCCATAATGTTAATGCATCTCCATATAAAATGTAAGTAGCAGACACCGGATAGAGACATTTTTTGCCCACGCACTAAGGGGCACATCCTGGTTTACAGTAAACAATTAAAACTTCTCATTAACTGTGACAAAGCGTTGCCCAAGAAGCCTTAGATTTGTCTCTGCTATGCTATAGATTTGAAATAAGGCCCCATTGCTTGTCAGGAGGGAAGGCTGTGGAGGGATTGACAATGCTACTGAGAATATATACTGCTCAGCCTTTCCTCACCCTGCTAGCGTTATTGTCACAACTGCCAGAGAATTTGTGGGGTTTAGCAGATAAGGATCAGAACAGCCCATCGGGGACTCGTTAATCACCCCGAGCGCCTTCTCAAATCCAAATTACATCTGCATTTGAATTAGCGGCGGCACTTACCAATTTAATTCTGAGCGTTTTCCCTTTAAAGATGGAATTAAATTAGAAAATGAGTGAGTCCTTAATTTCCAGATTATAAATCACCAGCATATAATTCAACTCCTGTACCTTAAGGCCAATTACATTATCCTAAGCGACATTTTATTTCACAACCTTGCGAGCGCTCTCATAATGCAGAGATGAGAGGTGCCACAAATCAGCCCAAGGGCTGGCGCAGGGAGAAGCGACTGCCGCACTTGGGAAGTGGCTGATTCGTAAGAAGAAACCCAACCTCTATACCTAATCTGCTCCTATTCTGTAATCCTTGGTAACTGCCCATTGGCCACCAATGTGCATGGACGGATCCACATTTATAATTGGGAGTAATCCAAGGATCACCTTTGGAGCGTGCCCACCAATATGCATGGTCAACTTCAGTTGAGGGCACCAAAGTTGTTGATTGGGTTGCTCCAGACTGAACATGTGGTTGGTGGCCTCCAATCTATGGTTCTCCAACCCAGAAAAGTCTTCTGCTTGTATAAAGTCCTCAGCCCAAAAACATCATACTTTATTAGGTAGGACAGGTAGAGGGTCATAGATCTGGGAATGAGTGTTATTATTCATGTAGGAGTAGAAAACAAGGGTTGACCACATGTGATGTACATGTATCGTTGATCTAAAAATATGTTATTACCCTCTAAATTCTATGACCATTGGCCATCATGAGCCAGTAGACGTGACATCGGCTCTACAGAGGTTGAATCAAATTAATTAGTTATCCCTAGTGATCAGTGGACATGTTAAAGTTGGGTGTGGCCAAGTTTGGCCAAACCTGTACTTCAAACATCAGTTTGGGTCCTGAACCTAGACTTATTTTCACTAAAGGTTATAGGAGCCCATCACACCTGCAGTGCAAATCTGCCTTTCTGCCTTTTCTAAGCATTTGCATTACAATATAATTGTGTGTTATAACTTACCTTGTACCCTGACAAAATCCCCTGTGTAGTCCCAGGGGTTGGGCTTTGGTTTGCATGCATTTCAAAAAAACAACATGTGCTGCAGACTCCTGAGCTCTCAGCCCCCACCTTTGTACTCCTGTAAGCTCCTCCCTCCTCCTGCACAGCGTGATGAGATGACATCACAAAGGACCAAAAATTATTATTTTTGTTGTTGTTATTAAGTTTTAATGAGCACTAATTAATTGTAATCATTTTAGTTTGCTGTTTGGAGACTTTTTTTCCTCTATGGATTCTTTACCGCCTTGTTGTTATTATTGTATCTTTTCTCATTCCGTCTCACTGCCTCACTTTCCAGCACGTTGCGAAACAATAGGCGACCAATTGCCTTTTCTTTTTCCAATCGCATGAACCTGGCTAATTTTATAAATGAGAAATTATTGACTTTCATGATGAAAAGATTGTCCCCATGACTGTAAAAGAGTCTTGTAAAGACTTGGACAATGTAACCCTGAGCTGGGATTCCAAAATTGGGTTACAAAATCCCAATGTGAATTCAACCTTTCAGCCTTAAAATAAAGGAAAGCGAGGGCCTACATTTCTGATTATTGATAACTCGCCTCCACACATAAAACAAAGGAAAATTTTAATGATATCGCCCCTTTAAAGCACCTTATAACGATAAATGTGGCGGTAAAATCCTGAACCGGCTCTTTTATATCACAAGGATTTTGACCGGTCCGCGAGGAGTATAGGTGAGCGCCACTGGCTTATACAATAAAGAAAAATGTAATTATCCAGAAAATGTGTTGTATGGGTGAGCGGCTTCACTACAGCTATATCAAACTGGTCTCAGTCGAATTGCCACTATTACCGGGCATATTCTACCTGCTCATAAATCACAGGCTTTTCCCTGGCATGGAAGGTGTTAATTATTCATGCAATCTTTACAGAAATAAGGCATAAAGCCTTGGTGGGAAGTCGAGATTTGCAGGCGATAAACATTATTTACAGACGGGTGCATATGATTCAGGGTAATGACGGAGGCAGTCGGAGGGGGAGATATTAACTTCTTGTTTCAATTCATTCAGTATTGCTCCTGTTTAATCTAATTTCTATTTGTTTCGCAGCCATTGTGAAGCTTTTATTGAGGTGGCGGAGGGCTTATCAAGATGATCTCGCTCTTTCTCTTCCCTGGTTTGTCAGATGGAGCAGAGCACGGATCAAGCTGGAGCGTAAGATTTGGGTCAGTAAGACAGGGCCAAGAGATATCCTGGGAATACGCCCACCACGGGGCTCCCCCAACCATAGCCTGACCCTATACAGCAGCTGTGTAGACACAAACTCATATATTCCCGCTTGTCTTTGTTGCTTTGGGGCCGATCAGATCGTATATAAAGAAAAAAATTATAATTTTGTTGCAATGTTAGGTTTTAGAAATCCAATGGTTTGGTTAGGATTTCCTTTGCACGAGGCATTGTCAAAGCTCACGAAATTTACACGCTCCATGGATTTCAGGTCTATTATTTTAGTCTTTCTAGTTTTATTCTTGATTAGAGTTGCAGCTTGAGAGAATTTTTGCTAAATTTTTAACATAATTTCGAGGATGTGGCTGTCAGGCTTCAGGGGAAGTGGACCCACTGGACCACCACGGACAATGACACAAGACGACACCTGGGACCGGAGTCTAAGTGGCACTGGTCTTCACCAGAGCCTGCCGCAAAGCAGGTTGGACTTGCTGCGGCAGGGTGCCACTAGGTTGTTCCACAGGTGCGACTTTGTCCACGTTGGCAGCCAAGGCGAGGTACAGAGTCGGAAGGCCATTCGGGGTTCAGGGTCAGAGGTGGAGACAGAGCAGAAGGTCAGAAGAAGCTATAGAGCGTAAACGGGAACAGGTCCTGGGTCACAACCTGAAATCAAATCACAGGCACAAGGCAAAGGAGCAAGCTTTCTCTTAGTCATATAGCACGTAGATCCGGCAGGGAATGCTGGGAGAAGCCGGCTTTTAACCATTTCCTGAAAAGCACCAGCACCAATCAGGAGACAGGGATATGCACGCACAGCCGACGAGTGGGAGCCAGGAACAGGGGCAGGTAAGAGGAGGCCGTAGGGCACTGGGGCACACGTTCAGTTTTTCAGATACAGTTTTTGAAGTCAAAAGCAGGTGTGGATCATAATGGTTGAGAAAACATAGAATTGGGAGAAGATTCTCCTCCTCTTTTTTTACTCCACTCCTGGTTTGTACATCAAAAGCTGCACCTGAAAAACTGAACGTGTGAACGCACCCTCAGGTTCAAAGTAAGTCTTTTTGAAAATTTGCAAAAAAAAGTCACATATGTATCACAAATGTCATCCGGACAAGGTGACGCATAAAATCAAAGTTCAGCCTTCTAAGGCACCTTTAAATATAAGGCCGCATTCAGATGGCTGTTGTGGGGACATATATCAGGTGTGCGACCGTGTATACACCCCCATAGACGACTATCACCCCCGTACTGAGCCGTGCATGGGGAAAAGATAGAGCATGCTTTATCTTTCCCCGGTTTTTGCGGCCGTGCCATGATATTTCCTATGGAGCGGCATTCATCCCTCCTCTCCAGCGCGCCAATGTGTGCTCGCCCGGGCTACGGCCAGACTATCACACATTTGTGTAAATGTAGCCTAAGACAGTTTTAGTGAATCTGCCCTATACAGTTAAAAATGACCAATTGGGAAGGCTGTAGCTAAATGAGGCTTAGAAGTAATTTGTACATTTATTGTACTAGATGTATGGAGTTAGCTCCCCCTAGTGGTGTCTGCAGGCAGCAAGAATAATACACTTTAATCTACACATACAATGTCTTACTGTACTATCCATCATTTAGCTTTGCTTTATGATTCCTAGGGAGAGTAAAGTTTACAGAAGTTAGAGAAACAATATTACTTAAGAGGGACCTCTTAAGTAATATTTATTTTTAAATTTTGAACAAAATGTATATGATGGATGGTTTGACTTTTCAATAATGAATTGAGATTAAGACACTCGCTCATCAAAATAATTTAGGTTACGATGTTCAATGAGCCTCGAAACTACTGCTGGTTAACAATTCAGTTCCCAGTCGCATTCTCCATCAGGGCAGGCGCAAGAACCGGGCGTACCTGGGCAAGTGCCGGGGCCCAGAGCTGCTGGGGGGGGCCCACATATGTCTGTACATATATATACAGACATATATGAAATAACCATGAGGCGGCTGTTTGGGATGATAAACTAGGAATATTTTAGGGAACAGGAGACTGTTTTAGTCTCTAAATTTTTAATGCCACCATGTGAGTTCACTTCAACAGGGCCTACTGAGGCTCTGTCAGCAAGGGGCCAACCGAAACCTGGAGCCGACCCTGCTCTTCATATTCTTCATGGAAGGTTGTCACGTATTTCTCATTCTGCAATGGTAGGCCGATTTCAGGAGACCATTTTCACTTCATGAAATATGGATTGTATGTTGTCCGTATATATTTTGGACTGAACATTGCATGTGGTCCTGAACTCCCTGTGTCATAGTAATTCATAGTCGTCCACATCGACCCATGGGTCTAGTGTCCTGCACTGGAACCATGAATACAATAGGGGACTGTACAGCCACGAGACTCACAGCACCATAAGGTGACACTTTGGTGTAACTCTGCTGTATCCTTAGTCTATATTCATAGAATTGTTCCACAGTTTTTTCACTAACTTTTTATAGTTATTGATTAGTATTGATCAACGTTGATTGCCATTGCTTGCAAAATTATTTTTCTATAGGGATTTCCAGATTAAGAAAATTGGGGTATCATGTGTGCATCATAGTTATAGGGTCCTGCCCACCCATCACAAGAACAAGGGCCATGTGTCCCGTGTATATGAATAGATAATTCTGGGGCCCAGGACCATCTCAAGAACCTGGATCCCATGCCCCCTGCTTGAATGAAGCAATTGTCACACACAAATTTACAGCTTCATTTAAAGTCTATAGGACTAACAGAGACATTTGTGTATTGTAAGGACTCAGAACCATCTCTTTAGGTCCTAGAGTGGTAGCGTTCACGTATAGAAGGACATAGGACCCCCATTCATGAATGGTGTCTTATTGGTCACACCCAACAGCAATCATATAATTATTCATAAGTCAATCCCTTTAAGGCTTTTGTAGATCAATCCCTTTAAAGAATCAGTATCTGTAAACTAAAACCAGTCCTGCTACTCACCCACCGCAATGTGAAAGTGGACAATTAGGTGCGGTTCAGGGGTAAACCAGTTCTGTTCAGGATTAATCTGGTGCATAGACTCTGCAATGGGGGGGCTTTTTACCTTACTTTAAAAGAAGGCTAAATTAAATAGATATACCCCGACGACCAATACGATGCTGACTACCAGCAGTGGAAGAGTTAATGAAAATGGAATTGAAAACTCGTAGCCTCATTGCAGTAAGGTAATGATGTCCTGCAGCATGAACACGGCAGCGATAACTAAACAATATTCATCACCGGAGCCTCTGGGAACAGCTGCCATTAATACTGCGATCATGGTGTGCAGGGGCAGAGCGGGCAGCTCACACTGTCTGACAGAACCGGCTCAAAGTGTGACATTGAAAAATATTCACAGTGACACGGCCACCAATCAAACCGAGACCTGCTTAAAACTCTATAGGCGCCACATGCCGCGGCCCAGCGCTCCGAACCCAGAGCCAACGGGACGAATATTGATAGAGAGTTGGGTTAGCAAATAATAATACAGAAGAGGAATGGCCTGGGGAGGACTGCTTAAGTCATTTATAAGCTTCATCTGTGCCCTCCACCCCTCACCCCCCCCCAAAAAAAGCTATCATTGCATTAATAACTTATCATAAACCAGAAAAGGCAGTCAACATGGGTGAAAACCATTGCAACGATTCTGCGCTACATGTCTTCCACTCTTATATGATTCTTGTAGATCACTTCTGATTTCTCATCCGGCTCCATATCGCCTTGTGAGTTCCATACTCTCAGAACTTTGGTCCAATTGCATATCACTTCTCCGAGTTGCACACAGACACCTTTGGGCATTCGTTGACTTCCGTTCCATTCCGTTGACATTCTGTTGGAACCTTGTATGGTTTTGATTCCATTGCCAACAAAATTATTACTTATTGGATTCTGCGCCAATCTCTACAGTAAAGTTCTGAGATGATGTATTATGTTCTATTAATGGGACATTTCCAGTACAACCACATATGGGGTCTAATCTATATAAAACCAACATAAAAAACAGCAAGACATTGTTTTACGATACGTTTGACTTATCGAAGTTGATAGATGTACTTGTTGTATGTAGTGTCCAAACTTGGGGTGGCCTCGTACGCTATGTTTGGGACTGTAGACCTTGTTCAAATTGTAAAATGTTAGAATCCTGTTTGATTCCTTAGTACAGGCGGTCCCCAATTTAAGAACACCTGACTTACAGACGACCCCTAGTTACAAAGGGACCTCTGGATGTTGGTAACTTACTGTACTTTAGTCCTAGGCTACAATAAACAGCTGTAACAGTTATCACCGGTGTCTGTAATGAAGCTTTATTGTTACTCCTGGTTCTTATGACAACCCAACATTTTTAAAATCGAATTGTCACAGAGACCCAAAAAATTTGTCTGGAGCTACAATTATAAAATATACAGTTCCGACTTACATACAAATTCAGCTTAAGAAGAAACCTACAGAACTTATCTTGTACGTAACCCGGGGACTGCCTGTAATGAGTGGTTATACCCTGAAAACACCTCCACGAAAATAAGACCTAGTGCAATATTTTTAGTTTAGAAATATAAGGCCTCCCCCAAAAAATAAGACCTAGTGGCCATCATTACTACAGCTCCCCCCATGCTACATATTAGTATTAGTAGATCATGTAGATACTAGGAAAGGTTGTGACATGGGTGAGGAATTCATGGGATAAAATCACTGACTGTTGCGTTGCAAATGCTACGAGCAGCTACCGGGACAAGAAGGTCTCATTGAAGGAAAGTGTTAAAGCTAAACATGAGAGATTGGGGCCAATGATTCTAATAGACATGGAGTCACAAGAATTTAAGTATGAAATCCCAGGTTTAGAGAGTTAGAAAAGTTGTTGACATGATGGTCTATAAATTAGAAATCTAGCGTTTTGTTCATAAATATCAGGATCGGTAAATGTTCCATAGATTGTTGTGTATGGAAATAGTCACAAGACATTCTTAATGGTATTCGAATGGTTATGATGATGTATGTAATGGCAGGACCTACAACGTCCACCAAGTGTCGCTGCTGCGCTGAAGTTCATCGGAGGTCACTGAAGTTCACCAAGCCGGGCCAAGTGCAGGTAAGCGCATGTCAAGTGACACTTTTTTTAAAAAATTGCGGCGGTTTTCCGAATCCATTGGGTTTTCGTCCGGCACGCCCATCCCCCACCCCCCGATTTCCGTCGCATGCATGCCGGCGCCGATGTGCCACAATCCGATTATGTGCGCCAAAATCCCAGGGCAAATCTGGGAAAATTGACGCAAATCAGAAATTTTTGGGTAACCCGTCGGAAAAATGCGAATCTGGCGTTGACCCCCACTGTCTTATTTTGTGGAGACACACAGTGGTGCACATTTACTAAGGTCCCTCGACCGCACTTTCGTCAGGTTTTCCAACGTTTTTCGGGATTTGGTTGGCTTTGACAGGTATTTAACTGGGGACTGTGTCCCACTGGATTGTGGCGCGGCTGAGCTGCTTTCATGTGACAGAGATCCGACTGATTCAGATTGAGCGCAGGAGTTATCTTTCAAATTGTGTCGCAAGCCCAAGCACTTACATGCACCAGGAAGAAGAAGGTGAACTCCGGCGGACTTGAGCGGGGAAGCGGCACATGCAGGATATCGGGTGCATGATCTTAGTGAATCGTGCCAGAGTGCATGATCGTCCGACAACGCACTTTGCGTGAACTCCTCGGACCAGGTAAGTAAATGTGCCCCAGTATATCTGCAACCTTATTTACCCCAAAACCTCCACTGCCAATTACTTTGATTGAACCAAACTTGTGAAGTGAGATGTTGTTTTTGAAGTTGATCCCGCATTGTAAGGGTGATTATAGTTGAGAATTTTCTCTAGAATCTATAAAACCCTAGAAGACTGGATCTGGGACCATGATGGGAAAAGAAGAGAAAGCAGACTCGCCCGCCCCGGCTCCTGGTGCTCACATCACCCTGATACAACAAGTTTTCAGGAACCCCCTACTGGGTGCATAAATTTGCACAACATTGTTTGGTGGAATGAAGGGATTAATGGTAGCAGAAGTGGAAATAGTGAATTTTGTTATTGGTTTTTAATTTCTCGGTAAGTATAAATCTAGATTGTCAAGTCAACATAGTCCTCCATCAGTCCTTCTCTCTACTGATCCACCTCCAAGCTAGCTCAATGTCTAGCCTTCTTAGCCGTCCACAACCATGACCATACACATTCATTTTTTGGCCAGACCTATGGCCAACCATGAAATAAATTGTTAGAGGAAATCAGAAAGATGGATGAAACATGCTGCATTTTAACACCTGATCCTTCTGTTTTTAGGGAAGAGGAATCTGGCAGCAGCTAATAGCAATCTCCCCATTTATCTCACAAGCATGCTTAACCAAATTAAGATTTGGGCGGCACAGTGGCTTAGTGGTTAGTATTACAGCCTTGGAGCGCTGAGGACCTGGGTTCAAGTCGCAGGGTAAACATCTGCAAAGAGTTTGTATGTTCTCTCCGTGTTTGCGTGGGTTTCCTCTGGGTCCTCCGGTTTCCTCCCACACTACAAAACATACTGGTAGGATGATTAGATTGTGAGCCCCCTTGGGGACAGGAACTGATTTGGCAAGATCTGTGCAGCGCAGTGTAATCTGTGTGCGCTATATAAATAAAGAATTATTATTATTCATGTGTATAAGAAGAAACTTACCTGTTTGCCTGACAGATGTTATACGTGTACGGCCGTCCAAAAGGGTAGCCTGGAACGACTGGACGTCACTTCAGTTTAATGTAGATGTTACTTCCTTTGTTAGTCCCTTGTCTGAGGAGGCCACTCATTGGCTGAAGTGAGTCACATGACAGCCCGGAACAGGCAAATTAAATAATATTTTAATTAGGTCTTTGATTGTATATTATGATGCATTTGGTTATATTACAAATATCTGGTCACATCCCTTTCTGGTAGACTACTCTTCGTACATTATGATGGATCCTATTATATTTCTATATACAGTTATACAGTTGACAATTTGGTATCTAGGTGTTTTTCTTGTTAAAAAAAAAAATCGTAATGAGACGTAAAGTAAGGGCGAAGGGTTTAGCTACCAGATTTTAGAGCTTGCAGTAACATTCCCTCAGGCCCCACTGCCATGTTGAAGGTATCATATCATATCTTTAAAGCTTCAAAAGAGGAAAAGTAGGCAGTTTTTCTCTCGCAATCCCAGCCTAATCCACCCCTAACCCCAGACTTGACCAACCCCTATCCATGCCCACAGTGCAGTGTACCCACAATGTACAAAGTCTCCCCCTTAGTAGCCCCCACTTAGGATAAGTCTCCCTTCCAGTGACACCCCTCCTTCCTCTGGCCCATCCACTCTATATAATTCCTCCCTGTATAATGCCCTATAGTCTAAATCCTCTTTCATGCCCCCCTTTCCTATATTACACCCATTTGAAATATCCCCGTAATTATAATGCATAAATGTACAGCCAATTATCTTTCTTATTTTCTGTAGCCCTCAACCTTTCCTCCCATTTTGCTGGTATTAATAAAACAAAAACCGGATACTCCCCTTTCCCCATTCCCCTGCAGCAGCTCTCGACTTCTCTTCCCTGCCACTGCTGTCTGTGGCTCTCAAAACGGCAGAGATAACATCATGCTGACCCGGCCCAATGGTGGAGCAGGGAGCTGGCGGCACATAATCAGTTGCAACCTGGGACAGTGGGACAGACCTGTAAATTAGGGACTGTCCCATACAACCCCAGTTGGTATGGAATGAGATGATTAAGCAGGGAGCTGAGCACTTTCTACTTCACCATTGCATCCAATGATTTGTAACCTGGGACACATAGACTCAAAACTCCAGAACTGTTGGATGATATGTAGTGCTGGGGTTTGTACTGAATATTACAGGTTCAGGTCCACAGAACATGAATATGTCTAAGTTCTGTTCAGCCCCCCACCCTACCAGTAACGCCCACGATTGGTGCTGATACTGTGGGTGTTATTATCCTTTACATGCAACGGGCAAAGCAATCTTGTCGTTCCCCGTGACGGTGTGGGGAGACGATCCCAACCAAAATGGCGGCTCTCGGGAGGACCCAGATAAATATGCAACCACGAGTGTTTAGATTTGGGTCCAGGTCCACAATCCTGCCAGACCTGAATACTGACGTGTCCACTCATCACTGATAATATGGATATAAAATAACACGTGGTAGATCGGCGTCCTATACATGCGGATGGGACGTAACTAGAGCGGTAGCGGCTATAGGGCCTGCAGTGTTAGGGGGCCCTGGGGACAGAAGTGTATAAATGTATATATCAGTGCATAAACGTGTGTGTATAAGTGTGTGAGTATACAAATATGTATATTTTCTGAGGGGGTAGGGAAGTCCCTCTCCTAGTTATGCCCCTGGATGCAAAGATCTAGATACTAGATACAGAGAAACCTTCACTGAGTGCTATATTTCTAGTAAAGGCAGACATAGGGGCACATTTACTAAAGTTCTGCGGACCGCATTTCCATTGCCTTTCCCGACGATTTCCGTTTTACACCGCATTTAACAGGGTTTTTTGATGCATGCGATCGGATTGTGTCCCAATCGCGCCAGCTTTCATGCAACACAAATCCGGGGGCGGGCTGTCGGACGATCTGACGGATTCAGACAAACCGCGGGATTTAACTTTAAAATTGTGTCGCATATAATGCACTTACATGCACCAGGAAGAGGATGGTGAACTCCGGCGGACCTGATCGGGGAAGCAACAGATTCAGGATATCGGGCGCAGGATGCAGGATATCGGGCGCAGGATGCAGGATATCGGGCGCAGGATGCAGGATATCGGGCGCACGCTGTAAGTGAATCGCGGCAGCTGTGCATACTCATCGGGGATGGCACCTCGGGGATCGCGCAGGGACAGGTAAGTAAATGTGCCCCATGATGTAAAAACCGGGCCGGTCCATTTCCACCAGACAACGGCGTGAGGCCTTGTCTGACAGTCATGGCTGAGACGTTCGGATAGATCTCTTTGGTAACAATTCCCTTTCCGTGGTACATTTGTGTTAAGCAGTTCCGCTCGGCTCCGAGTAATACGTTCAGGGTGTATTGTTAACACAGGGCCAAGTTGGTAATGTAGCACAGACAATTAAGCACACAATTTTTGTATAAATGCAAAATCCCTCACTGTGAATTATTTAATTTCGGCTCTCCAGTTCATTTAATAGGGCTCTTTCAGAGGCCATTTCACTCACCGGAAAAAAACCCATTTTACTCCGTGGCTTTGATTTAATTACATTGTATGATATATGATATGGTTAATAGCGCTTCTGCTCTCTGTGTCTCAGCCCGAACTGCTATTGTCAGTAATCTGTCAGATTCATTTTTAACTGCATTGAAAAATTCAAGCTTTATTATTCCGCGTTCTCTCCCTCTCCCCCATCAAGGAAGAAAGTAATGTGCTTTTTTTTTTCAAATTTTTTTTTTACCTTTTTTTTTTTTATTCCGTACTCTAACGCAGAGGCAAAGCGGGAATAGAGAAAGGGACAGAAGAGCTCTCACAGCTTCAGGCTGCAGAACGTATTAACACATCTGATTCATGAGTTAAATTTCCAAATGCCTGTGGCACATTGGCAGTCGTTCCTCTGGCTGTCATTTCGTTAAAGGGACTCACTGGTTAATTCACTCCTTTAATGAGACGCCGCTATTCAACTAATGTGTTTTACTGTATAAAAGGTCACTCCGGCAAGCAAAACAGATTGGAGGGAGTGAGGCGGGAAGCTGTGGGCTTGGTGGAGCGGTGTTTGAGCCTCCTAGGCATTGCACGGTCAGAGTGCTGCTAATAGGCTGCAGAACTGATGGGGCAGCATTCACCTCAACTGCTGAGCCCCATAAATCAGGGCTAAATAGAGAGCAGATTAATCAGCTGCACAGACAAAAAGAGCTTGCTTTTCATTACCCATATAATCACTAACATGATTTGCCGGAACGGACGGGAGTTCGGCTGCAGATTGGAAGGAGCAGACAGGCTCCGGGAAGGAGACTCTGGGCAGCGCTGAAGTGTATTGACTCTGACACCGTGCTCCCCCTGTTCCGATTCTTAACACCCTATTACAGGATGACTTATTCTAGAGCTTGTGCAAAACGGAATTTTTTTAAAACCCTGCGAGAACGGTTACATTTACCGATGAAAAAAAGAAAAAAATCGGCTGCTAAAAATATTTCATCCATATTCGTACCACTTATTATATCACATCAATAGATATCACGTTAAGCGCAATCTCAAGATCCCGGAGCTTAGGTTATGTTTCTACGATTTTTCTGCATCGGGTCAAGTGGACGTAGAATTTAGTCCAAATTTCATTAGAATTAAAATGATTTGAAAGTTCCACATAATAATTTTCGTAGCAGGGAGGTTGATGGGTAAAGAACATTTCATATGATATTTCATTGCGTTGGCAATACATTATTATTTTCGAAAATTTGTATCACTTATTGTATCATATCAACTGGTATCACAGAATCTCAGATCCCAGATTGGAGTTCTACAATTTTCCAGGTCAATCGGCCGTAGAGTTTAGTCCTAATTTCTATGGAATCAAATATTAGTATAGAAAATTTCAATATAATCCAAAGATTATATTCCAACTATTTTCCAAGTCAAGTAGGGTTTTTTTCAAAATTTCATTGAAATAAAATATTGGATTAGAAAATTCCACATTTATTTTTTTATATACACACAGCAGTGGAGGAGGTAAAAAAATGTCATATATTGTTTTCCATGCATTGACTGAAAATTATGGAAAGTTTGCACCAATTTTAATAAGTGAAAACTAAGTTTCGGATCTAATTTTATATTTCTACGAGGTAAGGTGGTCGTAAGGTTTAGTCCAAATTTCAATAGAATCAAATATTAGAAAATTCTACATTATAATCCACAGCTAAGAACAGATTTCTACAACTTTCTATGTCGAGTATTCGTAGAGTTTAGTCCAAATTTCTATGGAGTCAAATATTTGATATGGAAAATTCTACATTATAATCCGGAGCTAAGATTAGATTTCTCCAATTTTTCATGTTGGATAGTTGTAAAGTTTAGTCCAAATTTTTAGGGGATAAAATGTAGGTTTTGAAAATTTTACACTATATATTCCGGACCTTGATTATTTTTAAACAATTTTTCCAGGCCAAGTCGTCGTAGAGTTCATTCCAAAATTTCATTGGTATAAAATATTGGTATAGAAAAGAATATTATAATTTTTTTCTGGTTCCGGCACGTAGCGGGGGATTAATATTTACAAACATCATGTATTATTTTGTGCCCTGACAGAGTGTTATTATTTCGGGGGAAAAGTCAACATCATTTATTTTCTACACCTTACCTCGGAAATGGAATTTTCCTTGACTAAAGCCCAGACCTGATTTTTGCGGTTGCTTTCCAGCGAGTTTATATTGGGTTTATTTCTCCTCGTTTGGAGACTCTGTTTCCAGCCAAAGCTAAACAAACTGCATCTGCGGCACATTGCGAAGCCGCTCAGAAGGAGCAAACCGTATGTTTAATTACCCAGCATCTGCTGCTGAGACAACCATCCCCACAATGCCGTTCCCTGCCGCTGGTAGCTCGGTATGAATTGTAAAACCTGTCAGTCGGAGAAAGGATCAGGAAGCTTTTGGGGTAGACTTAACGTGACGAGTTTAAGCACTAAAACCTGATAATGCTGGCATAATCCATGCCGAATTTATCAAACATTTAGAGAACAGCAGAGCCGCTGATAAAACCCATTTATTACCCGTACGCGCTCATTAACCTCACAACAGCTCAATCTACCTATGCAAATAGGAGCAGGCAGCTGACACCGGGGCCGTGTACAGAAATTACAAACAAATATTCATCCATTATGCCGGCGGAATGTAACTAACAGTAAGTGAACTACGCCTCTGACTTTTTCATTATTTATCCAGATGGATATGACAGGATGATGGAGAAGGGCCGCTTCACTTGCCAAAGCACCGCGAGGCCAGTCAATAGCGATGAGCAACTTGGGTTTGCACAGGATGAAGATTAAAAGGAGGGGGGGGGTTGGAAGAAATTGTGGAAGATAACATTCTAACTACAAGTTTGGTAAATGAAGCTATAACATTCAAGAAATTAAAGGGGAGCTCCATTTTGGAGTCTTCGTAACCTTTATATTAAGGAAGTTATTCAAGATCTCTATGACCTGTATCTAAAGCCACATTTATATCCATTCTCATCCCAACATTGTAGCGTGACATAGGAAAATAATGTAACAATGTTAAAGGGGCTGTCCAAAGGTTTTAATTGATGTCTAGGGATGAGTAAACCCCAACCGCAAAGTTCCGGTTGTGCCCTGGACACAACCCCAAACTTCATTAGATGTTCACTTCTGGGTCCGGATTTTACTCAATCACTGTTAACTCTTTAAAAGTCGCCAACAGCATTTCAATGACTATACTTTGCATACCAGCACTACCCATATTTGGGAAGTAATTGGCACCAATCACGGGTATCACTAATGGGTGATCCAAAAGCCGTTCCTAGACCCAAAGAGCGTTTTAAAGTTCCTAATGGGTCCTCTCATGGCTATTGATGTTCTATCCTCAGCATAGGTTATCATTCGTATCTTGTTGTGGGGGGCGACACTAGAGCCCTGCACCAATCCCTGCCTGAAGCTAGAAGTATACAGCTCCATGATTTGTGTAGTGGTCGTGTTGGGGAATCAAGCAGTTATGGAACTGAGGTACAACGCAAGGCATGGAGTCATCTGACTTTTCACTGTCCTGTGCTGGGTCAAAGAGTTGACCAATGCCTAGGACTGGCATCCCATTACATTCAAATTTTGAAGGCATGTCCAGAGGATAGACCAACAATACAATCATAGACATCCCCTTTAAGAAACCACTCCAATAGACTGGGTTATACATATACAGTAGCTGTGCCAATTCATGGCACAACAATTTTCTCTTGACATCTTTTACCATCCTCTCGTTCTATGCATGGGGTGTAACACATCGGAACAGTCTACTGATAATTCAAGATATTGTACATGAAAATAAAAAGGAAATCTACAATCAAACTCAACAATGATAAACCAGGAAAACTTACTCATAGATCCAGGCACCGGGACTGTGGTCATCTTCTTATATCTGTTATCCATGACCTCCTTCCTTCTAAAATCAACTTTAGAAATTATGCTAATAAACCAGAAGGGTTCCTGGGGGGTGTTACCAGAGGCGCTTCATGCTGTAGCTTTATGGGCACTTCTATGGGCGTGCCTCTAGCCGCCTGCCAGGGAGCCATGGAGTGAAGAAGAACCTGGAGCCGCAGGGAGAAGAGGAGTGTCGAAGGGAGGTATACCGTTTTTTATTTTTAAGGGGGCTGGGCTGGGGACATTACTATGGGGGCTGTGATGGGGACATTACTATGGGGGCCTGTGATGGGGACATTAGTGTGGGGGCTGTGATGGGGACAATACTATGGGGGCTGTGATGGGGACATTAGTGTGGGGGCTGTGATGGGGACATTAGTGTGGGGGCTGTGATGGGGACATTACTATGGGGGCTGTGATGGGGACATTAGTGTGGGGGCTGTGATGGGGACATTACTATGGGGGCTGTGATGGGGACATTAGTGTGGGGGCTGTGATGGGGACAATACTTTGGGGGCTGTGATGGGGACATTAGTGTGGGGGCTGTGATGGGGACATTACTATGGGAGCTGTGATGGGGACATTAGTGTGGGGGCTGTGATGGGGACAATACTATGGGGGCTGTGATGGGGACATTAGTGTGGGGGCTGTGATGGGGACATTAGTGTGGGGGCTGTGATGGGGCATTACTTTGGAGGCTGCACTGGGGACATTACTGTGGGTGCTGCACAGGAGACATTACTATGGGGGCTGTGATGGGGACATTAGTGTGGGGGCTGTGATGGGGACATTAGTGTGGGGGCTGTGATGGGGACATTAGTGTGGGGGCTGTGATCGGGCATTACTTTGGAGACTGCACTGGGGACATTACTGTGGGTGCTGCACAGGAGACATTACTATGGGGGCTGTGATGGGGACATTAGTGTGGGGGCTGTGATGGGGACATTAGTGTGGGGGCTGTGATGGGGACATTACTATGGGGGCTGTGATGGGGACATTAGTGTGGGGGCTGTGATGGAGACATTAGTGTGGGGGCTGTGATGGGGCATTACTTTGGAGGCTGCACTGGGGACATTACTGTGGGTGCTGCACAGGAGACATTATTACTGCTGTGCTGGTGAGGCTGCCTTTCAGAGGGGACCATACTACACATTTTTGGGGAATTTTAGGATGATGTGTGGCACTAGACCAACAACTTGACATGTCAAAACTTGACAGACAACCCCGCCCTGGCGCTTATACTTTTCAGAGATGTCATTGCCTCACACAGATTCAGAGCCATAGACCCTGATGAGCCGATTCCCCCCCACCACCACCACCACCATCTTCCTGTTTCTTCTCCTTTTTTGCCCCTGAGCTTTCTGCCCAACATCAATTTCTCATCCTGTCTTCTCTTGTTGTAATCTCCCTATACTGGAATTGTTTATGTATGTTATTTATTGGGGTGTAACCCCATGCCCTAAAAAAGTTTGTATTATGTTTCTTCTTGTTACTGAAAAAGAATAAAACTTAAATCTGAAAAAGAGATACGACCACGCAAGGGGAGGGAGGAGGCGACATGAGTGCCATAACTGTGACGTGCATGGGAGCCCCTGAGGCTCATTTGTATACTTTTAAAAGTTCACCATCTTGGATTTCTGTATGAGACCATGCTGTTGAGATTGCTGTCTCTCTCTGCTTTGTGCCTGTAGCCCCACCCCCTGCACTCTAGCCCCACCCCCTGCAGTCCAGCAAGGAGTTCACAGACACTCACTTCCTGCCAGCAAACAGCAACATCGTTATGAAAGAGAAGCTGCAGGTTGCAGACAGATACGTTTTCTGGGGTAAGGGGGAGGCAGGCACATATCTGTGAGAACAGAGATGTAACAGAGCTGACAGTGTAACAGTGTAATGGTCTATCAGCCTCTGTGTAATAGGCATCTCATCATCTCTGATCTGTCTCATCTCTCCTTCTATGTGTCAGTGTGTAAGCACAATGTCAGAAGCCAGATGAAAGTGCATATACACCTGTACACTGATGATGTACTCACATTGTCACCCCACAGAACTAGATGGGTCATAATGTGTCTGCTTACAGAGTCCCCCGCTATATAACATGCTGCCTGCAGATAGGACACTATGTACAATGTGCTCAGCTCCTCCTGCTCTATAACATGCTGCCTGCATATAGTACACTATGTACAATCTGCTCAGCTCCTCCTGCTCTATAACATGCTGCCTGCATATAGTACACTATGTACAATCTGCTCAGCTCCTCCTGCTCTATAACATGCTGCCTGCAGATAGGACACTATGTAGAATCTGCTCAGCTCCTCCTGCTCTATAACATGCTGCCTGCAGATAGGACACTATGTAGAATCTGCTCAGCTCCTCCTGCTCTATAACATGCTGCCTGCAGATAGGACACTATATACAATCTGCCCAGCTCCTCCTGCTCTATAACATGCTGCCTGCAGATAGGACACTATGTACAATCTGCTCAGCTCCTCCTGCTCTATAACATTCTGCCTGCAGATAGGACACTATGTACAATGTGCTCAGCTCCTCCTGCTCTATAACATGCTGCCTGCAGATATGACACTATGTACAATGTGCTCAGCTCCTCCTGCTCTATAACATGCTGCCTGCAGATAGGACACTATGTACAATCTGATCAGCTCCTCCTGCTCTATAACATGCTGCCTGCAGATAGGGAACTATGTACAATCTGCTCAGCTCCTCCTGCTCTATAACATGCTGCCTGCAGATAGGACACTGTACAGTGTGCTCAGCTCCTCCTGCTCTATAACATGCTGCCTGCAGATAGGACACTGTACAGTGTGCTCAGCTCCTCCTGCTCTATAACATGCTGCCTGCAGATAGGACACTGTACAGTGTGCTCAGCTCCTCCTGCTCTATAACATGCTGCCTGCGGATAGGACACTATGTACAATCTGCTCAGCTCCTCCTGCTCTATAACATGCTGCCTGCACATAGGACACTATGTACAATCTGCTCAGCTCCTCCTGCACTATAACATGCTGCCTGCAGATAGGACACTAAGTACAATGTGCTCAGCTCCTCCTGCTCTATAACATGCTGCCTGTAGATAGGACACTATGTACAATCTGCTCAGCTCCTCCTGCTCTATAACATGCTGCCTGCAGATATGACACTAAGTACAATGTGCTCAGCTCCTCCTGCTCTATAACATGCTGCCTGTAGATAGGACACTATGTACAATCTGCTCAGCTCCTCCTGCTCTATAACATGCTGCCTGCAGATATGACACTAAGTACAATGTGCTCAGCTCCTCCTGCTCTATAACATGCTGCCTGTAGATAGGACACTATGTACAATCTGCTCAGCTCCTCCTGCTCTATAACATGCTTCCATGACTGGACTGGAAACAAAAAAAACTTTATTGTCTTTTAAATATACCAATAACTAAAGAGAAGGACGAGATGAATAGATAGATCCAGAACCTCCCCAAAGTTGTTAGCGCCAGCAATGACTCTCCACCTCCTGGTGGGCGAGGTGGTACTTGACTTTTGGCCAAGGCTGCCATTCAATGAGATAATTCATCCTCGGCCATCAAAGACTTATTATGATCAATTAAAGCTTTTCCTCCTGACCTCATACATTGCCGTCTTGTTATTGCTCCAACTCTGGAGCCAATTAAGGCTCCTTAAATGACTGTAGAATCATTAAATTAGGTAAGTGTGCTTAATTATGATTTAATTACTAATTTGTTCTCTCAGATCTGCTTCTTTCTTGAACAATTACTGCCAGAATAATTAATTTCCCTTTCAGCTGCTTCTGCCTCCTTTATAAAGAAAGATACACAGCTTGAAAAAGATTTGTTAGCCCCACACAGATTAGTGGCCCCGCTAGACGCGCGTTATCCGGATCTCCAGCGCTAGATATACCGTATATACAAGTGTCTCCAGGAAGGGTCTATAGGTGCCGGCCTGGAAACCCAAGGAGCGGTCCCCACGTCCCAGTAATTGCACAATTACCCCACGGCTAAGGCTTCCATCTACCAGACGTTATGGGGGTAATGGCTTTCCTGTAATTGGGTAAGAAGAGATAAATGGCGCGGACAATGGGAAAAGCGCTGGGAAGAGGTTACCGGGAACGGTGGTAGGCGGATATCATGTAATAGGTTAATAAGTAAGAGGGTCTTCTCATAATTGTGGTGAAGGTCACCTCCAAGGAGGTTCTACTCATCAATGAGGAAGTAATGACCCTCCGCTCATTAATCTTCCACAACTTAGAAGTGGATGCGACATCCATGACCCAGTTCAGATGGAAATCTATCGAGAGGGACACAGTCACTGGATAAGCCAATGTATAAGAATGGTCAGAATTATAATGAATGTTTATGTAGATTTTATGATGGAGACAAGAACTTAGATTTGTAATTTATTTATTTATTTATTTTATTTATTGTAAAGTTAGGGTAAGGGCTCCATTCACATCAAACATGTTGTCGGCTGCCTGGGCTCCATGTTAAAGTGCAGGAGGGACTGAGAGGATTTGCATAGTGTCCTATAAGCATGTTATAGAGCAGGAGAAGCTGAGAAAATTGCACATATTGGGGCACATTTACTTACCTGTCCGAGTCGCGATCTCCGAAAATGATGCACTGTGCCGCGATCCCCGTAGATCGTGCGCCCGCTATCCTGCATGTGTCGCTTCCCCACTCAGGTCCGCTGGAGTTCACCTTCTTCTTCCTGGTGCATGCAAGTGCTTGGTTTGCAACACAAATTGAAATGTAAAATTTCACACGTAGTCCGAATCCATCGGATCATCCGACGGACGCCCCCGCCCCCCACACCCCGATTTGTGTAGCGTAACAGCTGTCACGATTACGACACAATCCGATCACGTGCGACACAGTCCCCATCCCAATCCCTGAAAAGTCGGGAAACCCGACGAAAATGCGGCAGCGGAACCTTAGTAAATAAGCCCCATTGTCCTATGTGCAAGCAGCATGTTATAGAGCAGGAGGAGCAGAGCAGATTGTACATAGTGTCCTATCTGCAGGCAGCATGTTATAGAGCAGGAGGAGCTGAGCAGATTGTACATAGTGTCCTAAGTTAGGGAGCATGTTGTAGAGCAGGAGGAGCTGAGCACATTGTACATAGTGTCCTATCTGCAGGCAGCATGTTATAGAGCAGGAGGAGCTGAGCAGATTGTACATAGTGTCCTATCTGCAGGCAGCATGTTATAGAGCAGGAGGAGCTGAGCAGATTGTACATAGTGTCCTATCTGCAGGCAGCATGTTATAGAGCAGGAGGAGCTGAGCAGATTGTACATAGTGTCCTATGTGCAGGCAGCATGTTATAGAGCAGGAGGAGCTGAGAAGATTGTACATAGTGTCCTATCTGCAGGCAGCATGTTATAGAGCAGGAGGAGCTGAGCAGATTGGACATAGTGTCCTATCTGCAGGCAGCATGTTATAGAGCAGGAGGAGCTGAGCAGATTGGACATAGTCATATAGCCATCCATAGTAAGGATACATTGGGAATCCTCCATTTTGTATGGACAAAAAGAGATATGAGTGTAAACGTTGTCTTGAATCTTACATTTTGAGATGCCGGTTTTCTATATATTTCCCTTAGATAAGCCGCTCCTGGTCCTGCAAGCATCTTCCTGACAGGTTTTATGTTCTGTATAAGACAACGTCGCTTCCTTGTGATGTAGCCATTGCCCTGGATGAACATCCTTTGATGTCACATGAGTAGGGAACACATCTGCGCCATTTACGCAGCGCAGAGATGTTTACCCAGCCACCACACTACATGCCCGCCATAGAAGTGCCACTTCACATCCTGGAGGTAATTATTCCTGATGGATCAGATCTGTAATGTTTTCAGCCGCCTTTTCAGCATCAATGTTTTTTGCAATGTGGAAAACTAAAAATAAAGAGTGTTCTAAGCCGAAAATAGTCGCATTTATACCGGCGCCAAGGAGCATTTATATGACATTTCTGATAAGAACATAGAAGAGGTGGAATAGGGATGTAACTATTTCCAATATGCTGTAATAATGTGGAGAATGTAACGTCTCTGCAGCCTGTACTTCTCTCATCTTCTGCACAGACTGGACCGAGCAGCTGAACCAGTATGTGCTCCAGTCTCATTGTGTACCATAATATCCTATAGCATCCCATAGTATCACCTAGCATCCCATAGTATCCCACAGTATCACTAATCATCCCATTGTAACCTATAGCATCCCATAGTATTCCATAGCCTCTAATATCATCCCATAGCATTCCATATCATCTGCTAGTATACCATATCATACCAAAGTATCTTATAGTATCCTATAGCATCCCATATCGTCCCATATCATCCCATAGTATCCGATCACATCCCATTGTAGCCCATAGCCTCCCATATCATCCCATAGAAACCCAAAGGATCACATAGTTTCCCATAGCCTCCCATATCATCCCATAGTATCCGATCACATCCCATTGTAGCCCATAGCCTCCCATATCATCCCATAGAAACCCATAACATCCCATAGTTTCCCATAGCCTCCCATATCATCCTAGCATCCCATAACATCCCATAGTTTCCCATACCCTCCCATATCATCCTAGCATCCCATTGCATCCCATATCATCCCATAGTAACCCATAGTATCCCATATCATCCCATATCATCCCATAGTATCCCATAACATCCCATAGTTTCCCATAGCCTCCCATATCATCCTAGCATCCCATAACATCCCATAGTTTCCCATACCCTCCCATATCATCCTAGCATCCCATTGCATCCCATATCATATCATCCCATAGTAACCCATAGTATCCCATATCATCCCATATCATCCCATAGTATCCCATAACATCCCATAGTTTCCCATAGCCTCCCATATCATCCTAGCATCCCATTGCATCCCATAGTTTCCCATAGCCTCTCATATCATCCCATAGTAACCCATAGAATCCCATATCATCCCATAGCATCCCATAGTTTCCCATAGCCTCCCATATCATCCCATAGTATCCCATAACATCCCATAGTTTCCCATAGCCTCCCATATCATCCCATAGTATCCCATAACATCCCATAGTCTCCCATATCATCCCATATCATCCCATAGTTTCCCATAGCCTCCCATATCATCCCATAGTAACCCATAGTATCCCATATCATCCCATAGTAACCCATAGCCTCCCATATCATCCCATAGTAACCCATAGCCTCCCATATCATCACATAGTATCCCATAACATCCCATAGTTTCCCATAGCCTCCCATATCATCCCATAGTATCCCATAACATCCCATAGTCTCCCATATCATCCCATATCATCCCATAGTAACCCATAGCCTCCCATATCATCCCATAGTTTCCCATAGCCTCCCAAATCATCCCATAGTAACCCATAATATCCCATAGCATCCCATAGTTTCCCATAGCCTCCCATATCATCCCATAGTAGCCCATAACCTTCCATATCATGCCATAATATCTTATATCATACCAATGTATCCCATAGTAACCTATGTATCCTATCCTATCCTATAGTAGCCTTCTATTAGGTAGGTATGGATCATACATTGTGCCTCATCTCAATGTGACCTACAGAGGTCCTATTCCTGTCTTGTGGAACGGCCGGTCTCTTTCCACTGACATGGGAGAGGAGGTGAGTAGCGTTCACGCTGCCTCCCCCCCCCCCCCCAACACACCTCATCTGGGCCCGAAACAACGACACAAGGCACATTACTTGTGACCTACATGCACTCGTGAACATGGAGCCCAAGTGCTTGTACTCAGTACTTCTCTGTAATGTCCTATATCTATCAAGCTTTTAGGGAACTACAACCTAAACCCACATTGCAAAGTGCCCACATGGTAATTTAAGAAGTAACTCATATTCAACTGCTCTGTCCTGTCACATGTCAATTGTATCAGCATCTTGAGGACACCAATACAGTATAAAGAATTGGAGAAATGGAGATTTTCTTTGTCGCTTCCATCCAGGTTCTTCTGAGAAGCTCCAATGATCCAGCTCCATCCACACCTTCCCCCTCCTCCTGTGGTTCTGGTGGCCAAGGATGTGACACTTCATGATAGCGCTCAGCGTGGCACGTCCTGGGCTTCCTCCGCGGCTGGCCAACTGGGGCCCTGGGTAACACTAAAAGTGGGGCCACAAAATAAAACTATGAGCAGTCACAGTCAGTAAGAGGCTCCTCTATCCCTGCACATTAATAACACTTTGTAGTTACACACAGTAGTAGGTAAGTGTCTGTAATACGGGACTGTAGGAGAATCTCATAGGAGAGACTGATGATAGGGAGATGGATGATAGAAGATACATAGGAAAGATGATAGATATTTATAGATACAGAAATATAAAGTAGATTAGATATAGATAGGTAGAAGATACATAGAGTAGAAGAGAGATAGAAGATCGATTGATAGATGGATAGATAATAGATAGGAGATAGATAGAATATATATATAGATAAATAAATAATAATAACAAAAAGTCAGATAAATGGTTAGATAGACAGACATATAGGTAGAAAATAGACAAATTATAGGAGATAAATAACTAGACAGATAGAAGATGCTGGGGACCCTTTAGCACAGGGGGCCCTGGGCAGATACCCTGTTTGCGCCCCCCTATAGCCGGCCGTGGTGATGACCTGCAGTGACTCTGAGTGCCACCCGTGTCATAGGTTCGCCACCACTGTCCTATATGATGCTTCGTAGTAGAGCAGATACTTTGTATGCAGATACATTATACCAGCTACAAGCTCAGGGACAACTAACAATTACCGCTAGAGGCTGCAGAGGTGAAAACTGCTAAAATGCAGGTCACAAGTCACATATAATCCTCCTGTACACAATGTATGGATGGTTTATGCAAATATCAGGCTCCTATTTATAGGATTAGCCACAGATTACTGTACACGACACCAGCGTTACACGGTTTATAAGTCAGATATTAAGGACTAAGCGAATGTTCTCCGTCTGCAGACCTGTTATGAGCCTGACCGGATGCAGCATATTCTGTATGTGATCCTCATTTCCCCCCTCATTTATTCCGTCTCTTCGGCTGCTTATATATTGAGAGATTTCTTTCTTTGCCTCTTTATTCCATGTCTATGCGATTCTTTCAGAGATGTAATAGGTATCAGACCTTCGATGAAATACTTGCTTTTAAAAATGATAGGAAAACCTAACAGTGCTTTGTAGATGGGGCTATGGGGGGGTCACATATCAAGATCTCCGAAAGTGCATCTAATAGCTGGAATAATGGAATAAACTTCTCCATCTAGTTCTGTACAATAGATGCCAATCTTTGGGCTGAGAGGTGTTCAGCTCAGATGAAAACGAAATAAACCATTGGTACCTCAGGTGTTAAAGCTGATAGATCCCATTATGAGACGTCTGCCCCGTAATCTCGCTTTTTTTTTCTCTTTGGTGTTTACGTTCCACGGAAAAAAATCAAGAACAAATTCGTAATGAAAACTAACCCGTGCGACTCTATCGTCCGAGTTCCTTGCAGCCTACTGTTTAGTTACAATGTATAACACCGCGCGGAGAAAACTTATTACTTTTAGGAAATTGGATGAACGGACAAGGACTGGAGCTAGATGAGGACAGTGGTCATATCTTCTGTGTAACGCAGAACAAGGAGTCCTGGGAGTGATGACATGGCACCCACATACCCTGATCTCAACACGGTCTAATGTGTCTGGGATTACATTCAAAGACAGGAGGATTGAAACAAGCCTACAGCCACAGAGGATCTACAAGATGTTTGGAACAACCTCCCTGCCGAGTTCCTTCAAAAACTAGTACAGGCAGTCCCCGGGCTAGGTTTGTTCTTAAGTTGAGTTTGTATGTAAGTCGGAACTGTATACCTTATTATTGTAACCCCAATCAAAATTTTTTTGGTCTCTGTGACAATTGGATTTTAAAAATGTTGGGTTGTCATAAGAACCAGGATTAATAATAAAGCTTCATTACAGACACCGGTGATAACTGTTATAGCTGATTATTGCAGCCTGGGGCTAAAGTACAGCAAATTACTAAAATCCAGAGGTCCATTTGTAACTAGGGGTTGTATGTAAGTCAGGCGTTCTTAAGTAGGGGACTGCCTGTATGTCTAAATGAAGTGATGTCGTTTGGAAGCCAATGATGGCCAGACCACATATACAGGCAGTCCCCGGGGTTACGTACAGGATATTTTCCGTAGGTTTGTTCTTCAGTTGAATTTGTATGTAAGTCGGAACTTTATATTTTATAATTGGGACAAAAAAAAATTTGCCTGGAGCTACAGAGACAATTGGGTTTTCAAAAATGTTTGCTGTAATGGGACCAAGGATTATCAATAAAGCTTCATTACAGACACCTTACAGCTGATCATTGCATCCAGGGACTAAAGTAAAGCATTCAGAGAGCTTCAATAGATGTCACAGTGGGCAGAAAGGTCCGTCTGTAACTAGGGGTTTTCTGTAAGTTGTGTGTACTTAAGTAGGGGACCGCCTGTAGTAATGTACCGTGAGACACAAATATTTTGTGTAGTCCAGGATCTCTATGTTGATAACTGTAGAACCACAAGGATTGCCATATTTCTGGTCTTTTTGACTACCTTCCCATTGGCAAAACTTGCCATTGATCCAATATGGCGGCTTTGTAGATGGGGGCCGTGTCCTGGACATGGCCTAAGATATGGCCTCCTCAGTAAAGAGGAGCAGACCTGATGTTCAAGTTCGGGTTCGCCCACCTGACCCAGACATTGCCAGAGCGCCAAACCCGAACTAAAAAATCAGGTCCACTCATCGTTACTTGCATGGGTATTCAGATATGTTATTTTCCCTTGCGTTTTGATATAAAGGAATCACCCTGGGAAACTACTATACATAGAAATGTAACAGATCCGATCATGAGTCGGGACTAATCACAGATCTGAAACACCTATTGAAAATAGTGGATCTGCGAAAAAAATCAACAAGTTCCTTCTGAATCAATAGGATGACTAAAATTGGAAGGATCAAATTGTTCTCAATTTTTATTATTCTCCTCGATTCATCTTATTATATCTCAGTAAGATTATTTCATGCACGGAGGTATAACACATGCCGCTACTTGCAGTTACAGCCATGATCTGTCTTCAGATACACGTCTCAAGACCAATGGAACAGTCTGCCCCCAACCGTGTGTCATTTTCTGAAGCCCTACGTAGGTTCCCCCTGAGCCGTCTGTCAGTGTATTGCGCGCCCTGCGGGGGTGTAGAGTTCCTTGACTCGGGAGGGAAGGATTTGCATGTATACCAGGGACTTTATCTAATGGAAACATTGATCAGAGCTGCTGAGAAGGCATCACTCACGTTTGGCCCCGTGCAGACAGGAGCCATTTGTCACTGGCAGAGCATATTCTAAATTCCGAATGTAGTGGAAATTTCAGATCAGAGCAGAATACCTCCATTAATTATGGATATGGGCAATTGAAGTTGGACTGGTTGGATATAAAACTAAAAGGTGAATTTGCATCAACATTTAGGAGCTTCTCCAAGATCTATCAAGAGGAGTACCAAAAAATGGCTAATATTATATATACCCCTTTATGCAACTATATTAACTGTGACCCATCAAAGTATGGATTCTTCAAGCGTCTTGAAGGATCTGGCTCTTAAGTCTTGGCATCAGATACTTCATGACACTTTTAGAGGTCTTGCACCAAAACCTCTGAACATTTTCTGAAGGATCTGGTACCAAGATGCTTTAGGTTGGACCTACAATACGTCGATTTTATCGAGTTGATCTAACTCATGTCACAGATGGTGGACCAGAATGAGATCTTAGGAATATGGATATCAAGTCAACATTTTGAGTTCTTCTGATGTTCCTGGAATCATTCCAAAATGTGTTATTAGTGTAGTTGGGGTCATATTTCTTTTCTATAATAATCATTGCCCTGGAGAGGGGTACTAGGTTAGAAATTATGTTTCTGTAGGTGACAACAACAGGGGTGTCAGAACCCGAGGTCTACCAGCAAAACATTCCCCAAGTTATCGGACATCCTCTGCTGGCTTGTCTTCTTCTCTGTTTAGCCACCTTGGTGCCAATTCATTTCCACCAGAAAACATTTATCTGAGCAGGACATGGTCTGATTTTGGTCCTCACATGCCCACTTTAGGCGCAGTTATTGGAAAAGCATTAGCACTGACTAGTTTGTGTCTAACAGTCCTATTCCCTGGTCTACATTTCTATGACTTATAATGGGAACCTGACGGGACGATTTGAGACACCAAACCAACTACAAGTCTTTATGGACATCTAGTTTGGTGTCCCGAATTACCCTGTTATCACCTAGTTCCATGGTTAAACTTATACCTACCTAAAAATTATTCCCATGAGGCATTTCTGACCCATCTGTGGTGGTCTTGATGCCTGCTCATTGCTTCAACGAAAGGCAACCTAACACAACCCGGACAACTACTGCGCAGGAACTGGGAGCTGCGCACCAAGGTAAGTAATAGTGTTTCATCATCTTTGTAATTACAACCCCAGACAGAGATGTAGAGTGATTTGTGACACTAAACTATGGGTCCACGAGGAAATATTTTTTTCGAAAATTGGGCTTCCTAATTTTAAAATACATAAAAATGTGATGCCAATTTTTGGTGCAAACTAAGGCCGAATTCTGGTACATTTGGCTTAGTATGTAGGGGTATGGCATTTCTTAGACCTTTCATGACCTCTTTAACCATTATTCAAAACATCCAGTTCCATCAAAGTTTTACTCAATCGATTACTTCTGATATGTTTAGCCCCTAACAAATTTCCTTCCTTATAACCCGATTATGTCAGCACTTCCCATTCTACTCATTGGAGGTCATGTGCTAACTTAATAACTTGGCTTAATCTGACAAGTACTTGTTACAGAAGTGGTGGACTTGAGATGAGTGGAGAGTTCATTAAGTAATGGTCCAACATATTGTTCAAATAAAAGTTACCAACGCTACAATTTCCGTGCCTTATGGCTCTGAATATGATACTAATGCATAAGCAATAATTAATATTCTGTGGTCAATGCATAATGATGCTCCCAACCTGCTGTGCATTGACTCAGTTTACTTAAGTTCAAAACCATCATGAAGTCCAGTGAGAACTGTCGACCTGTAACCAGAGACAGCGCTTCCCAAACCTTCAGGGAACAATCATCAGTCCATTAAAGTGACAGCTCCTGCACAGGAATCCCCCCTGGTGACTGCCAGGCGTAAGGGACAGCTGCTCCTCTCCAGCCGGTTCTGCCAGGGACACCACCCCGGGGAGGTATAAAGGGTACGCAGGGAGCTCTCTTTGTTAAAACATGATATGTTATTTACAAAAAATATTTGTAAATGGACGGAAGTATGTCAGGACAATGGCAAGAACAACACGGGGCATAAGGCAAGGTCATGGAGCAGCTGGACACCGAGATTTACTGGGGGATGATAAAATCATGATGATGATGCTTGACCATCCTTGACCACAATCCATCTTTATTCTCATTGGCACTACCCATGTGCCAGGATTTGGTGAATTGACTTTCAATATATACAGGACATTGTGATAAGTGGGACTGGAATCACCAGGTATGGAGCATTGTAGAGGTTGTCCAGTCCATTATTAAGATCCCCACCAATTAGCAAGTTAGCCCCTATCTTGTAGACAACCCCTTAAAGTCAATTTACCAACTGATACGCATACATAGCATCAATGAAAGTAATAATGGGCCTGGGGTAGCCATGGGGGAGCTAAACCCTAGAAGTACAAGCTGATCCTTGGGTTTAGGGCCCCAGAGACTTGGGGACAAGTTTCTTTCAAGATTTTTATGATCTCTTTGTGGGTTCCATCCAAGTAACAGCGTTAAGGAGTTGTCAGGGATCGCACATACCGCAATCCCTACATTCGCCCAGAATGGAGGTTCCTATCACCTCTTTTGGTATGCAGAGGCTCAGCGTCAACATCACCGGCTGTAGCGGGAGAGCAATGTCAACTTAACATCACCACAGAGGCCGGTGGTGACAGTAGGTGCCAAGGTGTCTATGATTGCTTTGAAGTGGTTGATACTAGAGGAAAAATTCCAACTAAGCCAAAATTAAGACAATATCGCAATGAGTTGGAGGTTGTATATGTGGTGATAGTCTTGCTTCCTTCTCCCTTGGTTTGGTTTCCACCTCCTTATAGACAGACCTTGAGAACCCCTTAAATTGAACTGGGCTCATTTACTAAGGGTCTGTGGACCGCACTTTAGTTGGATATTCCAACGTTTTCGGGTTTTGCGCGGCTGTATCAGGTATTTAGAAGGGGATTGTGGCGCAGGCGATTGGATTTTGGCACAATAGCGCTGGCTTTCATGCGACAGAAATCGGGGGGCGGGCCGTCGAACAATCCGACTGATTCTGACTAAGTGTGCGATTTAACTTTAAAATTGTGCCACAAGCCATGCACTTACATGCACCAGGAAAAAGAAGGTGAAACCTGGCGGACCTGAGCGGGGAAGCGACACATGCAGGATATCGGGCGCACGATCTTTGTGAGTCGCGCCGGAGTGCATGATCGTCAGAGACTCCGTTTTCCAGGAACTCCGTCGGCCGGGTAAGTAAATGCGCCCCAACATGTTTTATTTTACAGCTAAAATGTACATAACATAAAATGCAATAACCCATCAATGCCTTCATCTCTATGTGAGACAATGGAGAGGGCAGAAGATCCTCCATAATGGTCCATATCAGCCGTCTTCACCTATTATGTGGTGCTGTACATCATCTTAAAGGGTATCTGTAAATTTAGATAATTGAGAGTTGGATGGTTTCACTCAACGATATCACTGTAATAGACCCTTCAGCCTAAATCATCTGCTAATGACAGAGCTCAGCCCGTAGGACGCATTACGGTGTGTGGATCATAGGTCAGCAGAAAGAAGAAGACGATGCCTTGCGATTGTGCATTGTTGTGGTGGAGCTGAGGGGCGCGGGTGACAGGTCATCGGGTTTGTGTGGTTACAGACTGCACTCTATTACTTAATAATGCATTAAGTGAGGCTTGTTAGTTGTGCATTACATGACTAGATCTTGTAGGCAGCAGATGCCCTGGGAGGTCGAGGGAGATAAACTGATCTGTCCCAAGGCTCCTTTCAGCCTTAGAAGTAAAGAGATCATTTTTATCAACTGCGTGAAAACAGCCAGAGAGGAGCCTTGCCTTTCCCATGAGAGACGTAACAGACATACACACACGTGCACTAGCGCTGCACACATTGCTCCCACAAAGATGGCTCTTATCCAATGCTAAAGGGATTGGCAGCTAATCTCAGGGGCTAACTAGATCCCAAGTGCTCCCTGTCCCCCTCCAATCTGCACGTTCTGGTCCAAATCCCAGCAGGTCTGCAGCAATTTCAGCAGGTCTGGGCCCTGGCACTTTTGCCCAGGTATGCCGGATGCTGGCGCCGGCCCTGGGTTCATTGACCTTAAGGATCATTGTAAGCCGACAGTGTCATGATATTGTATTATTGAATGTTCATTTTAGCTGTACACTTCCATAGTTAAGAGAAACAAGAAACATGGCACCTCCATATCAGATAGTATCATAGGAATCCCATGAGTGGGGTGGCCTAAACCTTTCTTTTAGGCTACATAAACACAAAAGTATTTTTGGTCTGTGTACTAGCCAATGTTTCAATGGATGGCACATGTCCCTATGTATTTCTACAGGCTCATACACACTGCTTTAGATTCTACTGTCCTGTGTATCAGCCGACTGCTCAAGCTGCAAATTATGGAGCAGGACCTGTTCCTGTCTAGTTATTTATTACATGTTAATGACACACATAGGCCACAAATAATCAAACACGGGTATGTTGTTTCTCACATTGATGGGCAGGTAGCCTTCATGTCAATGTACTCCTAGTCGATGTGACTTTCTACTATGTTATTCACCACCAATCACGGAAGGATCTCGGAGCCACATCGGACAGGGTGCAACCACTAAATCAACAGGGAAAAGCACTAGGGGCCACAGTTATCACGTCTTGTATCCCTGAAAATAGGTGTACAAACTGTAATTAAGTTGCAATTCCTGGCTACTCCGCTGGCTGGATGGGGCAGTGCCGAGCCATGACGTGAACTGGCATGGTACGTGTTGCTGCCTGACACCTGCGCACTGACTACACTGGCTATGGTGCTATGCTATGCCAGGTCTGATCTGGTGCTGAAGTGCCCCAGTGGTGCAATGTCACGGGTGTTCCCGCAACCCATATCGCGTCACTCACCTGTCACCGTTACTGCTCCCGCGGCTGTGTGCGCACAACCTCGGCTCCTAGGGTACGTGCACACCAGCTTGCGAAGATTTGAAGCATTGGTGCTGGCCATTTCCAGGAAATTGTTAAAAGCCAGCCTCTTCAGCATTCCATGCCGGATCTTCATGCTTATGCCGTTTGAAAAGCTTGTGTCTTGTGCAGGGGTTCAGATTTCCAGTTGTGACCCTGGTTCTGTACTTGACTTTGACCCTGTTCTGCCTGCCCTGACCTCCTGCTTTGTTCTTGACGTTGATCCTGTGCTGCCTATCTCGACCTCCTGCCTGTGCCCAACCACGATTCTGCGAGCATGAGTCGTCTTTGTACCTCGCCTTAGCTGCCACCACGTACAAAGTCGCACCTGTGGAACAACCTGGTGGTGCCCTGCCGCAGCAAGTCCAACCCGCTTTCCAGCAGGCTCTGGTGAAAACTGGGTGCCACTTAGACCACTCTGGAACCATTCCGGTTCCAGGTGTCGGCTTGCATCCTCGTCTGCGGTGGTCCAGTGGGTCCGCTACCTCTGGAGCCTGTTACTCAATATAGCGCTGTACTGCCTCACACCAAGATTTTTCAGGAAGCTAGGGGCCACCTCATAGATCCAACGCGTGCAAGGAGGCAGGGGGCACCATCACATACTGGCCCACTCAGCTTTAGGTTTCAATCATTGTCCTGAGTTACCCCAGAATAATGTGACCACAATATACTAATAATCCCCCAACCCATGTCAGGATACACTCAATATAATATTCACAAGAAGCAAAGGAGAAAAAGAATAACAATATGGGGGGGGGGGATGCACTGGTTTTGAGAAATGTCTTTTATTTGGCCCTGAAATCCCAATATTGGTTCATGCCCATTGATCCGTAAACTCATGAGATGAAGATCCACATGGAAGTGAAAGCAGAGGTTGAGAAGGAGTTGCTGGGCCTCATGTAGCATTGGGAGCCCCCCATTTATTTAAACTAACAGTTACAATAATTCTGTACACTCACAGATTTTGGAAAGATAGATGTCACAGAGGTTCGGGCTATGGAGAACAGTATTACACCCAAACAATCACGACTCTTCGCGTTTCTCCGGCTCACATGGCTGCCATTTATCTCGGATTGGATTTTCATCCTGTATTGGTGCAGCTTTATAAAAATGAAGTATTAGGTAAATATACCCCAAAGAGCAGAATATGATTAGACAGCGAACGAGAAAAAAATTAAAAGTTGGCACAAACTGGCAGAAGGTAAGAGAGGGAACAAGACGGCGGCGGCGGTCTAATTTCTCGTACTGTACTCATCACATTGCTATGGGGGCAAAGGTAACGGCGGGAGAATGGGACACCCAGGCATTCTCCGCAGCAAATACATTAACCAGCGCATGCACCTAATTACTCCAGGAGAGAAACGAGAGAGGGGGGGGGGCGCCTTTTACCGGCTCCTCCAGTCTCTTTCCTCTTCATATTCGAGGAGGGGGGGGGGCGTTGTTTTTCTTTTTTTTTTTTTTTGTTCTTTTATTAGGAAGCTTTTGTTCGCCTCGATGTTTAAAGCCATTTCCAGCAGCCTCTGCTATGAATCACTTTCACATGAGCACACAATGTACCTGTTTAAATCTGCTCCCCCCCCCCCCTCCATACACTTACATTAGGGGGGGGGGGAGAGACGAATAAAAACAGCTTTTTTTTCCTTCCCTTTTTGCTCTTTTTTTTTAGATAATGTTTTCCTCTAATAACAGCTTTTATTTTATTATAATCCATTAGATGACAATATTATTCAATAGCTGATTAGGAGGCAATTTTGGTATATTTCCGCACACATTTCAGCTCCGGCTCGTTTTTTTTGCAACCTGCAGGTCTCGCTCTAATATGACTTCAATTTTCTTAAAATCTGCATTTAACTGCTCAGGCTGCTGTCGGCCTCGGAAATGGGATTTTAATTCGGCATTGAATCCGTGGGGCATAACCTGCAGACACCCATTCTCCGGAGCTCAGGCTCTTCCTCTCTCTCCGAGCTGAATGATAAGATTTCACCAATGTGTCTATACGGTTCTTAGAAGATGTGGCCATCGTATATCTTGCAGGAAGAGAGAAGGAGAAAAATATTAAGTCAGTATTCACATTGGACTATAACAATCAAATGTCTATTACAAAAAATAATAATAACGTCATAAATTACATTAGTGGATTGACCTCGATATAATGTAATTTCTACTTAAAGGAACCTCTCACCCCTCCTGATATATCTTTTCCCATAAACACTTGCATCGCCCATGATATAGCAACTCCAGAGTCAGTTATGTGACGTCCCTCTGTTATCCCTCCTGGAAATGTATACGCACATTGACAACTGGGTGACGGTAGCTGAGGCCATATCCCAAATCTTACACTGTCCATCATATGGTGGCTTTAAGAGAACCTCCCTCTAATTAGGAGAATGGCAACACCCATATATTGTAAGATTACTAGGAGGAATATCAGAGGGACAGCACAAACTTCTAAGGAAAAATGAACCATAATTATAGGATATTTCATTATTTGCTTAAATGAGTCATGATATAGATTGTCAGCTTTTGGAATTATTATGATTAAAACCCTACAAGTGCTGCTGTAGTGCGGGGGTATGAAGTAGTCTGAACTCCGCCCCCCTGTCTCAGGATGGAAGCGCACCACTAACTGAAGTCATGTATATAGGATTGCCATAGAAGAGATCACAGCCAAGTGTGCAAGTATTTCTAACCAGGAGAAGGTAGTAGATGGTACAGACTCTTCTTGGGGAGGTTTATGTTTAAAAATTCAACACGCCCTAAATTCTTTCCCCCAACATCTGCCATGCCAGGAGATCCTTACATTTTGGATGCCATACTGTGTTCCACGGAGAATGTAAAGGTATGGATGGAAAAAATCACTCAGTATCTATAAAGATTCTCTACTTTGTTAGTATCACACAAAGTTTTTATCTGCTTAGAGGAAGTAGCGCTACATAGGCATTTAACTTAGATTCCATTTGCTCAAGAAAGTAGTTAATATTCATGTGGGGTACACTTGACCACTTAAGTAAGGTATCCCTACACTGGGGGCCGATGATTAGATGTGAAGTGGTTAAACATAAATTCAGTAACACATACAGACCTGCAGCATATACACACACACACATACATTTTATACACGTCACACACATAAAGCATACACCCAATATACACCCAATAGTCCAGATGCCGGGCCCCCTCACATTGTGGGCCCCATAGTGGCTGCTACCACTGTAGTTACGCCCCTGAAGGGATGGATCTCCAACACATTTGATCAAGGAAATCTCCAGACTAGAGATATAGAATGGAAAGTGCTGTTGCTAGACATGAGAAATTGGGTGCAATAATTCTAAAGGGTTTGGAGAGTTAGGATGATGTTCCGGAAGAAAGTATTTGAAAAAAAATGTGGATTTTTGTTACCAGAAATCCCCTGTAAATAAGCCTTGACCCATTTTCCGTAACAATAAATAATACTACAAGTCTTATTTTCGGAGAAACACTTTATTTTGGTACATTTTCACCATCTGTTTTTCAATTGGGCTTAATACAAAAAAAAAAAAAAAGTATATAAAAAAACATAAAACTCAGTCTCTTTTTTTTTTTTTTTTTGCAATCATAGAATAAAATAGAATAATATCGGTTCTGGATAGAAATCTGCTTTTTTTTACCCATAACAAAAGACGAGAAGGGAAGCGTTGTAAATGGTAAAAAAAAAACTTTTTGGGAAAAAATAAATAAAAAAATTCTGAAAAAAATCTCAAAAACGGCAGAGAACAGAACATCCTTTCAGCGGGTAAAGTGGATCATGTGTAGCTTTTTTCTCTCGGATCCTTGTTCCGTCTTCTGCCTCTTAAGTTGTTTTCTTTCTCTCCCAATGTGATTGTCCTCGCTTCTCTCCGGCGCGCTCTCCCCTGTCCTCCCTCGCACACACTTTGCTCTTTTCATTTGTTTTTTCTAGCATTTCTGTTGTACGGTCATTAGGAATAATAGGGGAATCAATAGTCCCTCATTAATGCTGCAGCGATCAGGGTCGCGCCACTTTCTTAATTACAGTTTCAGTAGCGTTTGCTTAAATTGGAAAGAATAAAGGGAGTGAATGAGCCGGAGCCGGGAGTCGGCCTGTGCTCACATATTGTCCCGGCTCTTCAAATCTTCCCCCCAGCTTTGTGAGGTCCTGACACAGAAAGAGAATGTGGGGAGGTAATTATCCCGGAATCAGATAGCGCCTATTATCAGATTCTAATTAAAGTTTCTTTACAATCTGCCATTGCCTTTTTCTCCTGTCTCTTCCATCTTTCTTCTTCCCGGCGAGGAGCAGCACAATGAGATAATTTGCAGCTTTTTTGGTTAATTACGTGAGTGCGGCCTCAGACATTCCATAGACTTGTGTGGAAACCAATGCGTCTCCCGGCAAAACGCTCCCTTACACTGAGCCCCGGGGTTATTTTCTATAGAAACGATGATTCCATTGGAACAATATCATTTCATTTATTATGAATTTCATTATAGCGAAATTATTATAATTTGTTATAAATAAGAATTAGAATTTGGGGATAATTTCCTTGTGACTCGTGAACTTAAGGATCAATAATATTCAATAGTCAATAATAATAATCAATAATAATAATAATCAATAAGTCACCTTAAGGATCAATAATAATAATAATCAATAAGTCACCTTAAGGATCAATAATAATAATAATAATCAATAAGTCATCTTAAGGATCAATAATAATAATTATAATAATAATAATGATAATAATAATAATCAATAAGTCACCTTAAGGATCAATAATATTAATAATAATCAATAAGTCACCTTAAGGATCAATAATAATAATAATAATAATAATAATAATAATAATAATTAATAAGTCACCTTAAGGATTAATAATAATAATAATCATAATCAATAATAATAATCAATAAGTCCCCTTAAGGATCAATAATAATAATAATCAATAAGTCCCCTTAAGGATCAATAATAATATTAATCAATAAGTCACCTTAAGGATCAATAATAATAATTATAATAATAATAATAATCAATAAGTCACCTTAAGGATCAATAATAAAAATAATAATAATAATAATCAATAAGTCACCTTATGGATCAATAATAATATTAATAATTATTTTTTTTATATAAAGAATTATTATTATTATAATTGTTATGCAGCGCTACATAAAACTTGCCAATCAATCCCTGTCCCCAATGGGGCTCACAATCTAATCAACCTACCAGTATGTTTTGGAGTGTGGGAGGAAACCGGGGGAAACCCACGCAAACACGGAGAGAACATACAAACTCTTTGCAGATGTTGACCCTGGGACTTGAACCCAGAACCCCAGCGCTGCAAGGCTGTAATGCTAACCACTGAGCCACTGTGCCGCCCCAATATTTTTTTTGGCTTACAACATCTTGATATACAGGGTGTAACTAAAAGGGTGGGATGGTGAAATATCTTGCAAACAGTAGTAGATTATGATATAGGCTGTTTGGGCGATAGCCCCCCCACTCCTTCATGGGGGCCCACCCACCAAATGACGACCTTCACCCGTTAAAACCATGCACATCTGTCCCTGCCTTTAATACACATTTACAAGAGCATCTCAGGACCTTTGAATGTCCTCCAAAGGTCCTGAAACCGCAGATTGAAAGAAGGCAGAAGGGACGCATCCTCCATTCCCCGAGTACCATATATATTCACACAACCCAGGGCCCATGGCAGTCTTAATCCGCCCCTGCTCCCAAAATACAGATGTCAGATTGTAAACTAAAAATTTATGTGTCAAATATTTTTCAATAAATCTATCCAATTATACCAAACTCAGCCTCCTACCCCCACTCCCTGTGGTTTGGTGAGGGACAATTTGAAAATCTTAAATGGGAACCCCAATTTTTTATTGCATCATTACATCACTACTGATAATAGATGATGTCACAGCTTATCTCCTCCCCCTCCCTGTACAATGACCTCTATATAGATAACACTGACCCATCATTACATCACTACTGATAATAGATGATGTCACAGCTTATCTCCCACCCCTCCCTGTACAATGACCTCTATATAGATAACACTGTCCCATCAATACATCACTACTGACAATAGATGATGTCACAGCTTATCTCCTCCCCCTCCCTGTACAATGACCTCTATATAGATAACACTGACCCATCATTACATCACTACTGACAATAGATGATGTCACAGCTTATCTCCTCCCCCTCCATGTACAATGACCTCTATATAGATAACACTCACCCATCATTACATCACTACTGACAATAGATGATGTCACAGCTTATCTCCTCCTCCTCCCTGTACAATGACCTCTATATAGATAACACTGTCCCATCATTACATCACTACTGACAATAGATGATGTCACAGCTTATCTCCTCCCCCTCCCTGTACAATGACCTCTATATAGATAACACTGACCCATCATTACATCACTACTGACAATAGATAATGTCACAGCTTATCTCCTCCCCCTCCATGTACAATGACCTCTATATAGATAACACTGACCCATCATTACATCACTACTGACAATAGATGAGGTCACAGCTTATCTCCCCTTCCCCTCCCTGTACAATGACTTCTATATAGATAACACTGACCCATCATTACATCACTACTGACAATAGATGATGTCACAGCTTATCTCCTCCTCCCTGTACAATGACCTCTATATAGATAACACTGACCCATCATTACATCACTACTGACAATAGATGATGTCACAGCTTATCTCCTCCTCCTCCCTGTACAATGACCTCTATATAGATAACACTGACCCATCATTACATCACTAGTGACAATAGATGATATCACAGCTTATCTCCTCCCCCTCCCTGTACAATGTCCTCTATATAGATAACACTGACCCATCATTACATCACTACTGACAATAGATGATGTCACAGCTTATCTCCCACCCCTCCCTGTACAATGGCCTGTATATAGATAACACTGACCCATCATTACATCATTACTGACAATAGATGATGTCACAGCTTATCTCCTCCCCCTCCCTGTACAATGACCTCTATATAGATAACACTGACCCATCATTACATCACCACTGACAATAGATGATGTCACAGCTTATCTCCTCCCCCTCCATGTACAATGACCTCTATATAGATAACACTGACCCATCATTACATCACTACTGACAATAGATGATGTCACAGCTTATCTCCCCCCCTCCCTGTACAATGACCTCTATATAGATAACACTGACCCATCATTACATCACTACTGACAATAGAAGATGTCACAGCTTATCTCCTCCCCCTCCCTGTACAATGACCTTTATATAGATAACACTGACCCATCATTACATCACTACTGACAACAGATGATGTCACAGCTTATCTCCTCCCCCTCTCTGTACAATGACCTCTACATAGATAACAGTGACCCATCATTACATCACTACTGACAATAGATGTCACAGCTTATCTCCTCCCCCTCCCTGTACAATGACCTCTATATAGATAACACTGACCCATCATTACATCACTACTGACAAAAGATGATGTCACAGCTTATCTCCTCCCCCTCCCTGTACAATGACCTCTATATAGATAACACTGACCCATCATTACATCACTACTAACAATAGATGTCACAGCTTATCTCCTCCCCCTCTCTGTACAATGACCTCTATATAGATAACACTGACCCATCATTACATCACTACTGACAATAGATGATGTCACAGCTTATCTCCTCCCCCTCCCTGTACAATGACCTCTATATAGATAACACTGACCCAACATTACATCACTACTGACAATAGATGATGTCACAGCTTATCTCCTCCCCCTCCCTGTACAATGACCTCTATATAGATAACACTGACCCATCATTACATCACTACTGACAATAGATGATGTCACAGCTTATCTCCTCCCCCTGTACAATGACCTCTATATAGATAACACTGACCCATCATTACATCACTACTGACAATAGATGATGTCACAGCTTATCTCCTCACCCTCCCTGTACAATGACCTCTATAGAGATAACAATGACCCATCATTACATCACTACGGACAATAGATGATGTCACAGCTTATCTCCTCCCACTTCCTGTACGATGATGTCTATATAGATAACAATGACCCATCATTACATCACTACTGACAATAGATGATGTCACAGCTTATCTCCTCCCCCTCCCTGTACAATGACCTCTATATAGATAACACTGTCCCATCATTACATCACTACTGATAATAGTTGATGTCACAGCTTATCTCCTCCTCCTCCTCCCTGTACAATGTCCTCTATATAGATAACACTGACCCATCATTACATCACTACTGACAATAGATGATGTCACTGCTTATCTCCTCCCCCCTGTACAATAACCTCTATATAGATAACACTGACCCATCATTACATCACTACTGACAATAGATGATGTCACAGCTTATCCCCTCCCCCTCCATGTACAATGACCTCTATATAGATAACACTGACCCATCATTACATCACTACTGACAATAGATGAGGTCACAGCTTATCTCCCCTTCCCCTCCCTGTACAATGACTTCTATATAGATAACACTGACCCATCATTACATCACTACTGACAATAGATGATGTCACAGCTTATCTCCTCCTCCCTGTACAATTACCTCTATATAGATAACACTGACTCATCATTACATCACTAGTGACAATAGATTATGTCACAGCTTATCTCCTCCCCCTCCCTGTACAATGTCCTCTATATAGATAACACTGACCCATCATTACATCACTACTGACAATAGATGATGTCACAGCTTATCCCCTCCCCCTCCCTGTACAATGACCTCTATATAGATAACACTGACCCATCATTACATCACTACTGACAATAGATGATGTCACAGCTTATCTCCCCCTCCCTGTACAATGACCTCTATATAGATAACACTGAGCCATCATTACATCACTACTGACAATAGATGATGTCACAGCTTATCTCCCACCCCTCCCTGTACAATGACCTCTATATAGATAACACTGACCCATCATTACATCACTACTGACAATAGATGAGGTCACAGCTTATCTCCTCCTCCCTGTACAATAACCTCTATATAGATAACACTGACCCATCATTACATCACTACTGACAATAGATGATGTCACAGCTTATCCCCTCCCCCTCCATGTACAATGACCTCTATATAGATAACACTGACCCATCATTACATCACTAGTGACAATAGATGATATCACAGCTTATCTCCTCCCCCTCCCTGTACAATGTCCTCTATATAGATAACACTGACCCATCATTACATCACTACTGACAATAGATGATGTCACAGCTCATCTCCTCCTCCTCCCTGTACAATGGCCTGTATATAGATAACACTGACCCATCATTACATCATTACTGACAATAGATGATGTCACAGCTTATCTCCTCCCCCTCCCTGTACAATGACCTCTATATAGATAACACTGACCCATCATTACATCACCACTGACAATAGATGATGTCACAGCTTATCTCCTCCCCCTCCATGTACAATGACCTCTATATAGATAACACTGACCCATCATTACATCACTACTGACAATAGATGATGTCACAGCTTATCTCCCCCCCTCCCTGTACAATGACCTCTATATAGATAACACTGACCCATCATTACATCACTACTGACAATAGATGATGTCACAGCTTATCTCCTCACCCTCCCTGTACAATGACCTCTATAGAGATAACAATGACCCATCATTACATCACTACTGACAATAGATGTCACAGCTTATCTCCTCCTCCTCCTCCCTGTACAATGACCTCTATATAGATAACACTGACCCATCATTACATCACTACTGACAATAGATGTCACAGCTTATCTCCTCCCCCTCTCTGTACAATGACCTCTACATAGATAACAGTGACCCATCATTACATCACTACTGACAATAGATGTCACAGCTTATCTCCTCCCCCTCTCTGTACAATGACCTCTATATAGATAACACTGACCCATCATTACATCACTACTGACAATAGATGATGTCACAGCTTATCTCCTCCCCCTCCCTGTACAATGACCTCTATATAGATAACACTGACCCAACATTACATCACTACTGACAATAGATGATGTCACAGCTTATCTCCTCCCCCTCCCTGTACAATGACCTCTATATAGATAACACTGACCCATCATTACATCACTACTGACAATAGATGATGTCACAGCTTATCTCCTCCCCCTGTACAATGACCTCTATATAGATAACACTGACCCATCATTACATCACTACTGACAATAGATGATGTCACAGCTTATCTCCTCACCCTCCCTGTACAATGACCTCTATAGAGATAACAATGACCCATCATTACATCACTACGGACAATAGATGATGTCACAGCTTATCTCCTCCCACTTCCTGTACGATGATGTCTATATAGATAACAATGACCCATCATTACATCACTACTGACAATAGATGATGTCACAGCTTATCTCCTCCCCCTCCCTGTACAATGACCTCTATATAGATAACACTGTCCCATCATTACATCACTACTGATAATAGTTGATGTCACAGCTTATCTCCTCCTCCTCCTCCCTGTACAATGTCCTCTATATAGATAACACTGACCCATCATTACATCACTACTGACAATAGATGATGTCACTGCTTATCTCCTCCCCCCTGTACAATAACCTCTATATAGATAACACTGACCCATCATTACATCACTACTGACAATAGATGATGTCACAGCTTATCCCCTCCCCCTCCATGTACAATGACCTCTATATAGATAACACTGACCCATCATTACATCACTACTGACAATAGATGAGGTCACAGCTTATCTCCCCTTCCCCTCCCTGTACAATGACTTCTATATAGATAACACTGACCCATCATTACATCACTACTGACAATAGATGATGTCACAGCTTATCTCCTCCTCCCTGTACAATTACCTCTATATAGATAACACTGACCCATCATTACATCACTACTGACAATAGATTATGTCACAGCTTATCTCCTCCCCCTCCCTGTACAATGACCTCTATGTAGATAACACTGACCCATCATTACATCACTACTGACAATAGATGATGTCACAGCTTATCTCCTCCCCCTCCCTGTACAATGATCTCTCTATGGATAACACTGACCCATCATTAAATCACTACTGAGAACAGATGATGTCATAACTTATCTTGGCATTTCATATGCTACTTTAAAACCATAGTGCATTAGTATAAAATCAGCCACAATATTTATAAAACTTGAATAAATTGCACACAAGTTTGGTTGAGTAACAGCAATTGAATGTAATTTTTGGTAGAAATAATCCCAGGTGTTAATCAGTGGGTTAGTCAATTAAGCGGATTTCTATCAAATTTATGAAATGTTTGAACATTTTTTAAAATAATGGCACATTGGGGCACATTTACTAAGGGTTGCGCATGGCGCATTTTTGTCGGGTTTCCCTCCTATTTCCGATTTGCACCGCATTTAAATGGGGTTTGGCGCACGCGATCGGATTTTGGCACAATCGCGCCGACTTGCATGCGACACAAATCTGGGGGCGTGGCCTACGGACAAATGGACTGATTCGGACTGAGCGCAGGATTTACGATTCAAATTGTGTCGCAAGACAATGCACTCACATACACCGAAAGGAAGAAGGTGAACTCCGGCGGACCTCAGCGGGGAAGCGACACATGTAGGAAAATGGATGCACGATCTTGAAGAATCGCGCCGGACTTCATCCTCGCTGGAGAATGCACCTCGGGGATCGCGACAGGACCGGGTAAGTATATCTGCCCGAATATATGAAACGTTACCATTGTGAGAACATTCTTCCGATGTATGAAATCAACCTTCCAAAAACTCTTTGAAAGTTGGTTGACAACAAATATGGCCGACCGTTCAGCTTCCATGTATGTTGTCACTATTACAAATTTATTGGATTTAAAAGGTCTGCTTTTTACAGTATTAGGTGGCTAAAATATTATCATAAGTGATGAGAGAACCCAAGTGCTCCCGGGTGCACCCCCCCAACCGGTAATGGCACTAAAAATGTTATCCATTACATTTTCCGTCACAGGGAAAGACAAGATCGTTGACAAAAGGACAACACACCCAATCGGTGCCAGCACTGATCACAGGTGTTACTGGTGGGTGAGCGGTTAACACCCACAATGGGTGCTTGGCTGTTCAGATTCAGGCTCGAAAACCTGCCGGACCGAATACTGATGGGTCCGCTCATTACTATTTATTATGCAATGTGTACCAGTAATGGGGCATAAAATGCAATAAAGCGTCACTATTTTGCTGCACAATATTTATCCACAGTTGGGCAGAACAGGGAGGGATCAAGGCTGATGGAGTCACAGAGAGCGACAAGATTACTGACAAAATGGCAGTGCACATGGGCCTCCCGCAATAACATACTGAACAGAACAGGGTGGGATCAAGGCCGCTGGAGTTAAGCTTAGTCCATGCCGGTCCCTGGCTGGATTATATTTCAGTTCTCCTAAATTACTGAGGGTGAATATCTTCGAGGACAACTGCCCAAACTACAGCCAAAAACCCACTAATTTATCCCAAAGTGCTGACACAGCAATTATTAAGCAATTTATTGCTCGCTGCTCTGTATCAGCTGTCAAACTTATTACACTGACTACATCAGGGCAGTTTCACTTTGGTACTGCGCTTCTGTTGCTCATCCATTTTGTCTCCATTTTGCTTCTGTTTTGTCTCTGTGTCCGAAAAAAAAGAAAGCATAACACCTGGTTTCTCGGCCTAATCCGTGAAAAAAAAACAGACCAGGCGCCATTTTTTTTGCAGACCATGGACTTCGATTGCCTTCCATGATCTGCATTTGTATAAAAAAAATAGGACAGTTTTCGACATTTTTTCCAAGGACAACGGATCAGTGAAAGAACAAGCCAATGTGAAAATTTGTGAGGCATCTGTGGAAATCAGTGAACCACGGATGTGAAAAACAAGGCCAATGTGAAAGAGCCCTCAAATTGTAAGAATGGAAATCCTTGTCCCCGTGGGTGGGCATCTCAGCTGTCGGACCCCCACAATCTCAATGTCATTCCCTATACTGAGGTTCGGGGATAACAATATACAGGTAGTCCCCTGGTTATGTACAAGATTGGTTCTTTAGGTTAGTACTTAAGTTGAATTTGTATGTAAGTTGGAATTGTATTTGTTATAATTGTAACTCAAGAACATTTTTTTATCTCAGTGACAATCCTGATTATTACAGCCTGGGACTAAAGTAAAGCCTCCAGAGAGCTTAACCAGAGGTCACAGTGTCGACTGAAATTTGGGTGTCCTTAAAGGGGTTTTCCCGCAAAACAAGTTAGGCCCTATCCACAGGAGAAGGCCTAACTTGCTGATCAGTAAAAGTCTCAGTGATGGGACCCCCACACATTACTAGAACGGGGGGTATGATTTACCCCAGTTGGTCCCCTGGCCGCTCCCCAAGATGAGCGGAGCAACAGAACCTGCATGTCCGTGCTCCCCAGTTCATCTCTATGGAGCTGACGGAGATTGCTGAGTACAGCGCTCGGCTATCTCCATCAACTCCATAGAGATCAATAGGGCAGCCCATCCATGAGCAACCCATCGGACCCCCTGATTCTTGCGATCTGTGGGAGTGAGACCCCCTTGATCAGCAAGTTAGACCCCACCCAGTGGAAAACCCCTTTAAGTCTGGAACCGTCTCTATCTTTTTACCTTTTAACTCAAAAGGGGCTGAGCTGCAATACCAGACACAACCTACAGATCAAAGTGGCGCTGTTCTTGAAACTAAAATAAAACCGCGCACTCTCTTTTTTCTCATCTCTTAAACCCCACAATGAAAAGCAACCAATATAACGAAAAGAAAAAAAATACCGCTCCAAGTCGCCGGCCATTTGTCTTCATCTTACCTCTGCAGAGTGAAATCTACTGGAGTAACAGGAGAGCGAATCCTGCCGAGCAATCACTAAAAAGTGTCAGCCTGACAGTCTGTAAAGACTTTGTGCTAGACTTCTCTCCTCTGTTCCTCTCCCCATGCTGTATTTATGGGCAGTGCAGGAAGCCAATTCATTGCAATGCTGAAAAGCCGGATTTATTGTCTGAAACCCTCCCATCTGGACGAGATATTACCGAAATTATATATAAGCCAGTTAGTAAACACTTTGGCGCATTGTCTGTTGTTCCCATAATCACCCTTAATAACGACTCGCATCAATATGGTCTTTAACAAGATTTGGGAGTTAATGTGATAAGAGGCAGGTCAGGGAGCGAGGCAGAGCCCTTACACATGTTTGTGAAGAACAAATTGAATCAGCTCTAAATTGGCCTCTCTTGTCGGGCCGGAGACGCAGCCGAGAGTTTCGGGGGCTGCTGGGAGTTAGATTTTAACCTCGTGCAGAAAATGCACTTAAGCAGATTAAAGTAAAATGGGGGCGGTTGGTGGATGGATGTGCTATGTAATTGCAGCTGTGCTAATGGCTTCCTGTGTGCTCTGGCACGGCAACGCAGCAGCGAGCGCTGAGGTCACGGCGAGAGGGATCTGCCAGCGCAAAAGGTGGCAAAGACCCCCCCCCCAAAAAAATAAATAAGTAAACCAAAAAATTTATATAAGAATATACCATTCAAAAAATTTATATTATATCATTTTTTTTTTCTGGAGTCCGAATATTTTTCCCCGAAATGATGGAAGAGCAACTAAATCCCTATTTTCACCTATTCCGCCAGCAATTATGTCACAATGGGCTGCCGCAATTTTATCAATCTAATATAAAGCAATTTAATGGGTGATAGAGGAGTGGGAAGGGGGGGTGGACGCTGCTGATGTGAGAAAACAGTAGGGGGTATTTATGAGGGCCGGTGTTTTGTGATAACCCCTGCGCTGCCGGAGTTATTAGCCAGGGGGTGAGCCTAAACTATCTGCCGTCTGAGGCAAGTAATTGAATGATACCTTCTCCACCCCATACAGTACAGGCAGTCCCCGGGTTACGTACAAGTTAGGTTCTGTAGATTTGTTCTTAAGTTGAATTTGTATGTAAGTCGAAACTGTATAGTTTATAATTATAGCCCCAGCCAAAAAATTAACAATAAAGCTTCATTACAGACACCTGTGATAACTGTTACAGCTGATTATTGTAGCCTAAGGATAAAGTACAGTAAGTTACCAACATTCAGAGGTCCGTTTGTACCTAGGGGTCGTCTGTAAGTCGGGTGTTATTAAGTAGGGGACCGTCTGTAATATAGTAATATATCATATATTATTTTTTAGTAAGTTATAAAATAATATTTATCAATTAATTAATAATAGTAATATTGACATTTGGTGTGACAAGACACTATTTTTAAGAGCCAGGTCCTACTTTGTTGTAGCTAACTGCTTTCCTAAAGCTGCCCCCCCACCACCACCACCATTTTGCTGCAGCCGGTGCCGCCTGAGGCAAGTGGGCTCAACTTGCCTCATGACTGGTGCACCCCTGCTCTTAGCCTAATTTATAACTAGGTGCATGATTTGTCATGAAATTGTCATGGCTAAGTATGATTATAAACATCGTGAAAGATGACACCACTCCCACTTTTTTTTTTTTTAGAAAGAATGGCGGCCAAAAAAATTGATTTGCGCAAAAAAAGTTGCAACTCAAAAAGTTACAAACCCACAGTTTGCGATTTTTTAATCTCAAAAAGTTCTAAAAAATAATAATAAATCCCCCCAGGTGTATTTTACCTTCTCTAACAGGTGTAATGGGACTGAGGTTACTTTTTTCTGCGTATTTGCATAGAATCACAGGTTTATCTTAAAGTGCTCATGCCCCAATAACTACAAAAATATGGAAACATTACGATGACTGACAGCTAGAAATGGAATGGATACAGTGGGTCCTGAAGCTAAACCCCCTTTCCAGCTGTCCCTGTCTGATTGCCTCACCTACCTTCAGGAGGCAAATAGTCCACATTTCCTTATAGCACCAATGTGCAAACCACAGAAACCAAGGCAAGACTGTCAAGGCTCGGGTTAGTGGACCTTCTGGACCCCTGCCATTGATGACACAAGCCGACACCTGAGACCAGAATCTAAGTGGCACTTGGTCTTCACCAGAGCCCACCGCAAAGCAAGTTGGTCTTGCTGCGGCAGGGTACCACCAGGTCGTTCCACAGGCATGACTTGTCCGCGGTGGCAGCCAAGGTCGAAGTACAGAATCAGCAGGCAATCTCGTAGTCGGGGACAGGCAGATGGTCAAGGCAGGCGGCAATGGATCAAGGTCAGGGACAGAGCAAGAAGTCAGGGCTGGCAGCGGAGGAGCAAAGTCAAGAACAGGTCCGGGGTCACAAAAGGAAACACAGGCACGAGGCACAGGGAACAGCTTTATCATTGGCAATAGCATGAAGATCTGGCAGGGGCTGCTGGGAGAAGCTGGTTTAAATGGAATCCCAGGAAGTGGCCAGCGGCAACCAGGGGTGCGCTGGCCCTTTAAATTTAAGAGCACCCAAAGGAGCGGGGTCGCGTGCATTGACCAGCCAGGACGGGAGCAGGAACGCAAAGAGGTAAGTGAGGTCCGCTGGCGCCATCGAGAGGGTCCGTCTGCGTTCCGAGACGGGGATCGCAGGGGCACCCATGACACAGATATTACAGACAGATAGGAATAGTCACCAAAACAATGTCACAACTAAGAGGACAGACGCAGTACAAAATCACAAGGCAAAAGCATAGTCTGAATACAAGCAAATGGTCAAGATTACCAGAATACAAAATAACAGGCTTGTTATAACAGCTTACTAAGTACTAAATCTATAGTAGGCAAAGGACCTAGGACAGACAGACCCCTTATGTGATTGGTTATTGGACCAGAACACTGAAAGCCAGATACATCAAAACAGCAAAGGAAATTCTGTCAGTAACAACGGGTTAATTATTGATTAACAGGAGCAGAGCTTTAGGAAATAAATAACAATTGAAAAATTGTATGCTGGATGGATATGGATTATGTAACTTTTGTATTTTCTTTTATTTAAAAAAAATCAAATATTACATACTAAAAGAAGAACAAAAAGATACAAAAATTCCAATCGCATACAACTGCGCAGAGAAAACATTTGAAATATTTGAGTGCCTTTTAACGTTTTTTTGTAAATTCTTTTATATTTACTATTAAAAGAAGAACAAAAGATACAAAATTAGCAACTGCATAAAATTGGTCGAGAAATCATTTGAAATATTTTATCTACTTTTGAACATTTTTACTTCTTTTTTTTTACATTAAATAGATATTGAAGAAAAATTACGGTATATAAAAATGAATAAAGAAAAGATTTAAAATACTTTTAAACTTTTCAACCTTTTAAATAGTAGAAGGAAAAAAAATGCAAAAAATATATAAATTACAGAAAAATATGATTGAAAACGTTAACATTAAAAAATAAATACCGGTAAATCTTCTCGTTTAGAAATCTGCATTCACCTAAAAACCTAAACATGTGGTCACGAATCGGAGAAAATAGTCCGGTCTTCAACTGGTCACAAGGTCTATGTTTTTATTATTTTTTAGCTTGCAGTTTGATAGTCGATGCCAATAAATTCAGCCTTTCTTGCCAACGCGTTGTACAGTATTATCTGCGATGGACTGAGTTATAGAGTTTGCAACAATTACGCCAATGTTTGAGACTTGTCCATTAACTATTATGCCTTGTAAGAGCACAGGTTTTACTTGTGTGATTATGACATTAACCTTTTATAAAGGCAGTACATAGATTCATAAAATTACCCGTACAGATGGAGAACGCCTTCTCAACAAGGCCATTAGAATATAAAATGCGTAGGCTTTTATGTGCATTGTGCAGGGCTGGTTGTTGCACAATGGGACGTGGGGTCGATGGGTCGGCAAATCTGAAAGTGTGAATCTGTACATATGTATCTACACAGACACAATGGCCCAGATAAAATATTGTGTCGGCGCCATTTTTTTGATGCACCTTTGCATATAAAGGTGTCCTTGGAGCTTATACATGTACCCGAGTTATGTACAAAATAGTTTCTGTAAGTTTGTTCTTAAGTTGAATTTGTACGTAAGTCGGAACTGTATATTTTATAATTGTAACTCCAGACAGATTTTTTTTTAGTCTCTGTGGCAATTGGATCTTAAAAATTATTATAGCCTAGGGTTAAAGTACAGTGAATTACCAACATTCAGAGGTCCGTTTGTAACTAAGGGTCGTCTGTAAGTCGGGTGTTCTCAAGTAGGATGTCACATTCAGTGGCAGTGGATCCTCGGAACCACCATGGACGATGACACAAGCCAACACCTGGGACCGGAGTCTAAGTGGCACCCGGTCTTTACCAGAGCCCACCGCAAGGCAGGATGGTCATGCTGCGGCATGGTACCACCAGGTCGTTCCACAGGCGTGACTTGTCCGCGGTGGCAGCCAAGGTCGAGGGACAGGAACGGCAGGCAATCTCGTAGTCGGGGACAGGCAGGAGGTCAGGACGGGCAGCACAGGATCAGAGTCGGGGACAAAGTAATAGGTCAAAGCAGGAAGCGGAGGAGCATAGTCAGGGATGGAATCGGGGTCACAACAGGAAATCACAAGAATAGCACAGGGCATCAGACAAAGATTTCTCTAAGGCACAAGGCACAAAGATCCGGCGGGGGAATGCTGGGAGAGGCCAGCAACAATTAGTTGTGCACTGGCCATTTAAATCCTCTAATGCCGGCGCGCGCCCTAGGAAGCGGAGATGCATGCGGCTGACAGCCGGTGCAGGAATGCGCACAAGTAAAGTATTGTGGGGAGCTGTGGGCCGCGGGGAGGCATGGGGTGCCCCCTTCCTGGAACGTGGGTTGCGGGGCACCCGTGACATAGCGGACTGCCTGTACTTTTGTCCGTACTCCACAATTGGGTCACATTTACATTTTTTCCAACACTTTTTAAAACAGGGCACCTAAATTTGGATCTGAACGGCAGAGTTAGGGTTTTAGTAATTTTGCTGTGTTAGATCCCTGGACACAACTTCAAACTTCATTAAAATTTACAGATAATGGTGCGAGTTCATCGTTAAGGCCCACGGTCCTTGCTGGCATTGTTATGCTGTACATTGTTGTGTTAACTCTTTAAAGGCCACTGGCAAAGTCACCAGTGCATTTAAATGGCTAAACCCCACACGCTGGGACTAGCATATGGCACTCCACGCGCCAGATCATTGCTCACCAATTATGTAATTGGGAACATCAATCCCTGCTAAATTGGTGGCGCACTGTTGGAGAACTTTAAATACCACTGCTGACTTTGCCAGTGGAAGTGTTGGCAATCAAGTAACCTGTTGCACTTCACCAGAGCCCTGCTGAGGCCACTGGACTGGACGTAACCACTACCCACCACAATGTTGGAACTGGAAGCCAGAACAGGGTAAGTCCTTTTTTTTCTTAATAGACCATATGTGGTTTTCTGGTTCACAGTGTAGGACTGTTGGGCGGTTCCCTGGCTGAGTGTTGGCAGTCACAGGAAGTGTCTGAGGCCACTAGGCAAAAAATGTCAAGGAGCCATTGCCTGCCCCATTGCTGGAAGCAAAAACCAGAACATGGTAAGTACACTTTTTACTTAGCCCAGCCCTGGGCCTTGCATAGTTTTCAGAATTCCCAGAGAATACCCCTGTAACTATTTTCTGTCTCTCCCAGTGGCTACTTTTGATCAATTTGGTGCTTAAACCTTCTTGTTCAATACCTAATAGTAAATGCAGCATCCACAGAACTATATCTGGATCTTATAGTGTCTGGCCCTCTCTCCCTGTGGATCCAAGCCACTAAGTTTCTATTACGTTTATACACTTGTTGGTTTTCCAAGTCTGGTCCTGATTGATGTTCCTTGTACTTTGTGCTTGGTCTTTAACTTTGCTCATGTGCTTTGATGACCATACTCCAGTTCTACTATGGTGACCATTAACAAGTTTGGATGTGACCTAGTCTGCTCCTTGAAATCGTTCTCGGTGTTGACTGGTTCCTTCACTGGAGCTTTCCTTGACGTTTCTCCTGGCAACTCCTGATTGCTGCAACTGGTTCTGTCCGCAACCTATGTGTGGCTTCTGCTCCTGATCCTTACTGGTTCCTATCTTGGATTGTTCCTGGACTTTGAGTATAGTTTTGAGTCTGAGTCCTGCACATGGTTGCTGCTCCTAGGGTGCTACCCGCCTGATCCCTGCTGTAAGTAGCTTTCTCTATTGTCTGTGGCCCCACTTCTTTAGCAATCATTTTCATAAGAAATGCACCACCACTACCTCAAACTTGTTTATTGTGGTCAAACCCAATCATTAGGGTATTAATTAAACAGTAATATGAATTTAAAAATTTCTTGAGAAAATTTTTTGAGTTTCACAGTCCACAATATGAACCCAATAGATTGAGCTAATAATAAATTGCAAAACAGATTAGGAAAGTCACAACCTAAATTCTCAAATATATAAAAATCCTACAGTACTCAATGTTAATGCATTAGAGTCCATATAATTAGCAATATACTGTACATATAGTTCATATGCACTCATTTCTTAACATGTAGTACAGTTCGTGTAGTAAATTGATTATATTACAGTTGATATTGTGGGTTATTCTCTTATATTATCATAAAATCACTGTTCAAATTGATTGATAAGGGCCGATTTATCCAGTTTGTTTGTGGCTTTGTCCTGAATACACCCAGCTCCAGCATCCCGGAGCAAGTAAGCAAGGTGCTGTCACTAAATTCACTGCATGGTGACCTCCAGTGGCGCACCACAAGCACAAGAGGATCTGGTTCCTGTCCACATGAATAGTTGATTGCTGAGTCGGCTTATTTTCCTAACAATATCTGTTGCAGGTTCCATAGTGGTATTGGTCCTGTCAATAAACTTAAAGTGTAACTGTAAAGTTTCTGACAGTAAATAGTTTTAGCACAGCTGGAGAGAGCCTTTGACAACACTTCCAACAATACCTGAATCATGCTGCTGGCTTTGTCCTAGCTTGAGATACAGCCTGGTATATCTATCATTCCTTTTTTATAAAATCATATTCAGCTATTGGTGAAATGTGTTGCACTTCCTGGTTGTGATATCAGTTATATGCACTGAGGGCATTCCTATGAATCAGTACAGCATCTTTGTAATTGGATGACCCGAAGCTTGTGACTTTACTCCAGGTCCTTTTTTCTTGCACTCCTCTCCTACAGCCCCTCCCAACAAGGACTCCTCTTTTGTCATCCTGTATGGTTTCCCATAGTTACCAGAAAGCATGTCAAAAGGAGAGTAGCTGGGGGGACAAGGTAAAACACCTGCTAGCAGCTAAACACCTAGTTCGCTCATTAGACTAAATTAGAGAATTGCTTATTTTTGTTTTAGTGCAGACTTTTTATACTTTACAGTTGTATGAGACAGTTTTTGGATTAAAAAAACCTTTTAGATGTGTTTAACACATTCCAATTCCTTTCGGTACGTGCACGTGAATCAGATATAATAGAGTCAGCCAAGAATCTGTTTTTACCACAGACATCATATACACTGCTGGTCCTTATGAATGTCCGGCATGTGGAAGAAACATTGTAACAATTCTCTAAATAAAGTTGGTTTTACCCCTTTAAAAGTATAAGCGAATCAGAAAAACACATTCCTATTGCATTTATTTTTGCTGTCCTCTTTCTTACTCGTTCCTAGTCCCAGTAATATTCATAGTCTTCAAATGAAATGCATGAGGTCACCATGGAAAAAATTAGTCACTTGTCAAGCCCGGCTCTGTGTACTGTCCTGTCCGCAAAATGTACATGGCTTCTCTAGGAGCCAGAATGTAAGGTGTTTTTAATTGTTATTATGTTATTTAAGTTGTTTTTTTCTTTGCTACCATACAATATTTTGCCTTTCAGGTTCCAGATCTGGGCCGAGAATTTCTTAAACTGGTTTCCAGCAATGTAAAGGGGGCATCGGGGGGCTGGTAACATAATAAAATTGTATTTACCTCTCCCCGATCACCCACCGTTCTGGGAGTGAAGAGTTTATAAGGATATAGTGGAGACACAACAGGGCAAATTTACTGATGTGTACAATGCTCCATGCATCCCGATTCAAAATTGAAAAAACAACTTTAACTATAGAGATGGAGGCTCCTATAATAGATATTATCTCTACTATCAATAATAATCTTTATTTATATAGGGCCTTCATATTTGTAGCACTTTCCTCGTAATCATGTCTGTGATGATAATGAGTTGAATGATGAAGAATATGAAGTGTGAGAGTATGAACATGACTTTAGAACTGCAAAGTTTAGGTCGTGTCATGTATTTCTGCTCTTACAGGGAGATTCGATATGCTGAAAGTCTGATCAGTGGGTGATCTCCAGTGTCTACCTGATTGCCGTCTGTCAGGATCGGAGGTGTTGGACCCACTGAACCACAGCGAGCGATGACGTAAGCCGACACCTGGAAGAAGAGTCTAAGTGGCACCCAGTATTCACCAGAGCCCGCCGCAAAGCGGGTTGGACTTGCTGCTGCGGGATATTACCAGGTCAATCAACAGACGCGACTTGCTTGTGGTAGTGGCCAAGGCGAGGTACAGAAATAGCAAGCAGAATCAGAGTCGTAGTCAGGCAGGAGGTCAGGATAGGAAGCGGCGATACGCGTGGGGAATTGCCTGGGCTCCCTCCGGACCACCATTACACACCTGGTAACACCCTGTCTTCAGCTTTGCACACAGTCATTTGGGTCATTTGTTTCATCTGATTACTCCGAGTGGCATACACACTATTGTTGGTTGTACCGTCAGGACTGCTATATCCATTATTGCCCTGGTGGCGTTTCATGCAGTTGGTACTTACTCGGCCCTTTTTGTTTAGACCCCTACACTGTGTAGTTTATGTACTTGTTTTGCAGCTAGAGCACTTTGTGTGGTATTGACTTCATTATTGTTTTTATGGTGTGTTCTGGGGGGCCCTGCAGCAGGTAGTCTGTCACTATCATATGACATTACCTCCTATGTTTGGTCACAAAGGCAGTTGATCTGCATTTTTCGTGTTTTAATAGTTTTTATATGTTTGTCCATTGAGTTTCCTGTTTTGTATAAACTTAATAAAATATTGTTGATAATTATGACTACTTGACACATGTCTTTTTTGCTTCTCTCTGGTTGCCCACAACTGGGACCGTAGCTCCTCTTTGAGCTGGTTGCAAACTACACATCTTCGATGGATCCTCCAGCTCTGAGCTGGGTGAGCATATCTGTAGTCTATACAAAGCTAAAAAAAACATACAGTAAGTCATCCCTACTGTACCCTACCAAAAGTAGTATATGGTGCCACCAGTTTGCCAGAGGCTCCTCGGGTGGACATGGCTTGATTCCAAGAATGGTTCCCAGAGGTCCAGCCAACCCAGCTAGAAGTCTACTTTGTAGGAACTACATGTGCTGGTCATGTACAGTCCATCATTCACAATGGTAATTTTTGAAAAATAAGTGGACAGCTCACACTCAACCTTGGATCAAACACGGAACAAAACGTGGATGTACAACTTTTTGCTTTTTACGGTTTGAAAGATGTATCGATGGTGCAAAACATCATTTTGACCATATGGGGAGCGTTATACGGATGTACAATGTCCCGTTCCATTTTACTACACAAATTGGATCATGTGTGTAAACCCAGTTTAACGTCTAATAATCCAGAATTTTTTTGTAATCCCTCACCTATCTAATCCCACCAATGCCAGATGTAAAGAATTCTAGAGTATTGTTGGAATTTCTCGAAACATGACATGAATGGATAAGTAACTGTAACTTGTGCTATGTCCCTAATGATCCCGTTCCTTCTCTTCCATTTTGCTTTAAATTTTCCTTATCGACCGTTAGGTTTATCTCAATTAGAAGAGAAGCTGAGACACAAAGTTCCTGTGGAGAACGGATCTCCCCACAGTCCGGAGCTTCCTCCTTCTTCCGCCTGTTGCTTCTCTTCCGACCATAGTTCTATGTTGTTGTGTAAAATTTTTCTTCTTGACGTGCAACCGATACAGAGGTTGGGGAAAAATTCTCCCTCTCCCTCCCTCCTCCCGAACCACCTCATAAATCATAAAGGCTTCTATTTCCTGGGAGCTGACGCGGACAGGCAAACAGCGCATTTGTATGGAAAGAGCCCCATTCATTAGGAGGCGGTGACAGAAGCCTCGGGACAAAAAGGAGTTTTCTTACTTAAAAAGCTTTACTTCCATTGTCGCTCCTGCAGAGACCTATAACTTTTAGAATTGGAGTTTTTAAGGCTCTGAAAAATTTGGAGCAAATGCTGCAAATTTTATCTCCCTTATTCCTTGGACTATAAGGAACTGGTTAATTCACATACATAGAGGTCATCGGGTTCATCTGACCTTTTAGGATTCATTCTCGAGATATCTGAATAATAATGCTACGGCAACTACTAGCCATTCCTATACCATCCCAATCACCGCATCACCACCCTGTGCTGAACTATTGATAATCTATCCTGAGGATAATTGATCGAATAAGTCAGATTAATGGACACCCACAACCCCAACATTCATCTGAAGAGTGCAGTCTCTCCACCACTGCGCCATACATTGTACTGTGGCCGTGCTTGGGATTGCAGTCTCATTTATTGCAATGGGAAGGAACTTCAACCACATGATTGGTCTTGGAAAATTATGCAGTCCACTTTCAGCAGCTGTTCAGTAAAGGTTCTTGGTGTTGGACCCCAGTTATTTAATATTGATGTCCCCTAATTATTTGAACCCCTGTTTTCTTCCCTAGACAACTAGAATCATCCATAAACCCTTCAGTTCCTTAGACCAAGTGGATATCAAACCTGCTTGACCACCCTAAACCATGAAGGAATTTGCCATTAACCCTTCCCTACCATAAATCACCAATGGAATGCGTCATTTAGCCCTTTTTTAGCCTAGACTCTCCATGTTAATGGCTTGAAAGATGCTTCTAACCTGCTGTATCCATCCCTCTCAGGAGATGTAGGCCTCTTCTAGAGGTGTCTGACAGTAGTATATTCCCTCTCAGTATGTATGTCTAAGTATCAGGGGCGTAACTACAGTGGTAGCAGCCATAGCAGCTGCTATGGGGCCCGCAGTGTCAGGGGGCCTCATCATCGGACCTGACACAATGGAGGATGTACACCATTATATACAACATTATACACATATACATGTGTGTATCTGTGATGTGTGTATATATGCTGAACATCCGTATATGGTATTGTATGTGTGTATATGCTCTATATGTATGTGTGCAAGTGTAGAAATGTGTGTGTATGAGTGAAGAACTGTATATTTATGCATATAGGTATATAAATGTGTGTGTATATAAAAGTGTAATATGTAATTAATAATAATTCCTTTATTTATATAGCCCACACAGATTACGTAGCACTGCACAGAGTTTGCCAAATCGGTCCCTGTCCCCAATGAGGCTAACGATCTAATCAACCTACCAGTATGTTTTGGAGTGTGGGAGGAAACCGGAGGAAACCCACACAAATGTGGAGAGAACATACAAACTCTTTGCAGATGTTGACCCTGGGACTTGAACCCGGGTCCCCAGCGCCGCAAGGCTGTAGTGCTAACCAATGAGCCACTGTGCCGCCCTATATTTGTAAGAAGGAAGTGGGCCCCATTCAGATATTTGCTATGGGGCCCTGCCATTCTAAGCATTCATGTGTAAGAGGGATTTGGAAATGACCTAACAAGCATTTGACTTGTATAAGTATATAACCAGCCCCCCAAAAATGCATGATTCTATTACAGTATAGGTCATTGTATGGTCTAATAATAGTATTCAGCACCATAGGGCCCTGAAGGAGGATAGAACACTCTGTGGTATTATAAAAAGGGTGTAAATTTAGGATATGTGGACTGGATCCGAGAGCTTTTGGGGGACATATGGGGTAGATTTATTAAGATTTGTACCCCAGTTTTCTTGGGTACTGAAATAGTCGCCATTCCTGGCACACAAACGGGAATTGCGACTAATATTCCCCTTAAGCCTCCTCCATGCCAAGCCGGTATGGAGGGGAGTCAAGGGGGTCATCCCCAGCGGCAAAGTGGGTCAACGACAAATTTATAGATTACGACAGACAGGGCCTGGTGTAGAACTGCCCTGCCGCCAAACAGATATAACAAAAGGCCGGAGCCTTCTGATATATTGGGCACATGCTGGTGGGCGGGGTTAGCAATAATATACATTATTATAAAGGGGGGGTATAGATTTGGCATTGGGGCTCAGCAGCTCCAAGTTACCCTTCTCCGGCACTAGGAAGGGTATTATATGGCCTAGTAGTAGGATAGGGCACCGCGTTGTAGGATGGGGCACTCTTTGCCCTAGTGCACAATCTGTTGTTCAGTGACTATTGCCACCAGCTCCTTCGCTTTTCCTCTTACGAGAATGTAGACCAGTCTAGATCAGAAGTCTTTGGAGAACTGGTACATGGGGGGGGGGGAGGGGAATAAGTTCTTCCCCCGCTAGCTAGCATATTAGCAGACACTTTTATCCTGATGAAAAAAAACATCCAGATCTGTGATTGTGGCCCACCTGAGGCTATTAAAATAATCACTAACAATTAAGAGCACAGAATCTGTGAGTCACTGCCACTTTTCCCCACTTGGGAGAATATACTTGTGCTTTTGATGTAGCACATAGGGTTTTATCCCCTTGATAATGGGCTAAGCAATGCTCAGAGCTCTAATACACATCTCAATTTGCTCAAACCATCTTATGAAAGGCTCGGACAATTTATCGCCTCCAGGAGATGAAAGACAGGAGGAAAGACTTAAAAAAAAAAAAAACCTACTGACCACTTTTTAAAATGTAGAAAATAGAGACAAGAATACATTGTAATCTACTTTAATCTTCGCCCAAAGCTAGAAAAATATGACGCGCCATTAAAAAAGCTTTGAAAAAAAAAAGGCCGAACCGAGTCACCAGACGAGTCGGAAAACCTGGTAATAAACTTATTGTTAATCCAAACAAACAAGGAGAAGATGGTGGAAGCTGCGCGCCAGATCAAAGGCGGCGGAAGAGGCGAACGCTAAATCCAGATAAATAGATCAGTCGAGACGCGGGACGTGATGTAGAAAAACAAAGTAACAGAACAGAAACGGAAAGGATGGAATCGCTCGGAAAAAGTGTCTGAGATGAAAGGGACCTGAGCGAGAGGCCGGCGCCAATTAACATTTTAAAAGGTTTCGGTGATTATTATAAAAAAAAAAAAAGCCGAAGAAAAAGAAAGAAGCAAAAGCAGAAGACAATTTTGTACAATTGAAATTGCTGCATTTTATCTGCAGAATGAAAAGTGATTAGCGGTGCCGATAATTTACTGAATTAACCAATTCCCATTAACCTGCCTATAGTCTTAAGTGAGTTGCTTAATGCAGTGGAAGCGCCACCAGTAAACCGAGCCATTAGCGCAATTAGAGTCATAGAAGGGATGTATAGTGTCACGTGGCGGGGGGGCAGGGGGGAGCGGAATGACAAAAACACAATACAGGAGATATGGATTTTTATTGGTTAGAAAAAGTTACATAACTTTTGGCTGAATTCACATAGATGTGTATAAAATCCACAGCGGGTTACAAATGGTGGTGTTATTACTATGAGAACTGTCACTCTGTGGAATAGCCTGCCTCAGGCGCTGGTCACAGCAGGAACAGCAGAGAACTTCAAGAAGGGTCTAGATGCCTTTTTACACCTAAATAACATTGATTGTTATGCTATATAGAATTGTTTCCCCTAAATCCCTTCCTTATCCAATCCCTTCTTTTACTTAGTTGAACTTGATGGAAATGTGTCTTTTTTCAACCGTATAAACTATGATACTATGATCAGTCTTACCACCAGTGGCGTAACTAGAAGCTGATGGGCCCCAGTGCAAAGTCTGTGCCGGGCCCCCGACTATAATGTATGGTTTATAGTAATAGTCTTCTCATATGGGAAAGTGACACCTTATGGGCCCCTAAGCCTCCAGGGCCCAGTTGCCATCGCACTCTCTGCACCCCCTCAAGTTACGCCCCTGCTTACCACGTGCTGTGGATTACTTCTGCTTTAAATTTGCACTGTATTATAAAATCAGCTGATTTTTACCAGGGAGTTCACCCCTTTCAAAGCAGCGAGGGTCCCAAAACTATTCATTGTGCAGTGAATTAGAGAAATCATTGACATCTGAATAACATGGGAGAGAGAAGTTCTTTACCTGCTGCGTCCATAATAGAAATAAGGGAATCATTCAAGATTCAAATCAGGTCCAAATCAATTTGGACTGAACTAATTGTCCTGGAAACTGGTACATAACCTTCTTTGATCCTCTAAAAACATAGGGGCAGGGGCATAACTAGGAGAGGCAGCGCCCCATAGCAGACTTTTGAGGTGGGCACCTTTCCTGCTTAAAGGACATCTACCACCAGGATGAAGGACTGTATGCAAATGAGCCTGACGGGCTCCAGGCTCTATTAACACCTATGGAGCCTGGAGCCCCTCAGGCTCATTTGCATACAGTCCTTCATCCTGGTGGTAGATGCCCTTTAAAAAAATACATATTTGTATACTCACACATGTGAGTTGCAATCACACACACCATATATACATACATACAGCAAATACACACATACATACAGTACCATATGCAGACATAAGGGGTTATTTATCATTGGCTATTCATCATTTGGTGTAAAAAAAAAGTCTCAAAGTAGTTGCACTGAGGTTTTTTGAGACTTTTCACTGCTAAAAAGTCCCACAAGACTATATACAACTCTTCATTAATCTGGTGCAAACATAGAACTACTGCTAGTGCAAGTCATGATTTGAGACTTCTTCTAGTCCTCTGTTGGTCTATGTGCTGAGACTTTTTATGCATTTTGAGACTTTGTTGGGACTTTTTGAAAAAAAAAATCCCAAACAGAAAATAGACCATAAGAACATGGGACAATGGGGCTCATTTACTAAGGGTCCGAATCTCGCACTTTCGTCGGGCTTCGCAGCGATTTCCGATTTGCACCTAATTGCCCTGGGATTTTGGCGCACGCAATGGGATTTTCACGCAACAGAAATCGCGAGCGTGGCCTTCGGACGGATTTGTAAACACCGCAGAATTTAAAAATTTCAGCACTCAAAAGATCAGCACTCACATGCTCCATGAAGAAGAAAGTGAATTCCGGCGGACCTCAGCGCAGCAGCGACACCTGGGGCGCACGGACCTTAGTGAATCCCGGCAGACCTGAATCCTCATCGGACAGCACGCCACGGGATCGCAACTGGACCGGGTAAGTAAATGAGCCACAATTTGTTCATCTTTAGTCTATAGCTGATTGGGGCTAGAAAACTCCATCCAGCCAGACACACAAGGTGGGTTCTCCACAGGTTAGCCGCAGCAGAATTGTATGCAAGTAGTCTACAGTGATTAGCAGCATCAAACCTACGGACCCACAGTAAAATTGTGGCTTTAAATCAGTTGGGGTTAGAAAGTAGTGTAAATCATAGCTCCCATCTACAGCAGCAGGTAGGTTTACATTTCTGGACACCTGAGACACCTCTCAATGATGAATCTGTCACATCTTCTATCCGGTGGAGGGTAGAGCAAGACTTGTGTAGGAATATCCTGTCTTAAAAGTCTTGATAAATACCACCCTATTGTGCGTGAAGAACAGGGGGGGGGAGACCCCCCATTGCTTCACAACCCCAAATATTTTTTCCCTTATTGATATCAATGTGTAAATGGAAAACAATAACCTTCATCAGTGGGAGCTCTGATAGGATGTATATCCGCTCTACATTACCCTTTGTCCACAGGCGGCAGCTCTCCAGGTATGCTCGATGTCCTAAAAAGGCAGCTTGTCAGGGGTCAAAGGTTAAGTCCACTGAAAGCTGATTCTGGATGCCTGGCTGTAAGGCAGTGACCCTGAGTCTGTGCTCTATGTTCTTTCACCTTAACCTTAAACACAGGCACCTCCTATCTCTCTCGATGTCCTCCTCCAGATGTCTTCATGCAGCCATGTGTCCCTCAAACTTCTTCTCCGACACTTAACAACTGCTCCCATTATTCTTGGGGTGGTTGAAAAAAAACTATTATAAACTTTACAAGGCCTGGAGGCTAAAAGAACATGAGCTCCATGTGAACTTTGAGAACCTCCTCTGTGTGCTGAGATTGGATAGTGATGGTAAAATGATGAAGGTAGAGAGAAAATGAATATGAAGAAATTCACGTGATGACTAAACAATATCAGTGCCATCAGGACACCCATCTCCCTCTTAAAAGTGCGGTTAAAAATGGATTAGGCATGTTGGGTTTCAGCATGCCCAATCCTTTGTACTCACAGGAGATATGATGTCACCTGAGATGCCAGCAAGGGATGGCATTGCCAAACTGATGCATGTGTAACCAGGAGAAGATGTTCGAGAGAAGACCTAAAGTTTTTGAAGGTGTGTGGCGAGGGTTAAAATTATATGACTCAAAAGAAAAGAACAATCTGTGGAGGTAACAAATGTAAGTTCAAGCAATGCAGGAGATGGCCAAATATCTACTTAGTAAATGAGCCCCATTATGTCTCTTCATCCCCTAAGGGTCCGTCGGACGCATTTTCGTCGGGTTTTCTGACGATTTCCAGAACATTTACAGAAAATAAGAAAAATGAACAGCCCAAGTACCTGATCCGAAACCCTAAGACCTGGAATACCCCAGACAGTAGGGGTAGCACCAATAATCACCTAACTCATTGCATGCCCAGAGCATGTGTAGCAAGATGGCATCATCATTGTGACAACAAGGACATTGAGACCTTAGGAGTCCTTTACTCTATATATAAGGAACAACTGGCTCAACCTTTGACTCTCGCTAGGGGGCAATTTAGGTATCATATCCAGCAGGTCCTTCCACTGGTTGTCCATAATTGGTCCAACATCATCTTCCCATATTTGTCGGGCAGGAAACTGAAATTCAACTGAAAGTATTTCCCCAAAAGCCAGAAGAACAGGAAAGAGATCATCCCTGAAGTCTCTTCTATCTCCGCCATATATGTCAACAAAATATTGCTTTCGATCGCTATGGTCCCACATCTCATATTTCAAGGTCATCAATGTCACGGGTGGTCCCGCGACCCATATCGCAGGTCGCTGGCTCACCCATGCCCCTCTGCCCCCGCCAGTGCTTTGCCCACGCATCTTACCTGTCCTGGCTCCTATCTCATTCCTGACTCTTAGGGCGCACGCACGCCGGCTTCTCTAGATTTAACGGGCCAGAGCGCCATTTTCAAAATTCTATATAAGCCTGCCTCTTCCTGCAAACCCTGCCGAATCTTTGTGCCCTAGAGAAACCTGTGGTTGATGCCTTGCGCTGTTATGGACACTTTCCGTTGTGACCCCGGTTCCGTTCCTGACTATGCTCCTCCGCTGTCTGCCCTTACCTTTTGCTACGTTGCCGACTCTGATCCTGTGCTACCCGTCCTGACTTCCTGCCTGTTCCCGACTACGAGATTGGCTGCAGTTTCTGTACCTTGACCTTGGCTGCCACCGCGGACAAGTCACCCCTGTGGAACGACCTGTGGTACCACACCACAGCAAGTCCAACCCGCTTTGTGGCAGGTCTGGTGAAAACCGGGTACCACTTAGACTCTGGTCCCAGGTGTTGGCTTGTGTCATCGTCCGCGGTAGTCCAGAGGATCCACTTCCTCCGATCCTGACAATCAATATCTACAAGAAACTCCCTTTAAAGTGGATAACTAGTAATAGAAAACATGGACGCTTTGTATCAGAAACTGGCGTCATTGGCGTCGCCCATTGAAGTGAATTGATTTGAGCTGATATACATGATTTGATTGATATACAAGACCCGTAGTAGTGTGGGGCTGTTTTTGGAAAAAGCGGCCATGTTTTTTATCACACCGTTTTGCTTTAAACTCCTTGCCTTTTTGCTGATGTTAGGTTTACACCATTTCTCCTATTTTCTCTCCATTGTCTGTATACTGTATCCCTCATGCGGCGATTAATCTGTCTCGCACATACTGTACACACCATCTCCTGCCGTCTGCCTGTCTCTCCTCACGCGCGCCGTCTCGCTGTCTGCCTCTCTCTCTCTCACTCCCTCTGCTCATCACTATTTATTATAGGAATGATGAACAGTTATTGCATCTAGTTAATTCCCATTTATTGGGACCTGACGTCACACATGAAGCTTGAAGCTGAGAAGCCTGTGCTCGGAGAGTCATTGCGCTTTTACTGTCTCATTTTAATTTAGCGTGTAATGTCCCTATTAGAATAAAACACATCTGGAGGATCTCTGGGGAACTCTTCAGAATCTGTGGCTTCTATATTAACAGAACTTGCAACATAAAGAGCACAGCTGCTGGAAATGCTGTACTCAGCGGCAGCCTGCAGGATACCCATCCAGCTCTGCAGGGCGCGGTGTCACATCGCTGCATGGAGCATCCATACTACTATTCTGCGCTCATTGTGGGCTTCTCTGACATCTTTGTATGGCACCATGACAAGTCATAATCTTCATACAACAGATTCTAAGAGCCACGTATCCTGTACAGTGCTGAAAGGAACACTACACTACAATAAAGACACACTTTAGTTTTTATATAGGACAAAGACACAAAGATATGGCCAACACAACTCACTCCTAGATAGTGATGGTGAACCTTTTAGAGATCGAGTGCCCAAAATGAGACCCAAAACACACTATCTTTTCCCAAAGTGCCAACACAGCAATTTAGGCAGTAACAAACCTATTGCTACCAGAATCTTTGAGCTCCAATCCGACCCTGTCCACACCTTCTCTCTCTTCGGACAGGACTAAGCAGCACAGGATGGGTCACTTTAAAAAAGCAGGGCACTGCTTGGACTGCCTGAGACTGCTGGGAGGTGCCATTTCTGGCAAACTCTGTGCCTGGGAGACAGCCCGTGTGCCCACAGAGATGCCTCCGAGTGCCATCTCTGGCACCAGTGTCATAGGTTCGCCACCACTGTACTAGAACATCTGCTAACTCCTTCATATACAAGAATGATCAGCTTTGCATCAGTAGGTGTCCATCAGGAGTCATCTCCGAAGAGCCAAAGGATCCAATCCTAATGTCCCCAGATATCAGGAAGAAGATCAGGAGAGCCCGTACCCATTAGATGGTTGGTCAAATAAGATGATTATACACTTCTTATGTCTATGAAGTTGGGGTAAGATGACTTTGGTGGTGGCTTGTCTCTCATGTGAACAAAAGCATTATACATGTTGAGATACATCCGTCTGATCCCTTTATTTTACAACATCTGCTGTCAGGGTTAGAAATTGCCCGAACACGGCCAGGGCTGCTGACATCAGTGTTTCAACCTCAAGGCAATTGAGGGTCTAAGTTTACTTGGGGAGCTGTAGACAAAGTACTGTAGATGTCAATGGAGTTCATGTTGGGCACGTGCACCAGCCTTCCAATTGCTGGTGAGTCCCATTGGAATGATCAGTTCAGGTCCCCAAGATTTGGAGACTTCATGCCTTGGCTTGTCTTTTTTAGCTTCCCTGTAGCAATGATGTGACATTCCCACATCAGCCATGACTCTTTTTTTGAGGTCCTGACACAACCCTTCTGTGACACTGACTTTATTGTGCCTGGTCAAAAGGCTCAGGACTTCAGGAGGCTCACATTTATTTGGGGAACCTCTTAGACATTCTGGGAGTGCTGGAAAATATGGTCATCAGTAACCCTTATGGATGGCACCATAGACGACCACTACTCATCCCACCCCATGTCTCTGGGAGCTTTTATTAGACCTCAATATATAAATTCACTTCAATTTTCAAAAACGTCCTAAAATTGGTTCACTCCATTGTCAGTTACTGACGCACAAGAACGAATCACAGCACAGCTTTCAGTTTCCCATCCCACTATTAGAAATGAAAGCTGCGCTATGATTGGTTGTTATGGAACCACAGACCATTTTCCTGTTGCCGCACCCATAGTGCACCAGAATCAGATTGAATGGAGAATTAAACATAAACTCTGATTGGCTGCTCAGGAATACATACATGGCTCAGATATCACCATATTTTAAATCAGGATAGATCATTCATTTAATAATCACACAATATATGGACAGTCCCCGGATTACATACAAGATAGGTTCCTTGGGTTTGTACTTAAGTTGAATTTGTATGTAAGTCAGAACTGTATATTTTATAATTGTAGCTCCAGACAAAAATTTTTTTAGAGCTGATCATTGCAGCCTGGGAGTAAAGTAAACATCCAGAGAACTTCAGCAGAGGTCACAGGTGGCAGAGAGGTCTGTCTGTAACTAGGGGTCGTCTGTAAGTCGGGTGTCCTTAAGTAGGGGACTGCCTTTATATAAAAAATATCTACAGTATTGGAATATGATGCACAGTAATCCAGATGTTTCCTTATTCCAACATCTGTCTGCTGCCTGACAGCTGGATACAAATATGTAACACTGTAGTCTGTGGGGAGGGGGCGGCGAGGATGTCGGGGTGTAATATCACTGAGAGATTGCAAAGAATTTGCAAATAATAATATATTTATATTCTGTAACACAAGGCGCGATTCCCTACTCGTGCTTCTCTTGGCAGGACGACAGACAGTAACTCAGCCATCTTGGATTTAATGATGTGTTTTAAACCTGCCACAAACAGAACTTATGTTTAAAGTCAATTACAGCAAAAGTGCCCCAGACAGATGCTAAGCTCCGCGTTTGTATAAAAGATTCTCGACTGCTTGTAAAAGGGAACGGTGGTGGGTCATAAATACTGTCAGCTCCACCGCAACGAAGGCCGGAGAACCAAAGTTAAAATACAGTCTGACTATGGATACTATTATCATGGTTATCCATCCGTTCCGTCATGTAGTACATACGTGTAACGCTAAATCCAGATGAAGATTCAAAAATAAAGGGATCCCTTCATGTTAAAATGATCTTATAGAAGAAGTCTCCTTCTTTGTTTACACAAAGGGGCACATTAACTTACCTGTCCCCGTCGCGATCCCCGAGGTGCGTTCTCCGACGAGGATTCGGAGCTGCCGCAATTCACTAAGATCGTGCGTCCAATTTGCTGCATGTGTCGCTTCCCCCGCTGAGGTCCGTCGGAGTTCACCTTCTTCCCGGTGCATGTAAGCGCTTGGCTTGCGCCACAAATCCCGCGCTCAATCCGAATCCGTCCGATGGCCGCGCCCCCCAATTTGTGTCACATGAAAGCCGATGCACCAAAATATGATCGCGTGCGACAAAAAGCCCTTCTAAATGCGGCGCACATTGGAAATCAACGGATATTCCGACTATAGTGCGGTTGGCAGACCCTTAGTAAATGAGCCCCATTGTGCTCAAGTTCGGGGCAGCTCTTGTGCGGCCTATGATCACCTTTTCTAAGTTATGATGTCAAAGTATATATGTCTATGGGAATCACTAAGGAAGCCCCATTCAAAAATGCAGCCATCGGGGGCTATCACTGAAATCACCTGGGACCCGCTCATGGCTATCTACTAGGGTGAGCCACACGTTTCCCGGTGTAATACAAGGTTGACTTCAGTCCACTGGTGCACAATAGAGACATGGTTCTGGCTCACTAGAGAAGGTCCCAAGAAGAGAATCTCACTCTCGGATGTCCATATACCCCAACAGTACTCCGAGACAGTAGTTGTCTTCAAAGGGTAACCACTTTAAAATAATATCCCAACTTTATCTTGGCCATCAATGTCATAATCACATGTGTTATACGGCATATCTGACAATTGTACAGATACTCAGAGGTGGGACTCTGGACTTCAGAACTGTTTTGGCATATGTTTAGGACACTGGAAGACAACTCGGGTCTATGTTCCCTATTAGAGCATATTGCACCTCTTCTGGTGGACTGGAGCCATCCGTAGAGGAGATACCTGAGTGGTCTCCTGCAGATCTTGCTTATATCCAAGAGAAGGACCCAGAGCAGTCTACTGATCGTCCAAGTGGTTGTATTTTGAATGGAGCCTTCTTGGTGAGCCCCATTCTCCTTGGCCATCCTAGCTAATAAAAAGTGCTCACAGAGCACCCCACTTGCTCCAAGGGGTGGAGGGGTCTCCTCATGAACATTTAGATGTCACAAAGATTCCCCTTTATGTTGGATACCTGAGCTCAAGGATAACACAGATAATTTAGGAATAAGTAGTTATAATCTCTACAGATTGGTAAAGGTGACCATTTCTACTAGTTGCATTAGTGGACGTCACTGGAGATGCACATCCCTGACTGAATGGATAGTAGATGTTATGGCCAGGTTAAGGTTCATGACCTTTTCCTTAGTCCACATGCCAAGTCTAATGACTATGAGTCTTGACCTTTGATTACCCAATCTTCTAGTTCGGCCATTCACCTTCTGCTACCGGCGACCATATCAGCAGAAAACGCTGACCCTGACAGGAGCAAGGACTTGAACTCTGTCCCCTACATTACCATCACACCTCAGGCAGTCTGGACATTGACCATATGGAAGTAATGGCTACCTGATGTCTGAAGGCCATTCCCTGTCTGCTTCACCAAGTAAAAGGTCAACGCCTGGTGTCCAGGTGGTATAGAAAGATCAGATGGACTAGAGGCACCATCTCTTCAGCGTTATCTAACCCTCTGCCTCTCCAGCATGTCCAGTAATGGACTAGATACTCAAGCCCTTGTTTTACTGACCAGTAAATATGTGTCCAAAAATGTCAAAAATACATCAAGTTCCCACAATGACTCCTAACGTGTCCCAAAGGTGAACAGTTCAGATTTCGCTATGGTCAGTCTGACCTACTGAACCCTCTCCAAGATCCTACAGCTGTTCACACAGATGTTCTGGAAGTGTTACCTAAATTGTTACCTAAATTTTGAATGGATTATGTATAAGCTATGGATTAGACATACTACAAACTAGTAATGTCCTTCAAAGGGTTCTCCAGGGATCAGTTACAGACTTTAACAATAAAAGATGTTTTACTGAATTTTTAGTGATCCTCCGCCCCTCCAATTCTCCTGCTTAGTACTACTTCCTAACGTCGATGCTGACTCAGGTGGATGATTGTTTTGGTTATTGCTTGCCCAAAAGGGGCATCACCAGGCATATCCGATGTTGGATTTTGCCCATAATTTCTGTTAAAATCCAACCTAATGATGTGATTGGATGTGGTAAAGATCATGTGCACTGTGCAGACAACTAGAGTGGTTTCACACCAAACATTTTGCACAGTCTCACGCAGTTGAATGCTAAAATATCTGCTAAAAGCTTAGACAAAAAACTTTTCTTGAACACCTATTTTGGAATTGGTTATAAACATCTAGAATTTTGAGAGTCCAGAATGCAGCACCCCCCATGTTTGACTCAGTCACAACCCTCCAATGAGGCCTATGGTGTTACACCCACTGGTCAGATGGTCTATGTGAATAATGCTGAACTGCACTACCAAGCACAACCACTATACAATCCAGGGCGCTGTGCTTGAAGACGCCTCACCATTCCAGACTGAACACCCCTTTAGCTTTTTACAAGGATAAAAATATCCCAAAATGTTTTTCAAAAATTGCAAAATCTAGAAAATTGCAGTTATACATAATCATAAACCGCAATGATCACGTTATAGCATTGTACATGGCCATCTATCACTATGACCTCATGATGGCTTCTCCAGTTTCACTGCTACCCTGAGGCCTGTGAGACCATCACCATAGTCTGAACCGTAGTGTTGTGCTCACGTATGTATGTTCTCTATAGATTATATCACAACCTAAGGAATGAAAACAATAATATTAATGAACACATATTATTCGTGTCATAAAAGTAACAACATGAAATGTGTTGAATGCTTAGGTTATTAACTAATTTTATAATCCACAAATTCATAGAAATGACAGGTGATGGAACACTCCTATAGATGAGTTACTTCAAAATGGACATTCTGTTCCTACAGCTCTTATGGAAACGATCCATCTCCATAGTAACAGACAACACACAGATCTTGTGTAGTCAGATCCCCTAGTCATACTCCCTTTTCATCTTTCTCAGTTTTAATTTTATGAGCATCTATGGGAAAATGAAAGCTGAGCTTTAGTTTGTGGGAAAACCCCTTTAAATGCCAGATCACTGGGAATGGGCAGAGCAAAGTAATGTCTAGAAAGTTTATAAAATGCTCTACACAAGAAGGATTTACTTGAAGTGTGATTTGGAAGCTGGTAGACCCCTATTAAGGGAGTCTACCACCCCCACTAAGCGTTATAATCTGCTGGTGGCATGTAGTATAGACATACACCGTGATTTCCATCATACCAATAATAACTTTGTCCATTATCCCAGTTTCAAGATATTCCCGTTACAATCCCTATGCTAATGAGGCAGTTGGTGCACCAGGTATGTGTCCTCAGCACCAATAGCACTGCCAGCCCTGCCTAAATCACTTCCCTCTACTCCCAGTGCCTCCCCATGCTTCTCACAAGACAAATCTCCTGCTTATCCGATTGAGAGGGTAATGATCCCAGCAGTAATAGCAATGATTTGGGAGCGGTTGCATTGAGTGCAACAACTGCACATTAAATATAAATATCTTTTAAACAGTATAATGGACAGAAATAATAAAGATATGTTGAAAATCAAGATTCATTTCCCAACAACATGCTTCCATCAGATCACCGTATATACTCGAATAAAATCCGAATATACTCAAATATAAGCCGACCCGAGTATAAGCTGGGGCCCCTAATTTTACTACCAAGAACTGGGAAAAACTATTGACTTGAGTATAAGCCAAGGGTGGCAAATGCATTGGTCACAGCCTCCCAGTATATAGCCAGCAAGCCCCTAGTATTATACAGCCAGCCCCCTTTAGTAGATAGCCAGCCAGCCCCCAGTAGTATACAGCCAGCCCCTTTAGTATTTAGCCAGCCAGCGCCCTTTAGTATACAGCCAGCCCCCTGTAGTATACAGCCAGCCAGCCCCCTTTAGTAGCCAGCCAACCACCTTCATTAGTCAGCCAGCCCCCTTTACTAGCCAGCCCCTTTTATTAGCCAGCAAACCGCCTTTAGTATACAGCCTTCCTCCTGTAGTATATAGCCAGCCCCCTTTAGTAGCCAGCCACCTTTATTAGCCAACCAACCCCCTTTAGTAGCCAGCCAGTCTCCTTTATTAGCCAGCCCCCAGTTTGCCCAGCACCAAAATAATCTTACATACTCACATTCCGGCGCCCCGATTCTCGGCGCGGATTCTCTTCTGTCTTCTCACACTATGATGCGGCGCATGGCCGCGTCTCTGCTGGCTGTTACAGACGACCAAAGAGGAGCCGCAGGGACCGGAGCATCGAGGAGAAGACAGAAGAGTAGCCGTGCCAAGCATCGGGGGCACTGGAAGGTCAGTGCATAAATTTTATTTTTTTATTGACTCGTGTTTTAGCCGAGGTGAGGTTTTTCTGCACATTTTTTGCGCTGAAAAACTCGGCTTATACACAGGATATACGGTAGTGTGTTTGGGGGAGGAGGTAGACTCCATTTTAACCTATGGGCCCTTTTTAGACTATTTGGCCCCTACTATCTTTACCAGCTCACCACAATAACGAATGCGACGCGTTAGCTCAAAGCCGACAACCTAGGGAAAAAAAACCCTATAACCATCTCAATCCTATTACATCCCATCTCGAATATATTAACCGCCGCGTCCTCCGAGGTGCCCTTAACCTGCAACGGAAAAAAAAATAATTAAAAACTACCTTTAAAAACCAGTTTGGAGATATAACAAAAAAAACGAACAACTCTCGGATCTTAGCAACATTTCAGCTTTTTTATTTTTTTTTTTCCCTCTACTTTGAAATTTTTAGTGCCCAGAAAAAAAAAGATAAAAAAAAAAGCAAAGCTCCAAACTCTTGGTATTGGCGAGCATCAGGCACCTCTCTCTCTCTCTCTCTCCGGCTTCTGCTCTCGCTCTCTCTTTCTTCTCTGGCTGATTGCGTTGAATCTCGTAATTGAGTGTGGCTTTTTTTTCTCTCTCCGCTTGTTTGCTGGCTGACCTGCCAATGATTAAAGGGAGGGCAGATTTCAGACATTAGCGGCAGAAAGAGCCGAGTTAAAACTGCTTTAGAAAGAGAGAGCGCCTGCTAAAGACACGGTGCTCAAAGTGCTATTAAAAGCATCAGGCTTGTTAAAACCTGTAAAAAGGGCCTGAAATCATGAAGTGAACAGCAGCCTTCCCCATCAATTACTTGGAGGGGGGGGGGCAGGCGGTAGCTTGAACCGCACGCTACACCATTTCTCTCCCTCGCTATATCCCCTTTGCTATTCACTGGATACATTAGCGAGAAGACAAACGAACATTGAAGGGGGGGGCGGTCTACCGGTGAATGTAATGAAAGGCTAGTAAGGGGCGAGTAAGGAAAAAGGCGAGCCGGTTCACTTCTACTTGTTTTAGCGACCTATTTAGTAAAGAATAAGATGCCCGCCCTATGAATATTCCATCCCCGCTCTCTATTCACCCGCACGGGAGCCGAGGGCTGTTGATATCTTTCTTTCTTTTTTTCCATATCTATATTTTGTTACTTTGGGGGGTTTTATTTGTCATATAAAAGCGTAATGATCATCAAACGTAATAAACGAGCGGCGTTCCGTTTAGGGCTAATGCATTTCCCGCCTGGTTATCTCCTTTGTGGTATTAATGAATGTCCTCTCTTATCCGGAGCTGTTTAGTCTTCCTATCTAACCCCTTGACACTATAAATGGCGGGATAAAGGGGATGTATATGACTTTTACCGGGATTGTTAGTCCGTTTAGCGGGGAGGTATACTTTAGAAGTAGCCAGCTAATGGACTCTGTGTATCCTCGTACTTCCAGTGCCGTCGGGGCTCTGTAAGAACACTGGAAGTGGAGGAGGATGGTACAGGAGGGTTATAGGGTTTTCTCTACGGGGGAACGCAATAGATGAATTGTGGTGCATTGGGACCACCAGGATTGTATTTACTGCTCAATCTGCCCTAGGCACTGGCTCTGGATTTCTCACCATTAAAGTATCATATACGCTCGATCATTGGGGGGATGTATCATAGGCGTATGACCCAAGCCCCGTCCCCCACCAGATCTATTGGATGGCCGTAGCTGTGGTGCATTTGCCTGGCAATCTGATTTTGGCGCATTGGCGCCGGCTTGAACGTGACAGAAATAGGGGGCTTGGCAGTCGGACAACCTGACGGATTCGGGCAATGCGCGGGACTTAATATTTAGAATTGTGTCGCAAGACACGCACTTACAAAGTGAACTCCGGTGGACCTCGGCGCAGAAGCGACGGATGGAAAAAGTCATGTACACGATCTTAGTGAATCGTGGCAGACCCGAATCCTCGTCAGACAACGCATCGCGGGATCGCGGCAGGACCGGGTAAGTAAATCTGCCCCATTATGTGCCTGTGTAAGAACTGCACTATAGCCCTCTCCTGCACCTGGCACAGTCTATAGCTAGTGCACAGGCGCCAGGTGTCCCTACCCCATACCGGCCAACTGCACAACCCGGCACCACCACCTCCTCGCCCAACCGGTGAAAGGGGCCATGTAGTCTAGATTACAGCTTGTAAGAGCCTTGTACAAGCCGTGATAAATCCACCCCCCATCTGATCCTACAGATGACATTCCACCCCTAAAGAATACTGAAACGTGAGCCCCATTTTTATAGACCCCCGTGTGCCCCTTCTGTTGACTTTCCACCTGTGTTCCCGCTCTTCTTACTCCAATAGACCATAGACCTGTGGGCAAAACAGCGAAGAGGGAAAAAAAGACCGCCCTGGGAATTGCGGTTCATCGGGGGCATTTATTATTACCTTTCAAATGGAAAACGAATTTTCTCTTACTGCGCTTCTTCCCCTTATTTATTTATTGGCGATACTATTTTTGTAGTTTTCCCAACACTCTTGTTTTGTATTTTCTGGTGCTTCTAGTTTTCCGACTCCTTTTGTGGTGCAGTTTTTGGCGCAAAATTAGAGCAGCTAAAAGCTGGTCTTGGGAGTTCTACTTCACCTTCATGAATGGGAAGAACATTCTAAACTTTTTTGTTTTTGCGCCAAATCATCAATCCCTTGTGCGACAAATTTACATCCCACTGAAAATGATAGCACACGTCCAGTGCCACCCTGCGCCCAAATTAATGAATGGCCCCTCTGTGTCTCCAGTAGTCAAAAACACCAAATCTTCATATATTAGAAGCTTTTTTATGAGTGTTGTACTTTTACCATTCTTTTATATGTTATGTCTTCTTCTTGCCATACATGAGACACAGGGATGAAATCTTTGGATGTCTTGGAGGACCTAAACCCTTTGAAGCTATACAATAGAAGAGAGCTTCTTTATTAGCGAAAACCTTAATGCTGTCGCTACCAACTACCTCTCAGATATTTGCCTTCATTATCCTGGAAATGCTTAGCTAGTGGAATATCTTCCGGAGCCATAGGCTACGGCAAACGTGTCATGTTCTCATCCAGAAGCTTAAGTGTGGCTCATTTAGAGATCCATTAGCTGCTGCATGTGATCCTGTATACCCCATACACACACGGTACCAGATCAATGGCCTTTAGGATATAGCACAATGAACAGCACATTGTAGACTGTCACTAACCTGAGTCACATTGTATGGATCATCAAAGCAGTTTAAAGATGTGTTCACACATTGCAGTATCGTGTGCAGAACATCCGCAGCAGATTTCAATTCTTCTTTATTCTGAAATAAAATGTGTGTTCCCAGTTGAGATCCATAGATTTTAAGATTTCGGTTTAGGGAGTGGTTACAAATGTCCAATTTCAATCCAACGTTATTGGGGAATGCGGAGAGAACTAATGCCAAAATGCATTCTATGGCCACCTTCCCTATGGAAAAGCTTGCCCTTTATCCAATATGGCGGCTATCAAGATGGCGCCATGTTCCAGACACAGTCTAAAACATAGAACCCCCCTCATCAGTTACGTATTGGGAAATTCAGATATGTCACTTTTTATTTGTGAAATAAATCTTTTTTCCCCTTCTGTTAGTGTTTTTGCTGCATAATGGCTGTTTCTCGCCTATTTTGCATGTTTCTGGAATGTTACGCCGCAATTCGCTTTGTAACCTTTGTACGGGCGCAAATAATTGCGCAATAACACGTCAGTCCTGACCATGATTTGGAAATTTATCCATGGTATGAACAAAATTAGGGCAGCGTGGTGGCTCAGTGGTTAGTACTACAGCCTTGCAGTGCTGGGGTCCTGGTTTCAAGTCCCATCCAGGTCAACATCTGCAAAAAGCATGTATGTTCTCTCCGTGTTTGCGTGGGCTTCCTCCGGGTCCTTCGGTTTCCTCCCACACTCCAAAACATACTGGTAGGTTGATTAGATTGAGAGCCCCATTGGGGACAGGGACCAATTTGGCAAGTTCTGTGCAGCGCTGCATAATATGTAGGCGCTATATAAATAAAGGAATTATTATTGCACCTTTTTTTACATTGTGCGTAATATCTATCATCTATCTATATGTCTATCTATCTATCTACCATCTATCTATATGTCTATCTCTTTTCCTATCTATATAATCTGATTTCTGCCATTGTAAAACTAATGAGATAGAATACATATTAATAAAAGTAATCTGTCTGGAGGGCTTGGAGCTCTTGATGATATAAGAAGCATTAGTGAGAGCGGCGCATGCCTGCGGAGGAGCGCCAGCGCACATCCCTCCTCCAGGCTAATGCCACTTGTGCTGCACTAGGCACTAATAGCCTTAAACAATATTAGATTAGTCTGTTGTTATGTGGGTGGCTAAAACCAAGATCTATTACATCCTCATAAAAGACTCTGCAATCTTCTCCCCTACATCTGATTAGGAGTCTAAATAAAGAATGGATTGAGTCACCGACAAACTGGAATAGTATGTAGTGTTCCTGCAGCACCAGGGACAGCTCCTATGTCATACGTGGCACCGCATATGTGCACTAACACTAAGGATAGGGATCATAAGCCACATATAGAAGACCAACGGGGGAACCATAAGAGGAGAATTAAGGCAGCCTGCTCTTCTGATGGATGGGTTACACTGGATGTTCAGCGGTAGCTTTCAGGCCATGGTACCCATTGTATTTTTAAATAACAAATCTTCAAGCCAAAGACATTACTACAGTGTAAAGACAGACCAGGATTCCTGGAAGTGATGATATGGACGCTTTTCCCAAGTCCATGGGGTTACAGGACGGCACAAAAGGATCTATAAAAGCCTACATCCACAATAGATCGGTGCTATATGTACAAGATGTTTGGAACAAGATCTGTTCAAGATGTTTGGAACAAGCTCCCTGCCGAGTTCCCTGATGTTATCCAGTCTGTCTGAGATTACATGAAAAACATAGAAGGATCTGAGCACCCTACATCCACAGAATATCTGGGGGCACATTTGTCATGATATGACTAAAAACAGGTGTACAAGTCGTGATTTATTTGCAATTCTCTGCGCAGTGCCGGAAATTGGGACCTCTCCGCAAAATTCATTGTGAGATGTTCCTGCCACAAGCCTGCACGTTGCCTATAGCCTGCGCCTATACGGCAGATCAAACCTGCCATAGTAGAGCCTCAGCGGAGCAGTGCATCGCCTCTTGATAGACCCAGCGAGTGCCGGGGGCGGGGCCAGCATCATACTCTAGGGTAATTAGCGCTCGCCCCTGGACTGGATAACTAAGATGGTTGGAACGAACACCCTGTCAAGTTCCTCCGTTCCATGTTCCTTTATGTAATCTAGTCCACCTGGGGCTACTCGAAAACACAGAAAAATCTAAGCAAGCCTATATCCAGAGAAGATCTTTGTTAGTTCCAGAAGATGTTTGAAACAACCTCCCTGCCGAGATCTTTCATGTAATCCAGCCTGTCTTGTCTGAGATTACACGGAGACATAGAAGGATCTGAGCAAGGCTACATCCACGGAAGATCTAGGTTCAGTTTTTCAAGATGTTTGGAACAACCTCCCTGCCGAGTTCTTCCATGTAATCCAGTCTGTCTGCGATTACATGGAGATAGAAGAATCTGAGCATGCCTACATCCGAAGAAAATCTGGGATTTAGTTCTCCAAGATGTTTGGAACAACCTAATGGCAGGGTTCCTTCATGTAATCAGTCTGCCTGAGATTACATAGAAGGATCTGAGCAGGGCTACATCCACGGAATATCTAGCTTCAGTTTTTTAAGATCTTTGGAACAACCTCCCTGCCAAGTTCCATCAAAAACATTTTTCTTGCATTTACTAAGTTTGCATTTGGGAATCCTGCTCCATGGTCCGGCTGTCAATCATGACTTAAGAGGTGGTGTGGGTTAGTGGGATATGAGAAGAGATGGTATTTGGGACAGTTCTGGACTTATAGGCAACGTACAGACAATAAATTATATCAGTTAAAAATAAATATTACATTTTATAATCCATGTTGTTATTGTGATTGTACATTTTTAGAATTCTAGAGGCATTTATCTTGTTTTTGCTGTTAACAGCCTTCAACCACATGGATCCATCGGAACTTGAGGTTCCCATAATCAGAGACATAAAGGAGGAGAGGGGGAGCTGTGACCATAACCCATTGTGAAGGATCAATCTTGTCTTATCTAGAAAGACATTACCTCTCTTTGTAATCCCTGTCTTTGATGATAATGGAATGACCGATGAGAAGTGACATCTACAGAACAGGAAGTGTTAACCTATTATGAGGCTATTATTATACAATAATTTGAGACATAAAAGGGGGGGGGTGAATATAACCGATTGTAAATGATGGACCCTGTCTTATTTGTATAAGCATTACCTCTCTTTTTACTAATGTCTTTGATGATATTGAGATGACCAATGAGAGGTGATCTCTACAGAACAGGAAGTGTTAGGCTATTCTAATACAATAATTTGAGACATAAAGGGGGGGGCGGGTGAATATTACCGATTGTAAATGATGGATCCTGTGTTATTTGTATAGGCATTACCTCTCTTTTTACTCCTGTCTTTGATGATAATGAGATGACCAATGAGAGGTGATCTCTACAGAACAGGAAGTGTTAGCCCATTATGACCCTCATTATAAAAGAGGAGGAAAAAAATGCTAAATGTAAAAAATGTCAAATTGGATGTAAATAACATGTCATGTAGTGGATCTATACCCATAACATGAGGTCTTAAGGTCCCGACGGTCCCTAATTCGATGGGATCGATGCTCTTGAATGGAACCTAAGCTCAGTCATTTCGGACAGGTCTTGGTGTACATTATCCGGTAACTGAAGGGGGCAAAGCTCATACAAAAGAGATTGAGCCACAAGGTATTTCTCGAGGATCCTGTTATAGGGTGCTTAACTAGTAAATTGCAGCCCATAGTCCAAACATGCCTTTCAGCGGAGCCATTTATTTCTGGGAGAGCGAATGGTTGTGAGCGAGCGATAAAGGCCTCCGCCGCGTTTCTCCATCAATAGCAAAACCTTTAAGCACATCATATCTCCGAAATAGGAGTACCACTAACACCAACATCAAAGGAGCGAGCCGGCTAATTCACACTGAGGTGCTCTCAAGTGTTTCAACTACAAAAGCAGCTTTAGAGTGTCAGCTCCTGTGGCTACTTTACAATAATGGCAGCAAGTCTGTAATTATCCCTACACAGCGCGGACAATACAATGGCTCTTATATTATTGTATGTGCACTCAGACCATGGCCGGTAATTATATGATCATATACTGCCCGCCACCCCCCGCTCCGGGCATAGGAAAGGATTATATATGGCCCCGGCCCATAGGAGATACAGAGTAATAGTCTATCCTCACCTGTAAACATTGTATCATTTCTAGGTCTTTCATTTATTCATGTATCTTTATAGGGAACAAAGATTCTTTCTTCTGATACTGAATACAAAATGCCCTGAATACAAAGGGTTAAAAAGTAAAATCTTGGGAGCCTTCAGCTACCACTAGGGGAAGCCTCTGTCTGTTCTGCACCAGGGTGAACCATAGCAAGTCCACCCCGATCAGCCAAAAGTTCAGGACTAGAAAAGCAGGTGAGAATTTTGATTTCTCTAATACAGTCCTAATGTTTAGGTACACACAGTGATGTCACAGTACAGAGATAGTACACACAGTGATGTCACAGCACAGGGATAAAACACACAGTGATGTCACAGTACAGAGATAATACACACAGTGATGTCACAGTACAGGGATAATACACACAGTGATGTCACAGTACAGAGATAGTACACACAGTGATGTCACAGCACAGGGATAAAACACAGTGATGTCACAGCACAGGGATAATACACATAGTGATGTCACAGTACAGGGATAATACACACAGTGATATCACAGTACAGGGATAATACACACAGTGATGTCACAGTACAGGGATAATATACACAGTGATGTCACAGTACAGGGATAATACACACAGTGATGTCACAGCACAGGGATAACACACAGTGATGTCACAGTACAGAGATAATACACACAGTGATGTCACAGTGCAGGGATAATACAGTGATGTCACAGTACAGGATAATACACACAGCGATGTCACAGTACAGAGATAATACACACAGTGATGTCACAGTACAGGGATAATACACACAGTGATGTCACAGTGCAAGGATAATACACACAGTGATGTCACAGTACAGGGATGATACATACAGTGATGTCACAGTACAGGGATAATACACACAGTGATGTCACATTACAGGGGTAATACACACAGTGATGTCACAGTACAGAGATAATACACACAGTGATGTCACAGTACAGGGATAATACACACAGTGATGTCACAGTGCAGGGATAATACACACAGTGATGTCACAGTACAGGCATGATACACACAGTGATATCACAGTACAGGGATGATACATACAGTGATGTCACAGTACAGGGATAATACACACAGTGATGTCACAGTACAGTGATAATACACACAGTGATGTCACAGCACAGGGATAACACACAGTGATGTCACAGTACAGGATAATACACACAGCGATGTCACAGTACAGGGATAATACACACAGTGATGTCACAGTACAGGATAATACACACAGTGATGTCACAGTACAGGGATAATACACACAGTAATGTCACAGTACAGGGATAATACACACAGTGATGTCACAGTACAGTGATAATACACACAGTGATGACACAGTACAGGGATAATACACACAGTGATGTCACAGCACAGGGGATGATACACACAGTGATGTCACAGCACAGGGATAATACACACAGTGATGTCACAGTACAGGGATAATACGCACAGTGATGTCACAGTACAGGGATAATCCGCACAGCGATGTCACAGTACAGGGATAATACGCACAGCGATGTCACAGTGCAGAGATAATACACACAGTGATGTCACAGTACAGGGATAATACACACAGTGATGTCACAGTACAGGGATAATACACACAGTGATGTCACGGTACATGGATAATACACACAGTGATGTCACGGTACAGGGGTAATACACACAGTGATGTCACAGTACAGGGATAATACACACAGTGATGTCACAGTACAGTGATAATACACACAGTGATGTCACAGTATAGGGATAATACACACAGTGATGTCACAGTACAGGCATAATACACACAGTGATGTCACAAACTGAGATTATACATGTAGTCAACACATAGAGGCTCATTTACTAAGGGTCCGCTGACCACACTTTCGTCGGGTATTCTGACAATTTCCGATTTGTGTCTCATGTAATCGGCTTTCATGCGACAGAAATCGGGGGCGGGCCGTCGGACGATCCGACTGATTTGGACTGAGCACGAGATTTAACTTTTAAATTGTTTCTCAAGACAAGCACTTACATGCACCGGGAAGAAGAAGGTGAACTCCGGCGGACCTCGGCGGGAAAGCGGCGGATGGAGGAACTCGGGCGCACAGGCTTCGTGAATTGCGCCGGACTTCATCTTCATCAGACTGTCCGATTCGGGGATCGTGACAGGACCAGGTAAGTAAATTTGCCCCATTGGGTTTTCCTTCCCATGAAAGTAGCTTAAATTGGAAAGAGTTATAAGATTAATGGGAACTGAACTTAACGGGAAACCAATGACTTACCTAGTGTAGAACTGCGCCATAGCCTGCCCCTGAACGGGCTAAGGGCATTGCACAGGCGCTTGGTAGCGACACCACGCGCCGGGCCACTCCATGGCACTACCATCCTCTCCTCCTAACTGGTCACAGATGGGGAGAAATCACGACTTGTACACCTGTTTTCAAGATGTGATTAATGTGGCCCTATCTGCTCAGCTCCTCCTGCTCTATAACATGCTGCCTGCAGATAGGACACTATGTACAATCTGCTCAGCTCCTCCTGCTCTATAACATGCTGCCTGCAGATAGGACACTATGTACAATCTGCTCAGCTCCTCCTGCTCTATAACATGCTGCCTGCAGATAGGACACTATGTACAATCTGCTCAGCTCCTCCTGCTCTATAACATGCTGCCTGCAGATAGGACACTATGTACAATCTGCTCAGCTCCTCCTGCTCTATAACATGCTGCCTGCAGATAGGACACTATGTACAATCTGCTCAGCTCCTCCTGCTCTATAACATGCTGCCTCCAGATAGGACACTATGTACAATCTGCTCAGCTCCTCCTGCTCTATAACCTGCTGCCTGCAGATAGGACAGTATGTACAATCTGCTCAGCTTCTCCTGCTCTATAACCTGCTGCCTGCAGATAGGACACTATGTACAATCTGCTCAGCTTCTCCTGCTCTATAACATGCTGCCTGCAGATAGGACAGTATGTACAATCTGCTCAGCTCCTCCTGCTCTATAACATGCTGCCTGCAGATAGGACACTATCCACAATCTGCTCAGCTCCTCCTGCTCTATAACATGCTGCCTGCACATAGGACTCTATGTACAATCTGCTCAGCTCCTCCTGCTCTATAACATGCTGCCTGCACATAGGACACTATGTACAATCTGCTCAGCTCCTCCTGCTCTATAACATGCTGCCTGCACATAGGACACTATGTACAATCTGCTCAGCTCCTCCTGCTCTATAACATGCTGCTTTCAGACTGTATCTACAACCTGACCAGTTCCCTTTAATAAATCGGGAAGTAACCGGGGAACAATGAAGGATGTAGCCACTAGAGGTCCCTTCTTATGGAAATAATATGCAAACCTCCATTTATCTCTGGAAATACTGACATAATAAAAAGACAACGATTGTAATTTTTTTCCCCCCTCCGGGATAAACTCTGTTCTTTATTCCTTCATTCATAGCAGCGCATTATCAGCGGAGAATCCTTCCAAGCCGTCGTTATTAAAAGCCATATCTGCCGTCCGATCGGAAACAAAACCCATAATGGAGATTATCTAAACGAAATTCAATGTATCCTATTATTTGCAATATAGCAGAAAAATATTGAGGGCAGGGAATCAACCGTCTGTCATGTCCGCCGATACATTCCCTTTAATTCCCTTTTTTTTCCAGCATTAAAGCTGCAGGAGGCGCCTGACGGAAGCGAAACCATTGTTTCCTGCTAAAGGGTTAATGAGATAATTGGCGCACGTGAAGCCGCCATGACAGAGGGAAGCTAAGTGTTATTAGACAGGGGGATGATTATTCCGTTCTCTTTATGGAAGGCTCCGTTTTATGGAATAATAATAATAATAATCAGGACAACAATGATAAGACGATCGCTAATCACGGGCGGCGGTAATTGCGTTTACAATCGCGGATGCTGGAGTAACGTTATCGATTTTCTGCTTTTTTTAAAAAAAAACCTTTTTAGCAAACAAGCAGCACATCTATTCATTAAAGCTGAGTGCCGCCAGTTATATGTCAGCTCCGGGGGCCATTATTAGGGGGAATTACACTAATTATCTTCTCCTAGATACCAATGTCATGTTTGTGTTTTCCGCTGAAGCCGCGGAGCAGAATCCCGGAGCGGGAGGGTGTGCGCAAATGGTGACTCTTTTCTGTACATTTCTCTTGTGCCGACGCCTTCTGCCCGGCGTTGCTGAATCGGAATATCGTTCTATTGAGCGGGTCGGAAATCGCGAAATGAAGACGCGTCGCCGCTAGTTTTAACTCCTCCAGGGGAGAATTATTTATTCCGTCTGCTGCAGTTTACGTGGGAGGGATGCGGAGGCTGTCATGTCGGATGGTGGAGATTCATAAGATGGATGTAGAGATATACGGATGGGGTAATGGTAGTTTATTTGTCTTTGGGTGAAGACACACGTGGCGTTTTTGGGCGCTTTTTACGATCTAAAAAAGGACCAAAAACGGCCTAAAAACGCCACGTGTGTCTTCACCCTTTGGGACCAAAATATTTGGATCATGTGATGGCTCATTTAGTAATAGTAATAGTAATACCCATCCTGACGCGTTTCCCGAAAGTGCATTGTCCGACCGTAATGCACATCCGCCGCGATTCACTAAGATCGTGCGCCCGATATCCTGCATGTGTCGCTTCCCCGCTCAGGTCCGCCGGAGTTCACCTTCTTCTTCCCGGTGCATGTAAGTGCTTGGGCTTGCGACACAATTAACAAAAATGAAATCCCACGCTGAGTCTGAATCCGAGTCTGACGGCCCGGCCCCGGAATTTCTGTCGCATGAAAGCAGCACAGCTGCGCCACAATCCAAACGCGTGCAAAACAATCCCCAGTTAAATACCTATCACGTCGGAAAATCCAACGAAAGTCCTTAGTTAATAAGCCCCAATGTGTTAAATTGGATTTCTGGCCCATGAGACAATTTCTGTCCTCGAGACTGGTTAAAAATACAACAGTAGTGTGGTCCTAGCGATAATTTCTGAGACTGTGTTCCCAGCAGCCTTCAGGCCTGATTGGAGAGGGATTGGGGAAGAATTGGGACATTCCCTTTACCTTAGATAAGGGTTCAGTTGAATTTACTTTAAGTTAATGGAAAATTGTCCTTTAACTAAATTTTATAGCCCAGTTAATGGTACGTGGACTAAAAATCCACCTTCTCTAAATGAGCGTCACATGTGGCGCTTGCGTTGCATTTACAACACTAGCGCCCCCGGGGGTGGGCCTTGGCCTGATCGCAAATGCGTTTTCAGTGATTGCATGCAATCGGTAACCAGCACCAGGTGTCCTGCGATGCAGCGGGTGCTGGTTACCCATTGCATGCATGTCACCGGATCAAGCTGAGGCCGCCTCCTGACCTTAGCGCCACGTGTGAGTAATCGAAATACACATCATAAAAAATCTTCTGTGTCACAAAGACACAGGGGCAGGATTTTCTGGTTGTATTTTTAGGACTTTTTGGCCGTATTTGGGTATTTGCACCATTTTCCAGCAGTTCGCCAGAGTTCACTGTGTTGCAGTAATCCGGGTTTGTCCATAATTTGTCTTCCCATTTCTCCTGCTTCCAGATGTTTGCTCTTATTGGGCCTAAAAAGGTACAAAAAATTGAGCAAAAACCCTCCAGACCTGACCATGAATAGGAAAGACAATGGTATAAATTTGTTTCCAACAACAAGTCTAAAAAATACCCCTACATTTGACAAAGAGCTGAAACTACAAAAGCAAATGAGGGGCAAAAAAAATCTAAATGACCCCCCCCCCCATCCATAGTACCAATTGCAACCAACAGGTGGCGACATGGATCTAACCATGTGGTTTTCCTAGATTGTGGACTATTTTAGGGCGACGTGGACATACACACCTGATTTCGCGCCGCTTTCTGATTAAGATCTTTCATTATATCACAATACATTTAAGGGTTTTATTTTATTTTTTTTGTTTTAATTTGACATTTTCTTTTTTCATTGTAAAATAAATCCCCCCCCCCCCCCTTTGACTCAATTCATTGAATTGGAGGTGACCATTCATTTCCTCCGCCGCACACAGGTCTCTATTGATTCCACGGGGCCGCTAATAATTGTAGGATAACAAAGGGACAAACACTCTCTCAGATCATTCGGCCTTTATCAGACAAGACGTTGGCAATTTCCTGACTTGCATGAGTTGTTTTTTTTTTTTGGGGGGGGGGGGGTGCACGCGGCAAAGAGAGGGTTAAAAAGATCACATGAGGTTGCAGAGGTCAAGGGATGAAATTGACAATGAAGTAACAGATACTTCGCTGCCCCCCTCCCCCGCCCCATACCCAAGCAGCAAAGGATCCCCTCCAGCCGCTCCCAAAACACGTAACCTGAACCTCAAAGGGCCAGAGACATTTTGTTACATTAGTTCTGCTCAGCTGACCATGAATGGGACGTGCAGGAAGAATTCACTGATTCCTCTCTGCCTCTAGGGTGAATGAGAAGTATCACACGGCGGCCGGGGCGACATACCTGCCCCTCTCTACTCGTATCTAAACCTGGGATTTAGATGTTACCGCTCAACAAGGTTTGACTTCTGAATAGAACAATGACAATTCTTTCTTCTGGAGAAGTCAACATTTTACCAGCAATAAGTAAACTGTGTTACAAGTCGCGGAGATTGGACCCCGTCCACGGATCCTCTATAGACTCTGTGTAACGTTACACCTGCGCTGCACATCACTTCTCCATCTACTGAACAGAAGCAAAGAAAAACACTTAAAAACAAGCAGAGAAGTTACACTACATACAGTGAGCCACATGTATCACTCGTTTTTTCTGTTGTTTTTGCGCCTTTTCATTCAGGCGCACCGTTTTTGCGCCATTTTTGTGACTAAATGCCAAACTAGCTGCGCAGCAAAAATAACCAGCTTTCCCTCATCTATCTTACCAATCCAGATGTTTTGCTGCGCCTAATGATATTCATCACTTGCAACGTTTTCATTTAGGCACAAAAATGGGCGCAAAAGCACTCCAGCCCGAAGGTGGTGTTATCTGAGAAGAAAGCACTGAGCCCCTTTGCAGAACAGCTCATTTCTAGCAGCAAAGCTCAGCCTGACACTGGAACAGATAATAGATACATTACATACACTGCAGACAGGAGCTGCAGACTCTATTTACAGTTCATCACCTTCTATTTACAAAACATTCTGCAAACTCCTGAGCTCACAGCAAGAGAGAAGAGAATTTTGCAGAAGTTTGCAGAATGTTGCAGATACAACATACAAGTGTCCCTCATGTAATTCTGTACAGAATCCCCCTCAGACACCAGTGTTTCTGAGGGGGATACTGTGCAGAATTACAGGGGTGCAGCAGGAGACCAGCACTGGGGGATCCCCTCCAGGAGAAGCCACTTCTGAGGAGGTCACTGGGTGCTGGGTGTCACACACCTGGGTGCTGCTGTGAGTGTTATCTTCATTCTGGGATGTGGGAGAAGCAGAGAGGAGCTTGTAGCAGGATGACATGTAAGTGCCCGAATCTAACATTGTGCCGAAACTGCGCCAAGATTGCGCCTAAACTGTGTTAAAGTAAAGTGATTAATAAGAGGCAGGAAATTACATTACATACACTGCAAACACTAGTAGAGATAATACAGACATTAGATACACTGCAGATACTAGTAGAGATCATACAGACATTAGATACACTGCAGACACTAGTACAGATAATACAGACATTAGATACACTGCAGACACTAGAACAGATAATACAGACATTACATACACTACAGACACTAGAACAGATAATACAGACATTACATACACTGCAGGCACTAGTACAGATAATACAGACATTAGATACACTGCAGACACTAGTACAGATAATACAGACATTACATACACTGCAGACACTAGTACAGATAATACAGACATTAGATACACTGCAGACTCTAGTACAGATACTACAGACATTAGATACACTGCAGACTCTAGAACAGATAATACAGACATTACATACTCTGCAGATACTAGAACAGATCATACAGACATTAGATACACTACAGACACTAGTACAGATAATACAGACATTACATACACTGCAGACACTAGTACAGATAATACAGACATTACATACACTGCAGACACTAGTACAGATAATACAGACATTACGTACACTGCAGATACTAGAACAGATCATACAGACATTACATACACTGAAGACACTAGAACAGATCATACAGACATTAGATACACTACAGACACTAGAACAGATCATACAGACATTACATACACTGCAGACACTAGAACATATAATACAGACATTAGATACACTGCAGACACTAGTACAGATAATACAGACATTACATCCACTGCAGACACTAGAACAGATCATACAGACATTACATACACTGCAGACACTAGAACATATAATACAGACATTAGATACACTGCAGACACTAGTACAGATAATACAGACATTACATCCACTGCAGACACTAGAACAGATCATACAGACATTAGATACTCTGCAGACACTAGTACAAATAATACAAACATAAGATACACTGCAGACACTAGTACAGATAATACAGACATTACATACACTGCAGATACTAGAACAGTTCATACAGACATGAGATACTCTGCAGACACTAGTACAGATAATACAGACATGAGATACTTTGCAGACAGGAGCTGCAGACTCTATTTACAGTTCATCGCCTTCTATTTACAAAACATTCTACAAACTCCTGAGCTCAGAGCAAGAGCAAGAGAGAACGTTACAGAATGTTGCAGATACTACATACAAGTGTCCCCCATGTAATTCTGCACAGTGTCTGAGGGGGATACTGGGCAGAATTACAGGGGTGCAGCAGGAGACCAGCACTGGGGGATCCCCTCCAGGAGAAGCCCCTGCTGAGGAGGTCATTGGGTGCAGGGTGTCACACACCTGGGTGCTGCTGTGAGTGTTATCTTCATTCTGGGCTGTGGGAGAAGCAGAGAGGAGCTTGTAGCAGGATCACATGTAGCTGCCTGAATCTAACATTGCGCCTAAACTGCGCCAAAATTGCGCCTAAACTGAGTTAAAGTAAAGTGATTAATAAGAGGCAGAAAATATACTTATCACAGATGGTTGTAGCTTGTGATAATTCTGGCAAAACAGTGCGCCAGAATTTAGGCGCAACTACTACACTTAGGCACACAAAAGTGATAAATGTGGCCCCAAATGTTTTGTGCCCTTTTACAATGGAACATTTGATGGATATAAAAATAGATAGATATGAGATATATAAGATAGATAGATAGATAGATATGACATAGATAGATATGAGATGGATAGATAGATATACAGGCAGTCCCCTACTTAAGAATACTCGACTTATAGACGACCCCTAGTTACAAACGTACCACTGGATATTGGTAATTTACTGTACTTTAGCCCCAGGCTAAAATAATCAGCTGTAACAGTTATCACAGGCGTCTGTAATGAAGCTTTATTGTTACTCCTGGTTCTTATGACAACCCAATATTTTTAAAATCCAATTGTCCAAAAAAGTTCTGGCTGGGATTACAATGATAAAATATACAGTTCCGACTTACATACAAATTCAATTTAAGAACAAACCTACAGACCCTATCTTGTATGTAACCCAGGGACTGCCTGTATATGAAATAAGATAGATATGGATTATAGAGAGAAAAAAAATCCTGTAAAAAGCAGATAAAGGCTGCAAAAATAGAGACTGAGAGAAATATTGCCAGGGAGAGCAAAAATAATCCCAAATTATTTTTCAAGTATGTAAATGATAAGAAACTAAAAACGGAGAGTGTGGGCCCTCTGAGGAATAACATTGGGGTCATGGTGGATGGCGATGAGGAAAGGGCCAATCTACTGAATATCACCTTCTCGACCCAGGAAAATCCCCTGGTGGAAGACACAATAAGAAATAATGTAAATTCTCTTTGGAATGTCAACAGTTTAACCCAGGAAGAGGTACGGCGCCGCCTCGCAACCACTAAGATAGATAAATCACCTGGGCCAGATGGCATACACCCCCGGGTTCTGCATGAACTATGTACCATGATAGACATATTTTTAATATTTGAAGATTTCCTGAGGACTGGTTATGTTCCACAGGACTGGCGCATAGCAAATGTGGTACCAATATACAAAGAAGGATCAAATAACGATCCTGGAAACTACAGACCTGTGAGTCTAACTGTTGTGGTGGGGAAAATATTTGAGGGGTTTGTTAGAGATGCTATCCTAGAGTATCTCACTGTGCACAACCTTATAACCCAGCGTCAGCATGGGTTTATGAGAGATCGGTCCTGTCAGACTAATCTGATTGGTTTCTACGAGGAGGTAAGTTCAAGACTGGATCTGGGGGACGCTGTGGATGTTGTATATCTGGACTTTTCAAAGGCATTTGACACCGTGCCACATAAAAGGTTGGTACAAAAAATGAGACTGCTGGGAACAGGGGAAAATCTGTGTATCTGGGTAAGTAATTGGCTTAGTGATAGAAAACAGAGGGTGGTCATTAATGGCACATTCTCAGATTGGGTTGAGGTTACTAGTGGAGTCCCACAGGGGTCAGTATTGGGGCCACTTCTATTTAATATTTTTACTAATGACCTTGTAGTGGGTTTACACAGTCAAGTTTCAATATTTGCAGATAATACTAAGCTTTGTAAAGTAATAAATACTGAGGTTGATAGTTTTGCATTACAGAGGGATTTGTGGAAGCTTGAGGGATGGGCAGAGAAATGGTTGATGAGGTTTAATGTTGATAAATGTAAAGTTATGCACTTGGGCCATGGAAACAAAAAGTATAATTATGTTCTAAACGGTCAATTACTTGGTAAAACTGGAGCTGAAAAGGACTTGGGGGTATTGGTGGATGGTAAACTTAATTTTAGTGACCAGAGCCAGGCGGCTGCTGCTAAAGCAAACAAAATTATGGGATGTATCAAGCGATGAATAGATTCTCATGATAAAGACATAGTTTTGCCCTTATACAAATCGCTGGTCAGACCACACATGGAATATTGTATACAGTTTTGGTCATCAGTGTATAAAAAGGACATAGTAGAACTGAAAAGGTTGCAGAGGAGAGCAACCAGGATTATTAGGGGAATGGGGGGATTAGAATACAATGACAGATTACAAAATTTGGGATTATTCAGTTTAGAAAAAAGACGATTTAGGGGAGACCTCATTACAATGTACAAATACCTGAACAGGCAGTACAAGGATCTCTCCAAAGATCTTTTTATTCCTAGGCCTGTGACCAGGACAAGGGGGCATCCTCTACGCCTAAAGGAGAGGAGGTTCTACCATCACCATAGACAGGGGGCATCCTCTACACCTAGATGAGAGACGTATCACCATCATCATAGACAGGGGGCATCCTCCTCACCTAGAGGAGAGGAAGATCTACCATCACCATATACAGGGGCATCCTCTACACCTAGAAGAGAGGAGGTTCTACCATCACCATAGACAGAGGGCATCCTCTACACCTAGAGGAGAGGAGGTTCTACCATCACCATAGAGAGGGGGCATCCTCTACATACAGAGGAGAGGAGGTTCTACCATCACCATAGACAGGGGGCATCCTCTACACCTAGAGGAGAGGAGATTCTACCATCACCATAGACAGGGGGCATCCTCTACACCTAGATCAGAGACGTATCACCATCATCATAGACAGGGTGCATCCTCCTCACCTAGAGGAGAGGAAGATCTACCATCACCATATACAGGGGCATTCTCTACACCTAGAAGAGAGGAGGTTCTACCATCACCATAGAGAGGGGGCATCCTCTACACCTAGAGGAGAGGAGGTTCTACCATCACCATAGAGAGGGGGCATCCTCTACATACAGAGGAGAGGAGGTTCTACCATCACCATAGACAGGGAGCATCATCTACACCTAGAGGAGAGGAGGTTCTACCATCACCATAGACAGGGGGAATCCTCTACACCTAGAGGAGAGGAGGTTCTACCATCACCATAGACAGGGGGCATCCTCTACACCTAGAGGAGAGGAGGTTCTACCATCACCATAGACAGGGAGCATCCTCTACACCTAGAGGAGAGACGTATCACCATCATCATAGACAGGGGCATCCTCTACACCTAGAGGAGAGGTGATTCTACCATCACCATAGACAGGGGGCATCCTCTACACCTAGAGGAGAGGAGGTTCTACCATCACCATAGACAGGGGACATACTCTACACCTAGAGGAGAGGAGGTTCTACCATCACCATAGACAGGGAGCATCCTCTACACCTAGAGGAGAGACGTATCACCATCACCATAGACAGGGAGCATCCTCTACACCTAGAGGAGAGACGTATCACCATCATCATAGACAGGGGGCATCCTCTACACCTAGAGGAGAGACGTATCACCATCATCATAGACAGGGGGCATCCTCTACACCTAGAGAAGAGGTGATTCTACCACCACCATAGACAGGGGGCATCCTCTACACCTAGAGGAGAGGAGGTTCTACCATCAACATAGACAGGGGGCATCCTCTACACCTAGAGGAGAGGAGGTTCTACCATCAACATAGACAGGGGACATCCTCTACACCTAGAAGAGAGGAGGTTCTGCCATCACCATAGACAGGGAGCATCCTCTGCACCTAGAGGAGAGGAGATTCTACCATCACCATAGACAGGGGGCATCCTCTACACCTAGAGGAGAGGAGATTCTACCATCACCATAGACAGGGGGCATCCTCTACACCTAGAGGAGAGGCGGCCGTACCATCACCATAGACAGGGGGAATCCTCTACACCTAGAGGAGAGGAGGTTCTACCATCACCATAGACAGGGGGCATCCTCTACACCTAGAGGAGAGGAGGTTCTACCATCAACATAGACAGGGGACATCCTCTACACCTAGAAGAGAGGAGGTTCTACCATCACCATAGACAGGGAGCATCCTCTACACCTAGAGGAGAGACGTATCACCATCATAGACAGGGGGCATCCTCTACACCTAGAGGAGAGACGTATCACCATCATCATAGACAGGGGACATCCTCTACACCTAGAGAAGAGGAGGTTCTACCATCACCATAGACAGGGGGCATCCTCTACACCTAGAGGAGAGGAGGTTCTACCATCACCATAGACAGGGGGCATCCTCTACACCTAGAAGAGAGGAGGTTCTACCATCACCATAGACAGGGAGCATCCTCTACACCTAGAGAAGAGACGCATCACCATCATAGACAGGGGACATCCTCTACACCTAGAGAAGAGGAGGTTCTACCATCACCATAGACAGGGGGCATCCTCTACACCTAGAGGAGAGGAGGTTCTACCATCACCATAGACAGGGGGGGGCATCCTCTACACCTAGAGAAGAGGAGGTTCTACCATCACCATAGACAGGGGGCATCCTCTTCACCTAGAGGAGAGGAGGTTCTACCATCACCATAGAGAGGGGGCATCCTCTACATCCAGAGGAGAGGAGGTTCTACCATCACCATAGACAGAGAGCATCATCTACACCTAGAGGAGAGGAGGTTCTACCATCACCATAGACAGAGGGCATCCTCTACACCTAGAGGAGAGGAGATTCTACCATCACCATAGACAGGGGGCATCCTCTACACCTAGAGGAGAGGAGGTTCTACCATCACCATAGACAGGGGACATCCTCTACACCTAGAGGAGAGGAGGTTCTACCATCACCATAGACAGGGGACATCCTCTACACCTAGAAGAGAGGAGGTTCTACCATCACCATAGACAGGGAGCATCCTCTACACCTAGAGGAGAGACGTATCACCATCATCATAGACAGGGGGCATCCTCTACACCTAGAGGAGAGACGTATCACCATCATCATAGACAGGGGGCATCCTCTACACCTAGAGGAGAGGTGATTCTACCATCACCATAGACAGGGGGCATCCTCTACACCAAGAGGAGAGGAGGTTCTACCATCACCATAGACAGAGGGCATCCTCTACACCTAGAGGAGAGGAGGTTCTACCATCACCATAGACAGGGGGCATCCTCTACACCTAGAGGAGAGGAGGTTCTACCATCACCATAGACAGGGGGCATCCTCTACACCTAGAGGAGAGGAGGTTCTACCATCACCATAGACAGGGGGCATCCTCCTCACCTAGAGGAGAGGAAGATATACCATCACCATATACAGGGGCATCCTCTACACCTAGAGGAGAGGAGGTTCTACCATCACCATAGACAGGGAGCATCCTCTACACCTAGAGGAGAGGCGATTCTACAATCACCATAGACAGGAGGCATCCTCTACACCTAGAGGAGAGGAGGTTTTACCATCACCATACACAGGGGACATCCTCTACACCTAGAGGAGAGGAGGTTCTACCATCACCATAGACAGGGGGCATCCTCTACACCAGGGGTAGGGAACCTATGGCTCGGGAGCCAGATATGGCTCTTTTGTTGGCTGCATCTGGCTCTCAGACAGATCTTTTATAAATAGTGATGGCTGCCTACATCCTTTGTACGACCCAGGTGCCATCACCGCCATCGTCTAAGCCTGCTGCAGGAAGCGCTGGTAAGTGAATATTCTTTTTTTTGCCGTGGCTACCCATCTCTTGGGAAGCATATACTGCGGCTACCCATCTCTTGGGAAGCATATACTGCGGCTACCCATCTCTTGGGAAGCATATACTGCGGCTACCCATCTCTTGGGAAGCATATACTGCGGCTACCCATCTCTTGGGAAGCATATACTGCGGCTACCCATCTCTTGGGAAGCATATACTGCGGCTACCCATCTCTTGGGAAGCATGAGCTGTGGCTACCCATCTCTTGGGAAGCATGAGCTGTGGCTACCCATCTCTTGGGAAGCATGAGCTGTGGCTACCCATCTCTTGGGAAGCATGAGCTGTGGCTACCCATCTCTTGGGAAGCATATACTGCGGCTACCCATCTCTTGGGAAGCATATACTGCGGCTACCCATCTCTTGGGAAGCATGAGCTGTGGCTACCCATCTCTTGGGAAGCATGAGCTGTGGCTACCCATCTCTTGGGAAGCATGAGCTGTGGCTACCCATCTCTCGGGAAGCATGAGCTGTGGCTACCCATCTCTCGGGAAGCATGAGCTGTGGCTACCCATCTCTCGGGAAGCATGAGCTGTGGCTACCCATCTCTCGGGAAGCATGAGCTGTGGCTACCCATCTCTCGGGAAGCATGAGCTGTGGCTACCCATCTCTCGGGAAGCATGAGCTGTGGCTACCCATCTCTCGGGAAGCATGAGCTGTGGCTACCCATCTCTCGGGAAGCATGAGCTGTGGCTACCCATCTCTCGGGAAGCATGAGCTGTGGCTACCCATCTCTCGGGAAGCATGAGCTGTGGCTACCCATCTCTCGGGAAGCATGAGCTGTGGCTACCCATCTCTCGGGAAGCATGAGCTGTGGCTACCCATCTCTCGGGAAGCATGAGCTGTGGCTACCCATCTCTCGGGAAGCATGAGCTGTGGCTACCCATCTCTCGGGAAGCATGAGCTGTGGCTACCCATCTCTCGGGAAGCATGAGCTGTGGCTACCCATCTCTCGGGAAGCATGAGCTGTGGCTACCCATCTACTGGGGGTATGTGCTGGGAGGACCTATCTACTGGGAAGCATGTGGTGGGTGTCAGGATTTGGAGTAGTGAACCCCCTAGACCACCTCGGACGATGATGTAAGCAGACACCTGGGACCGGAATCTAAGTGGCATCCGGTCTTCACTAGAGCCCACCACAAAGCAGGATGGTCTTGCTTCAGCGTGGTACCACCAGGTCATTCCACAGACGTAACTTGTCCAGCCAAGGTCGAGGTACAGGATCACTAGGCAGTCTTGTGGTCAGGAACAGGCAGACACTCAAGGAAGGCGGCAATGATGTGAGGTCAGGGGCGGAGAAAGAGGTCAGAGCTGGCAGCAAAGGAGCAGAATCAGGACCGGTCCGGGGTCACAATGGAAGGTCAACACTTGGGCAGGAAACACTGCGGAAAGCTTCCTCATAGGCATGAAGCACTAAGATCTGGCGGGGAATGCTGGGAGCCTCCGGTCTTTATAGGAACTCGGGAAGTGGGTAGCACCAATCAGCGGCGCTCGCCCTCTAAATCTGCGAGTGCCGGCATGTGCTCGCTGGCCAGCCGGGACGGGAGCAGAAACATGGAGAGGTGAGTAATCTTGGAAAGGGGCACCACCACATAGGGTGTGCCTGCTATCCGAGACGTAGATTGCAGGGGCACCCGTGACACTGGGACTACCTATCTACTGCGGGGCATGTGCATATTGTACGGCTCTCACAGAATAACATTTTAAAATATGTGGTGTTCATGGCTCTCAGCCAAAAAGGTTCCTGACCCCTGCTCTACACCTAGAGGGGAGGAGGTTCTACCATCATCATAGACAGGGGGCATCCTCTACACCTATAGGAGAGGAGGTTCTACCATCACCATAGACAGGGGCATCCTCTACACCTATAGGAGAGGAGGTCCTACCATCACCATAGACAGGGGGCATGCTCTACACCTAGAGGAGAGGAGGTTCTACCATCACCATAGACAGAGGGCATCCTCTACACCTAGAGGAGAGGTGGTTCTACCATCACTATAGACAGGGGGCATGCTCTACACCTAGAGGAGAGGAGGTACTACCATCATCATAGACAGGGGGCATCCTCTACACCTAGAGGAGAGGAGGTTCTATCATCACCATAGACAGGGGGCCTCCTCTACACCTAGAGGAGAGGAGGTTCTACCATCACCATAGACAGGGGGCCTCCTCTACACCTAGAGGAGAGGAGGTTCTACCATCACCATAGACAGGGGGCATCTTCTACACCTAGAGGAGAGGCGGTTCTACCATCACCATAGACAGGGAGCATCCTCTACACCTAGAGGAGAGGCGATTCTACAATCACCATAGACAGGGGACATCCTCTACACCTATAGGAGAGGCGGCTCTTCCATCACCATAGACAGGGGGCATCCTCTACACCTAGAGTAGAGGTGGTTCTACCATCACCATAGACAGGGGGCATCCTCCTCACCTAGAGGAGAGGAAGATATACCATCACCATATACAGGGGACATCCTCTACACCTAGAGGAGAGAAGGTTCTACCATCACCATAGACAGGGGGCATCCTCTACACCTAGAGGAGAGACGTATCACCATAGACAGGGGGCATCCTCTACACCTAGAGGAGAGGTGGTTCTACCATCACTATACACAGGGGGCATCCTCTACACCTAGAGGAGAGGAGGTTCTACCATCACCATAGACAGGGGGCATCCTCCTCACCTAGAGGAGAGGAAGATATACCATCACCATATACAGGGGCATCCTCTACACCTAGAGGAGAGGAGGTTCTACCATCACCATAGACAGGGAGCATCCTCTACACCTAGAGGAGAGGCGATTCTACAATCACCATAGACAGGAGGCATCCTCTACACCTAGAGGAGAGGAGGTTTTACCATCACCATACACAGGGGACATCCTCTACACCTAGAGGAGAGGAGGTTCTACCATCACCATAGACAGGGGGCATCCTCTACACCAGGGGTAGGGAACCTATGGCTCGGGAGCCAGATATGGCTCTTTTGTTGGCTGCATCTGGCTCTCAGACAGATCTTTTATAAATAGTGATGGCTGCCTACATCCTTTGTACGACCCAGGTGCCATCACCGCCATCGTCTAAGCCTGCTGCAGGAAGCGCTGGTAAGTGAATATTCTTTTTTTTGCCGTGGCTACCCATCTCTTGGGAAGCATATACTGCGGCTACCCATCTCTTGGGAAGCATATACTGCGGCTACCCATCTCTTGGGAAGCATATACTGCGGCTACCCATCTCTTGGGAAGCATATACTGCGGCTACCCATCTCTTGGGAAGCATATACTGCGGCTACCCATCTCTTGGGAAGCATATACTGCGGCTACCCATCTCTTGGGAAGCATGAGCTGTGGCTACCCATCTCTTGGGAAGCATGAGCTGTGGCTACCCATCTCTTGGGAAGCATGAGCTGTGGCTACCCATCTCTTGGGAAGCATGAGCTGTGGCTACCCATCTCTTGGGAAGCATATACTGCGGCTACCCATCTCTTGGGAAGCATATACTGCGGCTACCCATCTCTTGGGAAGCATGAGCTGTGGCTACCCATCTCTTGGGAAGCATGAGCTGTGGCTACCCATCTCTTGGGAAGCATGAGCTGTGGCTACCCATCTCTTGGGAAGCATGAGCTGTGGCTACCCATCTCTCGGGAAGCATGAGCTGTGGCTACCCATCTCTCGGGAAGCATGAGCTGTGGCTACCCATCTCTCGGGAAGCATGAGCTGTGGCTACCCATCTCTCGGGAAGCATGAGCTGTGGCTACCCATCTCTCGGGAAGCATGAGCTGTGGCTACCCATCTCTCGGGAAGCATGAGCTGTGGCTACCCATCTCTCGGGAAGCATGAGCTGTGGCTACCCATCTCTCGGGAAGCATGAGCTGTGGCTACCCATCTCTCGGGAAGCATGAGCTGTGGCTACCCATCTCTCGGGAAGCATGAGCTGTGGCTACCCATCTCTCGGGAAGCATATACTGCGGCTACCCATCTCTTGGGAAGCATATACTGCGGCTACCCATCTCTTGGGAAGCATATACTGCGGCTACCCATCTCTTGGGAAGCATATACTGCGGCTACCCATCTCTTGGGAAGCATATACTGCGGCTACCCATCTCTTGGGAAGCATGAGCTGTGGCTACCCATCTCTTGGGAAGCATGAGCTGTGGCTACCCATCTCTTGGGAAGCATGAGCTGTGGCTACCCATCTCTTGGGAAGCATGAGCTGTGGCTACCCATCTCTTGGGAAGCATATACTGCGGCTACCCATCTCTTGGGAAGCATATACTGCGGCTACCCATCTCTTGGGAAGCATGAGCTGTGGCTACCCATCTCTTGGGAAGCATGAGCTGTGGCTACCCATCTCTTGGGAAGCATGAGCTGTGGCTACCCATCTCTTGGGAAGCATGAGCTGTGGCTACCCATCTCTCGGGAAGCATGAGCTGTGGCTACCCATCTCTCGGGAAGCATGAGCTGTGGCTACCCATCTCTCGGGAAGCATGAGCTGTGGCTACCCATCTCTCGGGAAGCATGAGCTGTGGCTACCCATCTCTCGGGAAGCATGAGCTGTGGCTACCCATCTCTCGGGAAGCATGAGCTGTGGCTACCCATCTCTCGGGAAGCATGAGCTGTGGCTACCCATCTCTCGGGAAGCATGAGCTGTGGCTACCCATCTCTCGGGAAGCATGAGCTGTGGCTACCCATCTCTCGGGAAGCATGAGCTGTGGCTACCCATCTCTCGGGAAGCATGAGCTGTGGCTACCCATCTCTCGGGAAGCATGAGCTGTGGCTACCCATCTCTCGGGAAGCATGAGCTGTGGCTACCCATCTCTCGGGAAGCATGAGCTGTGGCTACCCATCTCTCGGGAAGCATGAGCTGTGGCTACCCATCTCTCGGGAAGCATGAGCTGTGGCTACCCATCTCTCGGGAAGCATGAGCTGTGGCTACCCATCTACTGGGGGTATGTGCTGGGAGGACCTATCTACTGGGAAGCATGTGGTGGGTGTCAGGATTTGGAGTAGTGAACCCCCTAGACCACCTCGGACGATGATGTAAGCAGACACCTGGGACCGGAATCTAAGTGGCATCCGGTCTTCACTAGAGCCCACCACAAAGCAGGATGGTCTTGCTTCAGCGTGGTACCACCAGGTCATTCCACAGACGTAACTTGTCCAGCCAAGGTCGAGGTACAGGATCACTAGGCAGTCTTGTGGTCAGGAACAGGCAGACACTCAAGGAAGGCGGCAATGATGTGAGGTCAGGGGCGGAGAAAGAGGTCAGAGCTGGCAGCAAAGGAGCAGAATCAGGACCGGTCCGGGGTCACAATGGAAGGTCAACACTTGGGCAGGAAACACTGCGGAAAGCTTCCTCATAGGCATGAAGCACTAAGATCTGGCGGGGAATGCTGGGAGCCTCCGGTCTTTATAGGAACTCGGGAAGTGGGTAGCACCAATCAGCGGCGCTCGCCCTCTAAATCTGCGAGTGCCGGCATGTGCTCGCTGGCCAGCCGGGACGGGACCAGAAACATGGAGAGGTGAGTAATCTTGGAAAGGGGCACCACCACATAGGGTGTGCCTGCTATCCGAGACGTAGATTGCAGGGGCACCCGTGACACTGGGACTACCTATCTACTGCGGGGCATGTGCATATTGTACGGCTCTCACAGAATAACATTTTAAAATATGTGGTGTTCATGGCTCTCAGCCAAAAAGGTTCCTGACCCCTGCTCTACACCTAGAGGGGAGGAGGTTCTACAATCATCATAGACAGGGGGCATCCTCTACACCTATAGGAGAGGAGGTTCTACCATCACCATAGACAGGGGCATCCTCTACACCTATAGGAGAGGAGGTCCTACCATCACCATAGACAGGGGGCATGCTCTACACCTAGAGGAGAGGAGGTTCTACCATCACCATAGACAGAGGGCATCCTCTACACCTAGAGGAGAGGTGGTTCTACCATCACTATAGACAGGGGGCATGCTCTACACCTAGAGGAGAGGAGGTACTACCATCATCATAGACAGGGGGCATCCTCTACACCTAGAGGAGAGGAGGTTCTATCATCACCATAGACAGGGGGCCTCCTCTACACCTAGAGGAGAGGAGGTTCTACCATCACCATAGACAGGGGGCCTCCTCTACACCTAGAGGAGAGGAGGTTCTACCATCACCATAGACAGGGGGCATCTTCTACACCTAGAGGAGAGGCGGTTCTACCATCACCATAGACAGGGAGCATCCTCTACACCTAGAGGAGAGGCGATTCTACAATCACCATAGACAGGGGACATCCTCTACACCTATAGGAGAGGCGGCTCTTCCATCACCATAGACAGGGGGCATCCTCTACACCTAGAGTAGAGGTGGTTCTACCATCACCATAGACAGGGGACATCCTCTACACCTAGAGGAGAGGAGGTTCTACCATCACCATAGACAGGGGGCATCCTCTACACCTAGAGGAGAGGAGGTTCTACCATCACCATAAACAGGGGGCATCCTCTACACCTAGAGGAGAGGAGGATCTACCATCACCATAGACAGGGGGCATCCTCTACAGCTAGAGGAGAGGAGGTTCTACCATCACCATAGACAGGGGGCATCCTCTACACCTAGAGGAGAGGAGTTTCTACCATCATCTTAGACAGGGGGCGTCCTCTACACCTATAGGAGAGGAGGTTCTACCATCACCATAGACAGGGGGCATCCTCTACACCTAGAGGAGAGGAGGTTCTACCATCATCATAGACAGGGGGCGTCCTCTACACCTAGAGGAGAGGAGGCTCTACCATCACCATAGACAAGGGGCATCCTCTACACCTATAGGAGAGGAGGTTCTACCATCACCATAGACAGGGGACATCCTCTACACCTAGAGGAGAGGAGGTTCTACCATCACCATAGACAGGGGGCATCCTCTACACCTAGAGGAGAGGAGGTTCTACCATCACCATAGACAGGGGGCATCCTCTACACCTAGAGGAGAGGAGGTTCTACCATCACCATAGACAGGGGGCATCCTCCTCACCTAGAGGAGAGGAAGATATACCATCACCATATACAGGGGCATCCTCTACACCTAGAGGAGAGGTGGTTCTACCATCACCATAGACATGGGGCATGCTCTACACCTAGAGGAGAGAAGGTTCTACCATTACCATAGACAGGGGGCATCCTCTACACCTAGAGGAGAGACGTATCACCATCACCATAGACAGGGGGCATCCTCTACACCTAGAGGAGAGGTGGTTCTACCATCACTATAGACAGAGGGCATCCTCTACACCTGGAGGAGAGGTGGTTCTACCATCACTATACACAGGGGGCATCCTCTACACCTAGAGGAGAGGAGGTTCTACCATCACCATAGACAGGGGGCATCCTCTACACCTAGAGGAGAGGAGGTTCTTCCATCACCATCGACAGGGGGCATCCTCTACACCTAGAGGAGAGGAGGTTCTACCATCACCATAGACAGGGGGCATCCTCTACACCTAGAGGAGAGGAGGTTCTACCATCACCATAGACAGGGGGCATCCTCTACACCTAGAGGAGAGGAGGTTCTACCATCACCATAGACAGGGGGCATCTTCTACACCTAGAGGAGAGGCGGTTCTACCATCACCATAGACAGGGAGCATCCTCTACACCTAGAGGAGAGGCGATTCTACAATCACCATAGACAGGGGACATCCTCTACACCTATAGGAGAGGCGGCTCTTCCATCACCATAGACAGGGGGCATCCTCTACACCTAGAGTAGAGGTGGTTCTACCATCACCATAGACAGGGGACATCCTCTACACCTAGAGGAGAGGAGGTTCTACCATCACCATAGACAGGGGGCATCCTTTACACCTAGAGGAGAGGAGGTTCTACCATCACCATAAACAGGGGGCATCCTCTACACCTAGAGGAGAGGAGGATCTACCATCATCATAGACAGGGGGCATCCTCTACAGCTAGAGGAGAGGAGGTTCTACCATCACCATAGACAGGGGGCATCCTCTACACCTAGAGGAGAGGAGGTTCTACCGTCATCTTAGACAGGGGGCGTCCTCTACACCTATAGGAGAGGAGGTTCTACCATCACCATAGACAGGGGGCATCCTCTACACCTAGAGGAGAGGAGGTTCTACCATCATCATAGACAGGGGGCGTCCTCTACACCTAGAGGAGAGGAGGCTCTACCATCACCATAGACAAGGGGCATCCTCTACACCTATAGAAGAGGAGGTTCTACCATCACCATAGACAGGGGACATCCTCTACACCTAGAGGAGAGGAGGTTCTACCATCACCATAGACAGGGGGCATCCTCTACACCTAGAGGAGAGGAGGTTCTACCATCACCATAGACAGGGGGCATCCTCCTCACCTAGAGGAGAGGAAGATATACCATCACCATATACAGGGGCATCCTCTACACCTAGAGGAGAGGTGGTTCTACCATCACCATAGACAGGGGGCATCCTCCTCACCTAGAGGAGAGGAAGATATACCATCACCATATACAGGGGACATCCTCTACACCTAGAGGAGAGAAGGTTCTACCATCACCATAGACAGGGGGCATCCTCTACACCTAGAGGAGAGACGTATCACCATAGACAGGGGGCATCCTCTACACCTAGAGGAGAGGTGGTTCTACCATCACTATACACAGGGGGCATCCTCTACACCTAGAGGAGAGGAGGTTCTACCATCACCATAGACAGGGGGCATCCTCTACACCTAGAGGAGAGGAGGTTCTACCATCACCATAGACAGGGGGCGTCCTCTACACCTAGAGGAGAGGAGGTTCTACCATCACCATAGACAGGGGGCATCCTCTACACCTAGAGGAGAGGAGGTTCTACCATCACCATAGACAGGGGCATCCTCTACACCTAGAGGAGAGGAGGTTCTACCATCACCATAGACAGGGGGCATCCTCCTCACCTAGAGGAGAGGAGGTTCTACCATCACCATAGACAGGGGGCATCCTCTACACCTAGAGGAGAGGAGGTTCTACCATCACCATAGACAGAGGGCATCCTCTACACCTACAGGAGAGGAGGTTCTACCATCACCATAGACAGGGGGCTTCCTGTACACCTAGAGGAGAGGTGATTCTACCATCACCATAGACAGGGGACATCCTCTACACCTAGAGGAGAGGTGGTTCTACCATCACCATAGACATGGGGATCCTCTACACCTAGAGGAGAGACGTATCACCATCACCATAGACAGGGGGCATCCTCTACACCTAGAGGAGAGGTGGTTCTACCATCACTATACACAGGGGGCATCCTCTACACCTAGAGGAGAGGTGGTTCTACCATCACCATAGACAGGGGGCATCCTCTACACCTAGAGGAGAGGTGGTTCTACCATCACTATAGACAGAGGGCATCCTCTACACCTGGAGGAGAGGTGGTTCTACCATCACTATACACAGGGGGCATCCTCTACACCTAGAGGAGAGGAGGTTCTACCATCACCATAGACAGGGGGCATCCTCTACACCTAGAGGAGAGGTGGTTCTACCATCACTATAGACAGAAGGCATCCTCTACACCTGGAGGAGAGGTGGTTCTACCATCACTATACACAGGGGGCATCCTCTACACCTAGAGGAGAGGAGGTTCTACCATCACCATAGACAGGGGGCATCCTCTACACCTAGAGGAGAGGTGGTTCTACCATCACTATAGACAGAGGGCATCCTCTACACCTAGAGGAGAGGAGGTTCTACCATCACCATAGACAGGGGCATCCTCTACACCTACAGGAGAGGCGGTTCTATCATCACCATAGACAGGGGACATCCTATACACCTAGAGGAGAGGAGGCTCTACCATCACCATAGACAGGGGACATCCTCTACACCTGGAGGAGAGGTGGTTCTACCATCACTATACACAGGGGGCATCCTCTACACCTAGAGGAGAGGAGGTTCTACCATCACCATAGACAGGGGGCATCCTCTACACCTAGAGGAGAGGTGGTTCTACCATCACTATAGACAGAGGGCATCCTCTACACCTGGAGGAGAGGTGGTTCTACCATCACTATACACAGGGGGCATCCTCTACACCTGGAGGAGAGGTGGTTCTACCATCACCATAGACAGGGGGCATGCTCTACACCCAGAGGGGACTGGGACTTCTATTTACAAATAATCTGCAAAAGCAGCAACTCAAAGCAGGAGCGAGAAGAAGTGAGTGGGAGCTGCAGACAGTACAGAGAAGTGTCCCCGTGTAGCAGGATGACCACACTGGCGTCTGAGGAGGATAGTGGACAGAATTACAGGGGGGCAGCAGAGGATCAGCACTGGGGGATCCCCTCCAGGAGAAGCCACTGCTGAGATCACTGGGTGCAGGGTGTCACACACCTGGGTGCTGCTGTGAGGGTCATTCTCATGTTGGGTGCGGGAGAGAAGCAGAGAGGAGCTTATAGGAGGATCACATGTAAGAGCCCGAATCTAACATTGCACCTAAATTAAAGTGCCGTCGCACATTCATCCTGACTCACAAGTGATTAAGGCCGGTGGCACATGTGGCGTTATGAACCCGTTTTCAGGCCGTTTTTAAGCAGTCCGGTAAAAAATGCATGCGTTAAGATAATTGGTAAAACCGGTCAAAAATGGATGCTTTTTTTTAACGCATGCATTTTTTAACTGCTTAAAAAACGTCCCAAAAACGGGTTCAAAACGCCACGTGTGCCGCTGGCCTAATAAGAGGCAGGAGCTCAACTCATCACAGATGGTTGTAGCTTGTGATAATTCAGGCGCAACAGTGCCTCTCACTATGGCGTAAAAACTGAACTAGTGCCCCACAACTGTGATGCATGTGGTCCAATGGGTGCAAATGATAGATAGATGATATATATGAGATAGATAGACCAAAATTGTAGGTAAAGAGATGTAAGACCCTGGTCTGGGACTAATGCCTGGGGTGCACTAACGGTCCTTGTTTGAGTCCAGGTTCGGGCGGTAACCATGCACAATAGATGTTTATGGGGGGGTGAGGCTTGCGCAGGAAGCTCACAGTCAAAAATTTGAGTTGTGTGCATGAGGCCTAAATAATATAAATTCGCAAAAAATACATAACTTCAAGGCAAAATATTGGAAAAGGGTTTATTCCATGACAAGCTGATATCCGCCCTGTAAGGTTCATTAGCCATCACAATGCCCCTCTGTGCCCGCTCTCGTCCGGGGAGCAATGAGTTAATAGATGGGTGCCAGATAGTGCATCAATCTGAGCGGGAGAAGAGCGAGGGTAATTACTGCATTAAGTGATTACTTCATAAAACGGCCACGCTTTGCCAATTAGTCACAGAAAGGCTGGCGAGGGAGGGGGGCGGCCATCCCCCAAATCAAATCATTGACAGCGGTATCGGTGAGCGCCTTTATACTCCGCTATCACACAACCTACACGCCAATCTCCCCCCAATGAATAGGCTGAGAGGCTTTTAGACTTCAGAGGTACGGGGCGAGCCGGGCAGGACGCTTCTCGTCTTTTTTGTCTGGGAGGGTATAAGAGGGATAGCGGGCGCTACTCATCAGGTCTGAGGAGACAGCGGAGAGAGCGCAGATGCTCCTTAAAAAACAGAGGAAGTAAATACTCTATTGCCGGGCTCTTGTGTGTGAATAGGGGCAGGTGGATAGCACCGGCAGTGACTCCGAAGAATAGGTGATACTGAACACATTGGGACCAAGTGCTGCCGCTCTCTCCAGCCACAATGCACAAGTTTAGCTGCAAAGGACAAAGTGCCCCCATCACTTCAGCGCCAAACAAGAGGGGTCTTAATTGGGGAAAACAGCTGCTTCAACTATTAAATTCTGGGTGTCCCCCTCCCACTCAATTTGCAGCTCTATTCATCTATTAATTTGCTGTAATACTGCCCAGGAGCCGGGGACACTGGGAGGAGGGGGATGTTTTGGCTGCCGCCTGATGCTGTCACACTGGTTGATCCAACACAGATTCAACTTCCCTGACTTTATTAACCTCAACCTGGGCAATGGGATAGTCACAATCTGTATCATCTACAGCAGATACAGCTATATCACTATCTATATCTCTATCTATCTATCTATCTATCTATCTATCTATCTATCTATCTCATATCTATCATCTATCTATCTATCTATCTATCTATCTCATATCTATCTCATATCTATCATCTATCTATCTATCTATCTATCTCATATCTATCTATCTATCTATCTATCTATCTATCTATCTATCTATCTATCTCATATCTATCATCTATCTATCTATCTATCTATCTATCTATCTATCTATCTATCACCTATCTATCTATCTCATATCTATCTCATATCTATCTATCTCATATCTATCTCCTATCTATCTATCTCCTATCTATCTATCTATCTCCTATCTATCTATCTATCTATCTATCTCATATCTATCTATCTATCTCATATCTATCTATCTATCTATCTATCACCTATCTATCTATCTCATATCTATCTCATATCTATCTATCTCATATCTATCTCCTATCTATCTATCTCCTATCTATCTATCTCCTATCTATCTATCTATCTCCTATCTATCTATCTATCTATCTATCTCATATCTATCTATTTCATATCTATCTAATATCCATCTATCTCATATCTATCTATCTCATATCTATCTATCTCCTATCTATCTATCTCATATCTATCTATCTATCCATCTATCTCATATCTATCTATCTCATATCTATCTATCTATCTATCTATCTCATATCTATCTATCTATCTATCTCATATCTATCTCTCTATCTATCTCATATCTATCTATCTATCTATCTCATATCTATCTCATATCTATCTATTTATCTATCTCATATCTATCTATCTATCTCATATCTATCTATCTATCTATCTATCTATCTATCTCATATCTATCTCTCTATCTATCTCATATCTATCTATCTATCTATCTCATATCTATCTATCTATCTATCTATCTATCTCATATCTATCTATCTATCTATCTATCTATCTATCTATCTATCTATCTCATATCTATCTATCTATCTATCTATCTATCTCATATCTATCTATCTATCTATCTATCTCATATCTATCTATCTATCTATCTATCTCATATCTATCTCTCTATCTATCTCATATCTATCTATCTCATATCTATCTATTTATCTATCTCATATCTATCTATCTATCTCATATCTATCTATCTATCTATCTATCTCATATCTATCTCTCTATCTATCTCATATCTATATATCTATCTATCTCATATCTATCTCATATCTATCTATCTATCTATCTATCTATCTCATATCTATCTATTTATCTATCTCATATCTATCTCATATCTATCTATCTATCTCATATCTATCTATCTATCTATCTATCTATCTATCTATCTCATGTCTATCTATCTCATATCTATTTATCTATCTATCTCATATCTATCTCCTATCTATCTATCTCCTATCTATCTATCTCCTATCTATCTATCTATCTCCTATCTATCTATCTATCTATCTATCTATCTATCTCATATCTATCTATTTCATATCTATCTAATATCCATCTATCTCATATCTATCTATCTCATATCTATCTATCTCCTATCTATCTATCTCATATCTATCTATCTATCCATCTATCTCATATCTATCTATCTCATATCTATCTATCTATCTATCTATCTATCTATCTCATATCTATCTATCTATCTATCTCATATCTATCTCTCTATCTATCTCATATCTATCTATCTATCTATCTCATATCTATCTCATATCTATCTATTTATCTATCTCATATCTATCTATCTATCTCATATCTATCTATCTATCTATCTATCTATCTATCTATCTATCTATCTCATATCTATCTCTCTATCTATCTCATATCTATCTATCTATCTATCTATCTATCTCATATCTATCTATCTATCTATCTCATATCTATCTATCTATCTATCTATCTATCTCATATCTATCTATCTATCTATCTATCTCATATCTATCTATCTATCTATCTATCTCATATCTATCTCTCTATCTATCTCATATCTATCTATCTCATATCTATCTATTTATCTATCTCATATCTATCTATCTATCTCATATCTATCTATCTATCTATCTATCTATCTATCTATCTCATATCTATCTCTCTATCTATCTCATATCTATATATCTATCTATCTCATATCTATCTCATATCTATCTATCTATCTATCTATCTCATATCTATCTATTTATCTATCTCATATCTATCTCATATCTATCTATCTATCTCATATCTATCTATCTATCTATCTATCTATCTATCTATCTATCTCATGTCTATCTATCTCATATCTATTTATCTATCTATCTCATATCTATCTCATATCTATCTATCTATCTCATATCTATCTATTTATCTATCTCATATCTATCTCATATCTATCTATCTATCTATCTCATGTCTATCTATCTCATATCTATCTATCTCATATCTATCTATCTATCTATCTATCTATCTATCTATCTATCTATCTCATATCTATCTATCTATCTATCTATCTCATATCTATCTATCTATCTATCTATCTATCTATCTATCTATCTCATATCTATCTCTCTATCTATCTCATATCTATCTATCTCATATCTATCTATTTATCTATCTCATATCTATCTATCTATCTCATATCTATCTATCTATCTATCTATCTATCTATCTATCTCATATCTATCTCTCTATCTATCTCATATCTATCTATCTATCTATCTATCTCATATCTATCTCATATCTATCTATCTATCTCATATCTATCTATTTATCTATCTCATATCTATCTCATATCTATCTATCTATCTATCTATCTATCTATCTATCTATCTATCTATCTATCTATCTCATGTCTATCTATCTCATATCTATCTATCTATCTCATATCTATCTATCTATCTATCTCATATCTATCTATCTATCTCATATCTATCTATCTATCTATCTATCTATCTATCTATCTTATATCTATCTCTCTATCTATCTCATATCTATCTATCTATCTATCTCATATCTATCTCATATCTATCTATCTCATATCTATCTATTTATCTATCTCATATCTATCTCATATCTATCTATCTATCTATCTATCTATCTATCTCATGTCTATCTCATATCTATCTATCTATCTATCTCATATCTATCTATCTATCTATCTATCTATCTCCTATCTATCTATCTATCTATCTATCTATCTCATATATATCTACCTATCTATCTCATATCTATCTATCTCATATCTATCTATCTATCTATCTATCTATCTATCTATCTATCTCATATCTATCTATCTATCTATCTATCTCATGTCTATCTCATATCTATCTATCTATCTATCTATCTCATATCTATCTATCTATCTATCTATCTATCTATCTCCTATCTATCTATCTATCTATCTATCTATCTATCTATCTATCTATCTCATATATATCTACCTATCTATCTCATATCTATCTATCTCATATCTATCTATCTATCTATCTATCTATCTATCTCATATCTATCTATCTATCTATCTATCTATCTATCTCTATTTCATCTCCATCTTTATTTTTAAGTATAAATCTATGGGGAGAGTTCGCCTTTTCTTGTCTTGTAATTTATGAATGTTGTTTTCTTGCCTTATCAAATGCTTTTTGAATTGTCGCACGGCCAAGTCATTTGCGCCTAACTTATTCCCTCTAAAGTAGATCTCGTTTGGGACCAATAAGGAAGGGAGAGTAAGGAAAGGTGACAGAATATTCCCAGCTTCATTTTTACACAAAAAAAAGTCATTGCTTGTCCAATGTCCAGTGGCCAGACTGCACATTGTTGTAAGTGCAGAGACTAAAAGTTACAGATATGTAAAAAAAAAAATAAAAAAAATTCTTGCTCAGATGAGTCTTTGCTTTTTTTATTATAATGTACAGGAAATGGAGTCTGATAAAAATTTTTAGATTGCCCATTAAGGCTGACAATCATCCCGCTCAGACATATCATCCTATAGAAAATGACAAGGTCGTTACTTGCGGCCATTTTAATGGAAAGATGATGAAATGTTACATTTCCTGTGCAGAAGTATTTTTTTATGTTGCATTCAGTTAATTTGTAATTTTTGAAGTGTTGACCTTTGTTTCCAGGGATTAAAAGAGAGGTTTTTTCCAGTGCAGCTGCCTGGAGCAGGAGTATTTTTGCGACTTTTTTGCAACTTTTTAGGTGCACAATAATGATAGATTACATCCGTACATCCGCACATCACCCATTCACTATGTCAGATGAGGCGCAGTCACTCAAAACCACTAAGTGCCGGACTTTTGCTTACAACTAAAAAAGTCACAAATTAGAGTCAAATTTGATAACTGCGCAAAAAATGGTGCAAATAAAAACAGCAAAAACAATCTAAAAAATTATGATCTATGTCTCCCAAGGTGATAACGTTGGATAAAACATTTCAGTGTTAAATCAATCTATTTATTTATCTCATATATCTATCTAATATCCTTCTGCCTATCTCCTATCTATCTATATACATAATATTCAAACACGGTAACGCTCCAACAAAAAATAATCCAATATCTCTCTATCTATCTTATCTATCCATCATCTAAGAATTACAATATATGGTTGTCAGGCTCGGAGGTAGTGGATCCTCTGAACCACCGCGGACAATGACACAAGCCAACACCTGGGACCGGAGTCTAAGTGGCATCCGGTTTTCACCAGAGCCCGCCACAAAGCAGGTTGGACTTGTTGTCTTGTGGTACCACCAGATCGTTCCACAGGCGGGACTTGTCCACGGTGGCAGCCAAGGTCGAGGGACAGGAACGGCAGACAATCTCATAGTCGGGGACAGGCAGGAGGTCAGGACAGGCAGCACAAGAGTCGGGAACGTAGCAATAGGTCAAGGCAGGCAGCGAAGGAGCGAATAAAGGAACGGAACCGGGGTCACAACGGGAAATCACAGAAATAATGCAAGGCATCAACCACAGCTTTCTCTAGGGCGAGAGCCACAAAGATCTGGCAGGGTTTGCAGGAAAAAGCAGGCTTACATAGAATTTGTGAAAATGACCAGTGCAAATTAATGGCGCACTGACCATTTAAATTTAGAGAAGCCAGCGCGCGCCCTAGGAGTCGGGGACGCGTGCACTGTTGTACAAGCCCTGAAATAGGCGTAAATCCTGGAGCACAGTTGTGGTGGGAGGTGCAGTGGGCCGGTACGGGGCGTTCCTGCCTTGTACATGTGCTCTTCTTGAAGCCTGCGGATGAACGCCTATAGCACATTTCTGCCCTACAGATGCTGCATAGTGCTGCACCCGGCCAGAGCCTATGTGGCTGCCGGGGGGGCACTTAGTGCTAGTGTATTGATAACTGTGCCCCTATGTTTCCGTTCTTGACACCCATCTCCAGAAGAGGAGAGATATTTCCATCAGAGGTTTGTTAATTTTTCTCTTCTTTTGGCACAAAAAAAGTTTCTGCAATTGAAGGTTTTTGGCCTCGTTTGCCACTTTGCTAAAAAAAAAAAATGGGTGCGGTAAGAATGGGGTAAAGGCTACAATCACCTCCAGATCCTGACTCACCATAATCTGGGGGTTTATAATGATGAGTCAGGACCTGGAGTTAATTGCAGCCTTTACCCCATTCTTACCGCAGCCAAACCTCAATGGCAATATCTTCAATACAAGAACTTTGGTGATTCAGGGCTGAGTGGGAGGTGCTGTGCTGTAAAACTAGGAAATCATAGCCACTCCCATTTTGCGCCGGGAAGCTTAATTTGCATATAGATTAGATTACATTCAGGTAATAGATCATATAACGTAAGGCAGGCTTATGATGCACCAAAATTATCATGTGTTTAGTGATGGAGGAGCTGACAGGTTCCCCTTAAAATTTACTGCAAGCTCCTGTGTGTGATGTACAAAACTGGTGCCTTCACCCAATTAATGTTAAACACTCAATTATTTCTAAACAATAAACATCCAAATTATCCCAGCCCCCCCCCCCCCCCATAGGAAGGTGAGGTAAGTGGTCAGCTATCCTCTTAGAGACATGACAGCAGTGAGCGGTGCTGGTAAGGCCACTGCGGGGGTCTGACATTGCCCGAAGCTCTGCTAATTGGTTTCTAATGTAGCTAAAAGTCATCTACAGAATGTTTTCTCACTCACTGCCTCTTTAAAAGCCTCCCCGGGGCAGTGTATGAGCACATGTGACAGGCTCCCACCATCTCCGTCCACCGTGATCAATGGATGTGAAGGGGCAAGCGCTGGACATTCAGCAGGTAATAAAGAGGAAACATGATATTGTGGTGGAGATGTGCCCGGGGAAGTCACCACAGGACTGACGAGAGATAAACTCATCTCCTGGGGGATTGGAGATATAGTCCTGGATACAGTCTGTATGAGACTACAAATGCCTACAGTAACATTCATACTGAATGCAACTTTCCATTGGCTTCAGGTGACTTAAAGTCATATATGCCATAATATGGTGACACTTCTGGTTGGTTTTTGACTTGTAGGACGATTGTCTTGTATTCTATGGAACTGGGCTTTAGGTCATGGCCCAACGTCCTTTTGTAATTGAGGTAAAGTGTGGGTAGGCGCCATATGCGCCAAGGCAATGAATCATGGGCTGCATTTAAGGACATCGACCATCGGTTTTTCCGATGGTAGATGTGTCCTACTAAGAAGTTCCCGAGGAACTATTTTGCTCCGTTATGATACAAGTCCCACCCGTCCACAGTGCATAGAGCAGGGGACGGGCAGGACATGTATACGGGGGGAGGGAATAAAATTAGATTAATTAGCCGTTATTGCAGCGTATAGAGTTATAATAAAAGAAGTCCTGATGAACATCGTTTCTCGGGAACTTCTTAGTAGGACACAACTACCATCTGATGGTCGATGTCCTTGAATTGAACCCATGATTCATTGACTTGGCGCATGTGGCGCCTGCCCACACTTTACCTCAATTACGAAAGGACGTTGGGTCATGACCTAAAGCCCAGTTCCGTAGAACACAAGACAATCATCCTACAAGTCGAAAATCTTGCCAATCAGAGACCAGAAGTTTGACCATATTTTGGCGCACTAATATATTTAGGGCCGATAACGGGATTGTAACGGGTCATGTTTAGTCATGAAAAACATTGTGATTTTGGATAAGAAACAAAACTCTCATTGCTGGGGGCCTCACCACTGGGATCCCTACTGATCACCTGATGGAACGGAGCAGGGATTGGACTTGATGTATCCACGACTATTTTCCAAGTCATAATTCATAATCCTCTTCCTCGGTCAGGAATTGCGTAGTAACTGGGATCAGGACTCTCATTTTAGGGAGGCACAAAGGATTAGATATTTATCTTCAGTGTTGGAGTGACCCAAACAGTAGTGGATTATACTAAGGATGGTTTGGGCGGTTGCATGGGGCCCACGCCTTCTATGGGACCCATGGCCACCCAAACCACCCACCAAATTTTATACTGAGAAGCACTTTCACACATGAATTCCTTGTACATCTGTTCCTGCTCTCAATACACCTGTACACAAGAGCCATTTCAGGACCTTTGAAGGTCCTCCATACGTCCTGTAGCCCCAGAAGAGCAGGTAGCAGAGGCACATCCTCCATTCCCAAAGAAGCTTTATTTAAGTACCATATGGTGGAAGTGAATCCCAAACTTGTAGGGGCTATAATGTTCCGTCCAGGACTAAAGGCTGTCTGAACCCACCCCTGCACCCAGAGGATTCTCCGATAGGCCCAGCCTTTTTACATATTTACATGCTAGTAGGGATAATGACACATGTGTCCCAAAATAATATTATCTGGTAAGCCCAAGGAAAGTGAATAAGTGTAGCAAAGAATTGGCTCTGGATCGGAAGTCTTGGTAAGTATCAATGGGGCTAACATTCTGTGAGCAGAGAGCCCCAATATTATATCACTGTTGTAACCCCACTATTTCTCTGCATGGAGGACAATTATTGTGCCCAATCTCCGCTCTGGTTATTAGACATCCCCCACCTAATGACTGAGAAGGCCCATATGAGTATTTGGGTGAAGCAGCCAGACCCCCCTGTGACTCCCTCCATTAGTGTCATGCGGTATTGTGCAGGCCTGATCTTTTGTACATAGGTCTCTCTCTAGGCTGAGAGGGTCCATCAGTAATGACACATATCATCCCCGGCCTCTTGTCTTCTAACAAGACACCTTCCCCTTTCTCCAGGGTACTTTTGCTGTCTCTGCCACTTCACAGAGAGGTCACAGCTAATATATTTAGGAAACTGACCCTTTGTTGATTAGGTCTTTGTGTGTATTTGGGGAGGTATTAACCTGTAACCTACTTAGTGCCCCCCCCCCCTGGGTTGTGTTATTATTATCACCTGTCAACAAATTAGGGAGCATCATTAGTGAAAGGGACTCATCATTTAGGGCTCCGCAGGTGTCACTTGTGTCACCTCCGGGGTCTCGGCGTAGGGTAAAGTATTCATTACAAAATGATTGGACACAGTCTCTTAATTCTGTTCCCAGGGTGTCAAAAAATCTGGAGGTTGGATATCTCCAAGGTGTTTCCTTTCTGGATCTTGTTTAACTAATAGACGTATAAAATCCTTTCTTTTCTTGTTGCCCGGAGGAGTTTATGGGATTAGGTTTCTTGCTACAAAATAATTTCCTTGTACTGACCAACGCTCATAGGATGCTTAGGTATCTAATGGCAGGGAAGGAGTTAAAAAATATGGCGGGTAAAAAATTGCAGTCAGTATTTTCATGTTCTATGTGAATGTATCATCCTAAATGCTTATTCCCATGAGAGCAGTATTAGTATACAGTTTTGTAGTCTGGACCTCCCCCTTTACCAACAGTCCGACTGTGTAACGTGGAGCCTCCCTTATAACACTGGTCTGAGGGTGAAGTTTATCTGACTCCATATAAAGGCCAACACTTATATAAAGAGTGTAGCTGTGAATTTGGGGACATCTGTACGAAATGTCCTAGTAGTATGGTCTTGTAGTCTGGACCGCCCCCCAAAAGACTGTATGACTGTGTCATGCAGGCCACCACAGAGAGCAGATTTGATCATACAAAGATGTAGACAGTGTTACATTTTGGCCCTGGAGATGTGTGTCAATACCTTTGTGTGTCTTACAAGTAGTAGCAGTACTGTGAAAGATGCATTTATATTCCAAGATTGTAGCTGGACAAGGATTCTTATGCTCAGCTGTTTGAATACTACCTTGGTCACTCAGCGGGATGCGCTGCACTGTATTCAGTGAAGAGATCTCACACAAGGGTGTAACTATAGCTGAAGCAACTGCTAGAGGGGCCGTACTCAGCCATGTGTCCTGGGGCCCTCTTTCTCCCTGACTGTAGTTAGGCCCCTCAATGTAATGGGCAGCGCAGCTGCGACGCAGGGCTAGATATAGGGGCGGGCCCCATTCTCTTACTCCCTGTAGCAAGCTCTGTGCAACCTATCAGGAGGGAGAGAGAGGGAGGGGAGGAGCCTGCCTGCAGCCAATCCCTGCTCTGTATGTGGGAAGCTTCATAAAGAGAAGAGGGAGAAGTCACCACCTGAAGAGAAGCAGCAGCCTCCTCCATAACAGCTAGGAATCAGCCAGAGATATGTCCTCCCTCCCCCAGTGCGATGCCCCTAAGCCACTCCTCTAAGCACACCCTGGCCACGCCCCAAATTTTTATTACTAATAATCCTCTCCATTATTATAATAATCATCTCCATAATAATACATTTGCCCAGCCGGGGATTTGAACTCACAACCTCAACACTCTACTTGACTTAAAGATAGCGAGCTTCTATCCACTAGACCAGTGATGGCGAACCTATGGCACGGGTGCCAGAGGTGGCACTCGGAGCTCTTTCAGTGGGCACCCAGGCTATAACCAGGACAGAGTTCACCAGACAGGACTTGAATCTTCCTGCAGTTCCAGACAACTCGAGATGCTGCCCTCAACGCTCTTTTAAGGTGACACATCCTTGACTGATCGGAACCTCAGGAAGAGTCAGAAGTTCATCCTGTACATAGAGACCCTAGAGAGAAGCTACAATGACGTCTGAATTTGCCCTCCTACTTTCAACTATATTGGTGTACTCGGGGGCCATTACGATTGAATGTTGTGAAAGAACGGGGAGCAATAAGTTGCTGTTGGCACCCGATAATGTTGGCACTTGATGGTAAATAATTGGGTTTTGGTTGTAGCTTGGGCACCCGGTCACAAAAAGATTTGACATCACTGCACTAGACTATGAGCTTAGTGGTTGTCAATGGGATTTTATGTAGCTAAGAGTTACACTGTGACACAGGCTCCATGCACTGGTATACAGAGAGGGATCTTCTCAAAGGTTTTTTATTGTAATTATTGAGACGACTGTTATTATTAGTATTATTATTTTTATTATTATCATGGAGACAATCATTATTACTATTTTTATAATAATAATAATCGTCTCCATTATTACATTAATAATCTCTGAGAAGATCCCTCTCTATATACCAACGCATGTATAACAGTCTAGCCTAGTGGATAGAGGCTCTCTATCTCTATGGCTGGTGGAATATGGAGGATCTGGGTTTGAATCCCAGCCTGGGCAAAACTTTATTTAATTGAATTAAATAAAGACTGGGGAAGCCCAGTCTAAACCGACACGTCTCAAAAGGATTCCCTGCCCGATGTCTATAAAACTCATTCAGTACCGCAATTTCTGGCTTTGAAACTATTTTAGACGGGACACAGAGCCAGGATAACCCCAGCCAGTGCGGGACCTGGAGGGAATATCCGGGACAATCTCCCAGGTGCCTGTGATGGCGGGACAGAGGTGAAAAACCATGACTGTCCTGCCAAATCCGGGATGGTTGGGAGCTATGCCATACATCTTCCCCCACCACTGCATTTCTACATTAATATGAGGTTCTGCAGCAGCTGACATATGTATCAAAGACCTAGGCGCACAAATGTGGAGCAGTCAGTAATAAATGTGGTGCAGTCAGTGATAAATGTGGAGCAGTCAGTAATAAATGTGGAGCAGTCAGTAATAAATGTGGAGCAGTCAGTGAAAAATGTAGTGCAGTCAGTAATAAATGTGGTGCAGTCAGTAACAAATGTGGTGCAGTCAGTAATAAATGGGGAGCAGTCAGTAATAAATGTGATGCAGTCAGTAATAAATGGGGAGCAGTCAGTAATAAATGTGATGCAGTCAGTAATAAATGTGGTGCAGTCAGTAATAAATGTGGAGCAGTCAGTAACAAATGTGGTGCAGTCAGTAATAAATGGGGAGCAGTCAGTAATAAATGTGACGCAGTCAGTAATAAATGTGATGCAGTCAGTAATAAATGTGTAGCAGTCAGTAATAAATGTGGTGCAGTCAGTAATAAATGTGGTGCAGTCAGTAATAAATGGGGAGCAGTCAGTAATAAATGTGGTGCAATCGGTAATAAATGTGGTGCAGTCAGTTATAAATGTGATGCCGTCAGTAATAAATATGGCACAGTCAGTAATAAATGTGATGCAGTCAGTAATAAATGTGGTACAGTCAGTAATAAATGTGATGCAGTCAGTAATAAATGTGGAGCAGTCAGTAATAAATGTGATGCAGTCAGTAATAAATGTGGTGCAGTCAGTAATAAATGTGGAGCAGTCAGTAATAAATGTGGTGCAGTCAGTAATAAATGTGGTGCAGTCAGTAATAAATGTGGTGCAGTCAATAATAAATGTGGAGCAGTCAGTAATAAATGTGGTGCAGTCAGTAATAAATGTGGTGCAGTCAGTAATAAATGTGGAGCAGTCAGTAATAAATGTGATGCAGTCAGTAATAAATGTGATGCAGTCAGTAATAAATGCGGTGCAGTCAGTAATAAATGTGATGCAGTCAGTAATAAATGTGATACAGTCAGTAATAAATGTGGAGCAGTCAGTAATAAATGTGATGCAGTCAGTAATAAATGTGGAGCAGTCAGTAATAAATGTGGTGCAGTCAGTAATAAATGTGGAGCAGTCAGTAATAAATGTGATGCAGTCAGTAATAAATGTGGAGCAGTCAGTAATAAATGTGGTGCAGTCAGTAATAAATGTGAAGCAGTCAGTAATAAATGTGATGCAGTCAGTAATAAATGTGGAGCAGTCAGTAATAAATGTGGTGCAGTCAGTAATAAATGTGGAGCAGTCAGTAATAAATGTGGTACAGTCAGTAATAAATGTGGTGCAGTCAGTAATAAATGTGATGCGGTCAGTAATAAATGTGATGTAGTCAGTAATAAATGTGATGCAGTCAGTAATAAATGTGGAGCAGTCAGTAATAAATGTGGAGCAGTCAGTAATAAATGTGGTGCAGCCAGTGATAAATGTGGTACAGTCAGTAATAAATGTGGTACAGTCAGTAATAAATGTGGAGCAGTCAGTAATAAATGTGGCGCACGGCTAAGCAGTAACAGCCCCTTTAGGTGACAGTTTTGCAGAGGTTGGCACGTGTATTGGGAGGCTTTGCAGCAGCTGGCACCTGCATTGGGAGTTTCTGTAGTTGCTGGCGTGTGCATTGGGAGGTTCTGCAGCAGCTGCCACATATATTGGGAGGTTCTGCAGCGGCTGGCGTGTGTATTGGAAGTTTTTCAGCAGCTGGCGCGTGTATTGGGAGGTTCCGCAGCAGCTGCCACATATATTGGGAGGTTCTGCAGCAGTTGGTGCGTGTATTTGGAGGTTCTGCAGCGGCTGGCGTGTGTATTGGAAGTTTTGCAGCAACTGGTGTGTGTATTGCGAGGTTCTACAGCAGCTGACGCATATATTGGGAGGTTCTGCAGCAGCTGGAGTGTGTATTGCGAGGTTCTACAGCAGCTGGCGTGTGTATTGGGAGGTTCTGTAGAAGCTGGCGCCTGTATTGTGAGGTTCTGCAGAAGCTGGCGCCTGTATTGTGAGGTTCTGCAGAAGCTGGCGCCTGTATTGTGAGGTTCTGTAGTAGCTGGCGGGTGTATCTGCAGTGTCTGGCGCGTGTATTGGAGGCTGCTGGGGGGCGACATAAGGCTGTACATAAGGAATCCATGAGGTTGAGGGGGCTGTATTTAGTGAATCCATGTGTATTATATAAAAAAAACATGAGAGGCTGTTTGGGATGATATACTAGGGAATAGTTTTGGTTTCTGAATTTTTAATGCTGCCACGTGAGTTCACTTCAAAGGGGCCCAGTGAGGCGCTGTCACCCAGGGGCCTACTGATACCTGGATCCGTCCCTGGTGAGGACCAGTCCATATGAACACGCAGACAGAAAGACCTATACAACAGTTCCAGGCAGTGTGGCCTTTTACTCTAAACCTCCCTCTGTAAAAAATCTGTTATTTGATAGGTTGGGGGCCCGGATAGCACATTTTATGATTGGTTTATCCCACCAAATCGATGAGAATCGAAGACTAATTTGTTGGGGCACCTGCTCGTACAAAAAAAATGATATCTACAGTTGGGGAAGTCAAGAAGTCCTCATACACACTGCTGATGGCCCTTATCTAAATTATTGTTGTAACTTGGATTGACTCTCTTCACCAACGACAAGTTATTCACAAGTCTGCATAGTCCACCCCGAAACAATGAAGAGAACCAGACAACGAACAACTGAAACCTGCAGATTCCAACTTATCCATGTCAGCGAATGTCTAGAAGATGAATCAAGATGAATATGTTGTTAGTAGCAGCAGGACTGTTGTAACTTTTCTGAGTGCACTAGATGGGGGAGGGGAGTTGTCCTCACACAGCTGTGCTCTTATCTCTCTGCATTGATCTACATTTGGAGATGTACAGTACCATTTATCTGCTGTAGTGTGCATTGGGAACTCTACGACAGCTAAACCCACCATCTAAGATATCTTGTGGTCCCACTGAACCTTATAGTAATCCGAATGAAATCCCAGTAAATGTGTGGATGGAGGTATGTAGCTCCTGGCTGGACTCGTTGCCTGGAGGGACAAAACACTTTGTCCTAATTGTCTTCTGCTATCACATTTCCACGTGTTGTCTCATTCTGTTTTTAGGTCCTTTGTAAATTGTCTCACGGATCTTCACCGTTCTCCATCTCCTTCTTAGATTTATGTATAAAGGAGAGTCCACGTTTTATATGTTGTTGTTGCACAATTATTGTGATATGATGGTAAATGTCTCCCAGGAATTCACCACGTTCTATGCGGTGGCCACATGTGTCTTCTCTGTAGCGATGGGCAACACAACCTTTTTATATTGCATTCTGTATACATACTACTGGGGCTCATTTACTAAGGGTCCGTAATTTTGAGGGGTTCCCCATCGATTTCCGTTGTGCGGCGCATTTAAGAGGGGATTTTGGTGGACGCGATCGGATTTTGCTGCATCGGCGCCGGCTTGCACGCGACACAAATTGGGGGGCGTGGCCGTCGGACAACCCGATGGATTCGTACTACGCGCGGGATTTAACATTTAGAATTGTGTCGCAAGACATGCACTTACAAGCACCGGGAAGAAGAAGGTGAACTCCGGCGGACCTCGGAGGGGAAGCGGCGGATGGAGGAACTCGGGCGCACAGGCTTCGTGAATTGCGCCAGACTTCATCTTCATCAGACCGTCCGAATCGGGGATCGTGACAGGACCAGGTAAGTAAATTTGCCCCGTTGGGTTTTCCTTCCCATGAAAGTAGCTTAAATTGGGGAGTTATAAGATTAATGGGAACTGAACGTCAGTAGCCGGGTGTGGTCACTACTTTGTGTACAATGTGCTACGTCTGTCCTAGAAGATGATCTTGGGGGGGGGGGCAGATATTGGACCCCGACCGATGTTAAATTGAAGACTTGGTAACAGCAGCCTCATTCAGGTTGTGTCTTTTTAGCACTGTTACACATTGCAAACACGGATCTCTCTAATGTTGCATATTTGATAATGATCAAATGGATCCCCTCGGTTGTGCACCAATTTATAATCCCTTCTTGGCCCTGATGCACTGGTATTGTGGCTGACGCAGAGTTGTCCACAACCTGCTGTACCTGTCGGGGTCTATGTCCCAGCTTCTGGTGTATGTGACACCCAACTGTACAGATTAAGTGGTGCAGCATCATCCTCAGTGCCCTAAAATTGCAAGCTGTGGCAGCAAGAGGGCAAAGACCAGGCACCTCTGATACCAATAGTAACCAGACTCTCTTGGAACTGAAAATGGCAGCAACAAAATTTGCGATTTATATTAAACAAAGAGTTGAGTCTGTAGCTATTAGTACACAATCTTTGTAACCCCAGATACCTGCAGTCTGTTAGTCTACACCAATGGATGGTTGGCCAATGGAAGTTGTCCTCTTCTGCCAGGTATGGTCACATCTGCACCAAATAACGTAGACGCCATAAACAGATACATCCCATTTATCCATTTCCAATTTGACTTCCATTTTACAAACCTAGACGATTAAAGATGAAACGTAAGCGCGCGTCAGGAGGCGATGAGCGGGTGATTTAGTGCCGGCCGCAGTCTCGGGGTCTGTCTCGCAGGGTGGGGCACAGAAGCTTCTGCTTTATTTAACATGTCTCAGCTCTGGAGACAGTCCTCTCCGGGTAATGATGTTAAGAGAGAGACACCAGTTCCATATAATCATAGTGGAGGACTGCGAGGCAGAGACGCAGATGAATCCACGAGATTTCCTCCATGATAGATGTGTATTGAGACATATGTCTGACAGCTGATCATATATTTGCACTGCGTGTCAACACAGACTGGAGTCTTATCTGTCCCGTTATTACATATATGCTGGACGCGTTTCTTGGCTGTGGCATGACAGATGCTTGGATAGAGAGCGATGTCTGATGGAATTAATTAATGCTATAACATACTATAGAAGGTCTATATAATACTGTCTCTTATAACGTCACTGATTGTAGATCAATAACCAGATACTTATGGAAGTCGACCCCACACGGTAAGAAGAAATAAAAGCATTAAAGGGATTTTCCCACGAAAGAAAATTCTCACATTTCTATCTATAGTGATGTTAACACAATAAAGATCATTTTAACCCTTTACTTTACAATTTTACTCAATGTTATTACTGTTTTAGCTCCTAGCTCCACTCCCTAGATGGCTCAGTGCAAAATCCCAAAATCACACACTGACACATAGGGGGAATTTACTAATTCTGGCGCAAGCGCGACTGTCAGCATCGGAGATCAGTCTCCGGAAAGCACAGCCCGATGTATTAAAGTGACGCACGGCTGTAAGTAATTAATGGGTAGACGGTAATAATCAGTCATGCGCCATAAAAATGCCGACATCAATAAAAACATCAATAAAATGTGCGCCAAAATCTTACATGGACTGTGCTTCATTTTGCTCTCTGACCATTTTTTTCCTGGTCTATTGTGCGCCAAAATGTGCATACAAAATTCACATAAATGTGACGGATAATGTGGAAAAGTTAGGCCACGCCCACTTGCGCCCAAAAACCCCCAGAGGAGTCGGGATAGTTGGAAACATCTGTTCTTTCTGGTGCAAACTCATTATAAATGATCCGCAACAATTCTGCGCCCCAAAAAAAAGTTAAATCCCGGCATTTTTTTGGCGCAGATACGATAATACATGTTCAAGCACTGGGCCCTGCCTGTAATCCCCTGAAGAGGGCCCTGGCTGTAATCCCGGAAAGCGGGCCCTGCCTGTAATCCCCTGAAGAGGGCCCTGCCTGTAATCCCCTGAAGAGGGCCCTGACTGTAATCCCCTGAAGCGGGCCCTGACTGTAATCCCCTGAAGAGGGCCCTGCCTGTAATCCCCTGAAGCGGGCCCTGCCTGTAATCCCCTGAAGCGGGCCTTGCCTGTAATCCCCTGAAGCGGGCCCTGCCTGTAATCCCCTGAAGCGGGCCCTGCCTGTAATCCCCTGAAGCGGGCCCTGCCTGTAATCCCCTGAAGCGGGCCCTGCCTGTAATCCCCTGAAGCGGGCCCTGCCTGTAATCCCCTGAAGCGGGCCCTGCCTGTAATCCCCTGAAGCGGGCCCTGCCTGTAATCCCCTGAAGAGGGCCCTGCCTGTAATCCCCTGAAGAGGGCCCTGCCTGTAATCCCCTGAAGTGGGCCCTGCCTGTAATCCCCTGAAGCGGGCCTTGCCTGTAATCCCCTGAAGCGGGCCCTGCCTGTAATCCCCTGAAGCGGGCCCTGCCTGTAATTCCCTGAAGCGGGCCCTGTCTGTCACCCCCTGAAGCGAGCCCTGCCTGTAATCTCCTGAAGCGGGTCCTGCCTGTAATCCCCTATAGCGGGCCCTGCCTGTAATCTCCTAGAGCGGGCCCTGTCACCCCCTGAAGCGGGCCCTGCCTGTAATCTCCTGAAGCGGGCCCTGCCTGTAATCCCCTGAAGCGGGCCCTGCCTCTAATCCCCTGAAGCAGGCCTTGCCTGTTATCCCCTGAAGCGGGCCCTGACTGTAATCCCCTGAAGCGGGCCCTGCCTGTAATCCCCTGAAGCGGGCCCTGCCTGTAATCCCCTGAAGCGGGCCCTGCCTGTAATCCCCTGAAGCGGGCCCTGTCTGTCACCCCCTGAAGCGAGCCCTGCCTGTAATCTCCTGAAGCGGGCCCTGCCTATTATCTCCTGAAGCGAGCCCTGCCTGTAATCTCCTGAAGCGGGCCCTGCCTGTAATCCCCTGAAGCGGGCCCTGCCTGTAATCCCCTGAAGCGAGCCCTGTCTGTCACCCTATGAAGCGAGCCCTATCTAATCTCTTGAAGCGAGCCCTGCCTGTAATCCCCTGAAGCGGGCCTTATCTGTCACCCCCTGAAGCGAGCCCTGTCTAATCTCCTGAAGCGGGCCCTGTCTGTCACCCTCTGAAGCGGGCCCTGCATGTAATCCCCTGAAGCGGGCCCTGTCTGTAATCCCCTGAAGCGATCCCTGTCTGTAATCTCCTGAAGCGATCCCTGTCTGTAATCTCCTGAAGCGATCCCTGTCTGTAATCTCCTGAAGCGGGCCCTGTCTGTAATCCCCTGAAGCGGGCCCTGTCTGTAATCTCCTAGAGTGGGCCCTGTCTGTCACCCCCTGAAGCGGGCCCTGCCTGTAATCCCCTGAAGCGGGCCCTGCCTGTTATCTCCTGAAGCGGGCCCTGCCTGTAATCTCCTGAAGCGGGCCCTGCCTGTAATCCCCTGAAGCGGGCCCTGCCTGTTATCTCCTGAAGCGGGCCCTGCCTGTAATCTCCTGAAGCGGGCCCTGCCTGTTATCTCCTGAAGCGGGCCCTGCCTGTAATCTCCTGAAGCGGGCCCTGCCTGTAATCTCCTGAACCGAGCCCTGTCTGTAATCCCCTGAAGCGGATCCTGCCTGTAATCTCCTGAAGCGAGCCCTGTCTGTTACCCCGTGAAGCGGGCCCTGCCTGTCATCCCCTGAAGCGGGCCCTGTCTATAATCTCCCGAAACGAGCCCACGTTGCGAGGCTTTTGTGCCGGGGCCGTGTGCTATACATATGCAATGTGAATCCTCAAGTGCTGAATCTGTATTGATGAGGGAGCGCTAAACACAAATTGTTTTCTATGGTGAACCAAAACCGACAATTAGCTTGGGCTGCAGCTTCATTAGCGATTCTCAGCCTCTTAATTAGCAAAATGTTTTTGTCCTGTCATTTTCCGACATCATTTACCTTCATTAATCATTCAGGAATTGCACATAATTATTAGTAACACAAACATTATTTCACAGCTGCATTCAGTCAGGACGACGGCGTGAGACGCATCTTAATCGCCCTAATTCTGCATCGCAAATACAAACAAATACTCATTAGGCTCCGGTTATGGGGTCCATGAAACTACCTACTAGGGTGGAAGTAGATCCGAACTGAACACAATGGTCCGAGGGCAGGAGCCCCCAAGTCTAACCATCCGGATACATCCAATAGCTCCAATGGCCACCAATGATCTGTTGATTTGAATAGAAATTACACCGACAGCGCCATTCTGTGTGTAGGGGTCATTTTATGTTACTGCAGATCTTATTCTTTTGAGTGAGAGCTATAACTCAGTGACACAGCTCGGACACCACATCAAAAATGGCGCTGTCTGCTTGCTGTTATGTGAGGGTGCTGGGTGCTACAAAGAAAACACGTTTCAGCACCTTCACACATAATAGAGGGAATTTATGAAGAGTGGACACATCACAATATCACCCCAAAATTCTGTGCAACATTGGAGCCTATAGGTTTCCATGGCCTATCCAGTGGAAGGACAGTATACAGTCCGTACTGTGCAGAATTTTTTAGGCAGTATGAATGCAAAAGGAATAAGCATGTCCATATTTGACGTGCCCACTCTTTAATAATAATAATAATTCTTTATTTATATAGCGCACACAGATTATGCAGTGCTGCACAGATCAGTCCCTGTCCCCAATGGGGCTCAAACAATCTACCAGTATGTTTTGGAGTGTGGGAGGAAACCAGAGGACCCGGAGGAAACCCACTCAAACACGGAGAGAACATAGAAACTCTTTGCAGATGTTGACCTGGGTGGGATTCGAACCCAGGACCCCAGTGCTGCAAGGCAGAAGTGCTACTCACGCCGCGTGCCTTCAAAACCGCACTGCTTTTAGGGACACTTAACACACAGCTTTTGAAGGAACTCGGCAGGGAGATTGTCCCAAACATCTTGTAGAACTCCGTACAGATCTTCTATGTAGACTTCGTCACATCACACACGGACTGGATGATGTGAGACCAGGGCTCTGTTGGGGCTATTGCCACCCGGAACAACCTCTCTGCCGAGTTCCTCCAAAAATTGTGTATAAGTTAATCACACTCCTGTTCCTTCCTTCCGTTCAAAAAGTGAAGACTGGAGGTTTAATGTATCAGTTAAAAATCCCATTGTTAGTGTTACATCATCCATTATGGTCACTTTGTCCTGGATACATTATGCATTTACACTGATGTCAATGGGATTTTAGAGTCAATAAACGTTTATTAAAATATTTAATATTATTTAATATTTATTTATTGTACAAAATTCAATACAATAAACATATTACATTGACGTCAATGGGATGTTAAAGTGATACATTAAACCTCCGGTTCTCTACCTTTTTTTTAACAAAGGGAAGGGCCGGTTGTGTGAAATGAGCCTTAGTATATCTAGAGGAATGGAATCCAGAGGACGGTCCCACCAAACATTGACCAAGTTTAGATTTCCATTTTGTTCTAGGAAATCTATCATCAAAATCCATCCTGATAAACCAGGGACAAATACTCATAGATCCCGGCACCGGGACTGTGGTCATCTTCTTATATCTGTGAATTATATTCTAAAAATCAACTTTTATAATTATGCTAATAACCCACAGGGGTTCTGGAGGGTGTTACCAGAGCTCCTCCACGCTGTAGCTTCCCAGGCTTTTGCAAATTACAAAAAGGACTGTCAAAACCAGTCAATAGATACATTTTAGTGGTTAACTTTTATTATATTCTCATAAAACAAAAGGTAAGTAGTGAATCCGGTGTGTAGCCACCACCATGGGGAATCCATATGGCCGCCCATTCACTACTTACCTTTAGTCAGATTTGCTTAGCTCTCTTCGCACAGTAATTTCGTGAAGGGGATAAGCATAGACTTGATAGATTTTCACAGCTGTTCAGTAGCAATTTGGGGGGGTGGGTGCACTTAGAGGGGGGGGGGAGGCAGTATCCGTATTCCCCTCCCTAACTTAATTAGGTGAGTGTAGACCTGTATAGAATAGGAGTCAGGGCTGGGAGAGGGAGTCACCGCCATAATACCCCCCATCTTCAAGTCATTTCCAAAAGAGCACTAATGCGCTCCCGAAAAAAAAAACCTAATTTCATAATTTCCCCCGGCAGCCGGAGCCCTGGAAGAAAATAAAATAATAATAATTTGTAGCCTCTGGACAACAAACTCCGCTTTTCTTCTGAAAAGGTAATTAGCCCCTTGAAAAAAAAAAAACGGGAAAAAGAAAAACGCCATCTCGTATTAAGCTAAAATCTCATCAGAAGAGAAAGAGGCCCCTCATTACAGGTAATTACGCAGGAATTAGAAACATCATTTAACTAAATGAGTGAATAATACCGCCGAGATTGAGGGGAAACTTGGTGCACTTCTGCAGAACACTCTAAGTCGCATTACAAAAATTGTTCCTCTTTAATGGAATAATTCCTTCTTCTCGTCTGAGCGAGAGAGAGAACTGCAGCCGGAGAGAGAGAGAGGGACCATGTAAAAGCCATCGCTGCAGGAGAGTGCGATTATAAAGAGCTCCTCAGACCGAGTAATGAGGCAAATTAAGCCGAGGGCTGCAAGAGAAGGAAGAAAGGGAAGGAAAAAACGCAAGCACTTTTTTTTTTTTATGATGATTATTGTTATTATTATGAATATCGGAGAAGAATGTGTTCCGGAGGCTCCGGAGGAAGATGGAACAGAGGTTACGCCTGCGTCGTAAATCAAAATCTATGGCCGGGCTGACACCGGCGTGTGATATGGTTAACCCTTCTCCTGATCCGTTATTGCGGATTGTTTTGAAGCGTAAACTCACCTTTACATTAACCCTGTGTCACTCCTCCTATATACACACACTGGACCATCTGCTCATAATGTGACTTCATCTTGTCTGTACGTGTAGTGCACCGGAGGGGGGGGGGGATCTAGCTGCCGCGACTCACCGCTACCCCTCCCTTCTCCATAGACACCCATCTCATCTGTCTGTCTTGTTAGCAGGAAAGTGAAAATTGGATTAGGAGGAAGGATGACAAAGCTAAAGCCAAAGAAAGAAGCATAAGATTTATTACAAAGTTTCCTGTGGCCTCTTTATAAAAGTTACTGAGCACTTAAAGGGAACCTGTCATCAGCAATTGGCCTAATAAACCAACACCAGAATAGTGTCAGGTAGTGTCACACCTTCTAGTTATTGTTTCTTTCATGGCACATGGTGGTGGCATCATCCAGAAAATCAACTATGGAGTGAGATGTAAATTAGTTGTATAAAGTCAAGGAGGAGGAGAGTGTAACACTGAAGTCAAGGTGGAAAGCTGTGAACGCCTCCTCCTTTGTGATTGACATTGTACATCAGACTTCAGGAGATCTGGTTAGTGATGTCTCTGGATGCAGGACCTTTAATTACAGTGAAGGGGCTTTCTGAGGAAGAGAGAGCTTGACTTCAGTGTTAAACTCTCCGCCTCCTTGACTTTATACAATCAGTTTACATCTCACTTCAAAGTAGATTTTCTGGATTCTGCCTTCACACTGGGTCATGAAAGAAACCCAATCTGGAAGGTGTTCAGCTGCTTCACAACATACTGGTAGTGGTTTATCAGGTCAATTTTTGCTAAAGGAAATCTGCCATCATACCAAAACCCATCATGATAAACCAGGGGCACTTGCTGTAATCTTCTTATATGCGTTACCCATGGCCTCCTCCTAAAATCCACTTTTGAAATTGGTTCCTGGGGGATGTTACCAGAGTCCCTCTGTGCTGTATTAGTTACAGGCTGTTACACTAAGCAGTAGCACTTCCCCCTTTCAATCATAAACGACCTCTACTGCAGTGAGGTTACATTAGACAGAGAGAAAGGGGAGACAGCGTAACAGCCGGTGAAGCTACAGCACTCCAGGACCCTTAATTGTAAAAGTTAATTTAGAATGAGGCCATGGATAACCAATAAACGAAGGTTACCACAGTCACGGTGCCTGGATCTATGATTTTAATGGTAGATTTCCTTTAAAGGGACACAAAAGATTCATAGATAATGAAAATGTTTCCCCATTTACATGTTCTGTCAAAGCGTTGAAAGATCTGGAAAATCTTGTGTCCCCCAGTAGTTCAGTCACGTCCCCCTCTCCCTCCTTAGTGGCTGGAAGACCACCAGCTGCAGAAAGAACATCCCCCCTTTACAATTGGACACAACAAATGCTCAGCCCATTGAAGGAAGAGGAATGCTGTGGATTTTGTACTAGTTTTACTTTTAGAACAAAAACCACCGTAGCAGAGAGTACAGAGGAACTCCGAAACTTCTGGATGGTTTTTGAATAATCAGAGAACATTTTAACAATACCTTTTGCCCAAAAAAAACCATAAAGCCGGAGAGAATTAGAAAGAAACCTGATGCCTCATATAATGTAATGGTTATGGATGATATGGAGACAGGTCCTGTATAATAATTCCATGTAGATCGTCTCGTCCACCAACCACCTCATTATCCGGCTCTTTGACGACACTCGGGGTTGGTCCAGATAGATCATGTGACATATTCTGCTTCCGATCAGTAACAGTGATGTCACTTCTGTGACCGTTGCAGCAGTCACATGACATCCAACACTCTCGGACCAATCGTAACTCATAACGCGAGTGTTAGCTCCCGGAATAATGGGCTGGATGTTCTAGGACAGTGATGGCAAACCTTTTAGTGGCCGAGTGCCCAAACTGCAACACAAAACCCCCCTTATTTATCGCGAGGTGCCAACTAAAAATTAAAGCAGTTACTTATTGCTCCCTGTTCAACAACCTTCAATCATATTGGCCTCCTGAGAACAGCAACACAGTAGAAAGATGGAAATTTTTCATCATTTTAGCTTCTTTCCAGTGTCCCTCTGTACACAGAGAAAATCGTGGGGCCAGCAGGAGATCCTCCAAAGATAATTAGGCCCTGTCTACTCATTCTCCCTCTTCCTACAGTCCAAAGTAGGGAAATAAGTATCAAAATATGATTGAAAGCCGCATCTTTTAAGTTGCTTGGAACTGCAGGAAGATTCTTTGAGTCTTGTCTGGGGTGACGGCCTGGGTGCCCACAGAAAGGCCTCTGAGTGCCGCCTCTGGCACCAGTGCCATAGGTTCGCCACCATTGTTCTAGGGGATGTACTATGGCAGTCATGGCGAACCTTTTACAGACAGAGTGCCCAAGCTACAACTAAAATCCACTTATTTACCGTGAACTGTTCTTCCTCAATTTTCAATTGTATCACCCCCTGAGGCCACCAATACAGTTGAAAGAAGGGAAAATGCCGACTCTCATTGTTGCTTCTCTCTGTACAAGGAGAATGGTGGGTCCAGAAGGATGACCTCCAAAGACATTGCAGTTCTGTCAACAGCCTCTCACTTTTCAAACAGCCAATGAAATGTCGCTTTAAAACAGTATCTCTTAAGTTGCCTGGGACTACAGGTGGATTTAGTCCTGTTTGGTGAACTCTGTCCTGGGGTGATGGCCTGAGTGCCCACAGAAATGGCTCTGAGTGCCACCTCTGGCACCCGTGCCATAGGTTAGCCATCACTGTACTAGGGGATGTACTAGGTGTTGCTTGAGATCATAAAGACCTGTTGGTAGAGAAGTGCAGACCTGAAATTTTTTCGTACAGGATACAGACGCGCGAACCCGAAAAGCTTATTCAGCAAATTGCCGCCGCCAGCTACTAGCCGTGGCTATGATTAGCCAGGAATACATGCAAACGTTAGGTCCACCCATCCAAGTCAACAACTCCAAAGAGTTTGTATGTTCTCTCCGTGTTTGTGTGTGTTTCCTCTGGTTTCCTCCCACACTCCAAAACACACTGATAGGTAGATTAGATTGTGAGCCCCATGGGGACAGGGACAAGATCTGTGCAGCGCCGCTGACTCTGTGTGCGCTATATAAATAAAGGAATTCTCTCTACTTGTAGGGAATTGGAACCAATGGTTTGTATCGGCCTCAGCGGGATTTCTGCAATGTCTTACTCCCTCTATACAGTCCTTCCCGTCCGTAACAGAAGATGAAAAATTAGCAGAATGACTTATGGAATCTTCAGAGGTCTTTACAGACTGGAGGGGTCATAGACAGCTTTAATAGATACGAGAAATAACGCAGGAGCGTCATGGAGGAAGCGTATAAGTAACAGAATCCCCCGACACGTGATTATTGAATTATCGCGGATATTTATGATGCAGCTATTTCAGAAATCTAGAAAATTCTACGTCTACCCGGGGCGCACTTCCCCCATCGCCTCTTGTCAGCGAGTCTCTAAACCTTCCACAAAGGAGCTCTTCAGGTCAGGAGACAGAGCTGCTCCACAAAATGTTTCCAGGTAACCCGATCCCACAACCCGACCAAATACAATTCCCTGATATTTTCTCCCTGGCCTGTTGGGAGGCGCTCAGGACAATGGCAGCCTGTATGCGGCCTCATGGCCATGGTCCCTGCTCATGAGCTAATTACTGGCTGAGTCCTCACCTTTATCGGGACTTCCGATGTTGCCTCTGATTCTCTGATGTCCTTGTGATGGTTATCGCTACAAAGGGTCATAGGGGCAAAGGGTGAAAACGCACGGCTGCGCGGCTAACCTGCCCGGGACATCCTGCTGGGGTAATGGAGTAGAAATGGACATTTCCACAATCACCACCTTGATGACACAGAGATATAGCATTGGCCTAGGCTGGAGGGGGTAAAGCAACAAGGTAATACTAATGGTCTGGAAAAGACAAGTACCTGCCGTATCGCTCCTTGCTGATCATCTAAATGCCAACTCGTGGAATTTAGGATTCACATTTATCACTTACCCTTCAACTAGAATCTTTTTAGACCTGACGCTTACTGGAACTGAAGGGGAGGAAATCGTCTCAGCTACAAACCCACAGCCGGGAATCCCAACATCCACTTCATTCCATCAGAGCCGTCCCGGTGGGAGAGATAAATAGGGTTAGAGGTAACTGCAGCAAGAACGACGTTTATCAGAGACAATCTTATAACACAGGTCTAAGACTCGCCAAAAGGTGATCTCTAGAATTACAGGATCATAATATGGTTTCTAAAAAAAAATAAATAAAAAAAAACAGGAACTCTAATTTCCCCATCTGGTTCAGCCTCCTCCCAGAGACATAATGTACCTAAACCTACCGCGGTAATTCAATACAGTCCATAATGTAATGCAATTTCTAATATTATAGGAATACATTTGCCTCTGTTAAAGGCTGATCTGAAGGCTGATCTTAGTCGTCTCACGAAGGAGTCAAACTCCGGGGGTGGATATACTTTCTTCATTTTACCAAGCATACCTGGCTCTGCCATTCGGGGGTTTTACAAGGGGGTGGAGCTTCTGGCCGCAGCTCATGTAAACAGCCCCTAAACTCCAAGTCATTCAGAAGTAGCGACAGGACTAGGGAATTTCTTAAGAAAAGCTTTATAAATTGTAACTAGTGTAAGTGTTTGTCATCTATTGTGTTGCATGTGGAATTCATGTATGTGGGATGGAGGGACGTACTTTATCAGGAGCATCTAAACACTTATTTTTATGTTCATGATGTAAACACAGAACATTTACGCACTTTTGACAGAACACAGAGAGGAGGGAGTACGATGTGAAACCTATTGGATAATTCATCTCAAATCTCGTAATCCGCACAGCCTTAGCCTTCATTCAGGCGAGCACACAGCGTGCAGGAGAGAGAAGGAGTGAGCGCTGTACACAAATACGCCCGCTTTCATACATACATGTACATGAGGCTTTAATCTGGGGGGAAATAAAAGGATGTACCATTATTTCTTTTAACACCACAGGTGTCAGCTGTATAACAACAGCTGACACTCTCCTGTAATTGTCGTGGTCACCACACCTAACAGAGCTGCCGACGGATGGCTAATCGCACTTGCAACGTCATCGGAGGGTGCAGATGCCAGACTGTCGGCCTGTCATAGATAACGATCTCTAAAAGCAGTAAAATGACTATATACTGCAATAAAGTAGTAAATAGAAGAGCAATCAGATCCTGCAGAGGTAAAAGTAACCTAGAGGTTCTGAAATAATATATTTTTAATTTATTAAACATGTTCGGTATCGCAACGTCTCAGAAAGATTATTCCTGGCCCTGAACACCGTAACGGAAAATAGAACCCAAAATGTCAGAATTGACACTTTTGCCACATTTTTCCATCCATGGACTGTCATATAAGTCCCAAATTGATATAGAATTAAAACGCCCGTGTATCCAGCAAATTGGCAAATATTTTTTTTTGTACAAAACTTCTGAATTTGTAAAAATCTACTAAAACCTATATAAATGTGATGGTACTGGCTCAAAGAATAAAAGCGGGAAAGTGTCATTTTGGGCACAGAATGAAAGCTGGAAAAACAAAGCCCACAAGAAAACACAGCACATGTGGGGTTTTTTTGGAAAATTTCTCCACACTGAAAATTTTTTCCCAGCTTCCCAGAACATTGCATGGAATATTAAAACAGCACCACTAAAAAGTACAATTTGTCCTGCAGATAAAAACCCCTCATACATATGTTAAATGGAAAAAAATAAGTAAATATCGCCTTTGGAATGAGGGGACTAAAAACCAAAAAAGGGCCGAGTTCTGTAAGGATTAAAGGACATCACCACCATGATTAAGGATGGTATGCAAATGAGCCAGAGGGGCTCCAGGCTGCATAGGTGTTAACGGAGTTTGGAGCCTCTTAGGTCCATTTGCAAGGTTAATGAGGTTCACAAAGATTTTTTTTTTTTTTATACATGGGCTTGTTAATTCGTTTGTTGCTTTTAACATCTACCATCACGCAACTTATTGGTTTTATATTTTTGTTTCTCGCTAGATACATACCTGACCCGCTCCTGGTTTGCCAAGGAGAGCCTGAATGCGCCCTTAGGCCTCATGAACGGTGCATATGACCCTGAAGGAAATGCACACGGATACTTACCAAGTGACCTATGGAGGACAGTGTCTCCGTTTCCTGGTCTCCCAACAGCGCCATAACGTTGTGAATCTAGCAGGTTTGATCCTCCTCGATCATGACGAATACCAGAATAAATAGCAGTTTATTATTTTATCTACAAAATGCTTTAGTGATTTTCAAATGAAGTAAATCTTTAGACCGGTGTGAACAGATTTACAACACAACTCGTTGTAATCTTTTTTATATCTAAAACAGGAAGTTGTTATATCCCACATCATGTTCAATGGGAGTTTCTAGAAAACATTGTTGCACAAAGGTTTGTATGTTGGAGGTATATATCAGCCATGACCAATACAGATCTTCTCGTTTAAAGCACGTTGCCGATATTTGTCCCCGTGGATTGTGCAACTATTTAGAAATAAAGTCAATTGTTGTCTTCAGTCCGGCTGGTTTGGTGGATTTTTCCATTTAAAAAAAAAGTGACACAGACAAGAAGGGAGGGGAATACTGTAACCAGCCGACACTCGCACATAACCAAGTCAGAGGAGTCCTCCGGGTGAAATAATGAAGGGCAAGAAATGCAGAGGAGGTCGACACGCTTCTGTATAAAACAACTGAGCATAATTTTATCTGTCAGACGTCTATCAACTGACGGATATTGAAAGCTTGGGAGGATGTGATAACATCTCCCCCAGCCCTACAGTCAGACGTAGTTATCTCCCCTTAACATCAATAACGCTATTCATGAGGCAAAGGAAAATTAATAAAAAATCTTGGTGCTGGGGGAGGACAGGCAGGTGAAGCTGCCTCACTTGGGCTTTGTCTCGGCGTCTGTCACTTGCCGTATGAAGATAGCATCTTCGGGGTGTTCAATGTCATCCATTTCGTACATGTAGGAGGCGGCGATTGCCAGAGTGCTGCCGTCGTTGCTGAAGGCCAGGGACGCGATACTTGTAGGGTAACGGTGGAACTGGCACAGGCGCTTTTTGTTGAAAGGATCCCAAATATTCACAAAACCGTCTGAACCGCCTGAAGGTTGTAAGGAAAGAATGTGTTAGCGCTTTTAGATCAGGTCACAAGGCAATAGTGCAGGGGGGGGGGGGGGGGGGGTTTGGGGGTTGAAGGTCCGAATTACAAAACAAAATAACTTTGAGAAGAAATGTGGGAAATAGACAAATTTCACACCCCATCCAAGGCTTCCAGTATTATTTCCATTGTTGTAATCTATAACATGATCCCATCAATGAGATGGACAGTTTGCACAACATATACGAATCCCGTGTACCCCAAGATCTATGACCAAGTGTGTCGCTCTTGGCCATTATATCATGCCAATATTTTACCAGATACTGCTATGGAAGAAGCCAACAAAGCCCCCTATGCAGATGTGACTAACCTGTGGCAAAGGTGTTGTGTAGACTGTGGAAGGACACGGCATTTACAGGATAGATCTGTTCAATGTTGTTCTCCTTCAGTCGATGACACTTGAAGGCATATTTCTTCTTCTGGACTTCCAAGCTTGGGTCTAGATACTCAACAGCGACTCTTCCTTCAATGGAACTCAAAACGTAACCCTACAGGCCAAAAACGGGAGATAGATAGGGGTTTTTAGGGTCAGATGTATGACTTCGTCTCTTTTCAACAAACTTTATTGAGCTGGATGAAGCGTCTTTCTAACCTGCTTATTGGGGAAGGCTCTGATACATCGGGTCTGGTACTTTAGACTGGATTCCCGCCTTTGCTGTACATAGCCCATGTTCCTGAGATCCCATACCAGCACCCTTCGACCGGCGGTGCCCACAATCAGTCTGTCCCCAGATACAGAGAGTGTATACACCTATTTAAGAATAGAGAATTGTGAGTCATAAAACAATCACAGATTACAGTGTGAAATAATAGATTTCTAGGGGGCAGGGATTGTTGTTTGCACAAAACTTCAGCACATCTTAGAAATATGTTCCCAAAATAAGACAAATGAACCACAACACAGGGACAGAGGTCAGCGATTGTAAATTAAAGGTTTCCTATGTCCAAGCCCCCAAAAAGTCCCAGGGTATCACATGGTTTAATAAAAAGCTGCAAAACATTTTTCAGTCATCAATTTGCACGATAGAGCTCAGGCCTGGGAGCTGTGTGCACTGAGGAAAGTCAATTACAGAACTTTCAGCATCCATCTGCAGCGCAGTTACATCATTTATATAGCGCCAACCTATTCCTCAGCGCTGTACAGAGATTATTATCACTACGAGTGAGCATGCTCGCCTAGAGATCAATTCACTTCTATCAGAAAACTCTGATCTGTGAACAAACTTACAATTGGGCCCCATTCGCTTCTATGATTTACCCAATAATGGTTGCATATACCTTGTATAGACCCTGAACCTGTAAGGTGGCTGGAATATTACATGTACAAAATATTTTGGCTGCCATGTTCGCGTGGGATGTGACAGACCTTCATAAACGTTCAGCACTTACAAAGAAGAGGTGAGAACAATTTATACCGGCGTGTGACTGGCAGAGAAATTATAAATGAATGCGGCAGGGATCGCCACTTTACACTAATGCCACAGGTACGACTGCTGCCACCATTACCAAGACATACAGCGACCATAGCACCCGTGCAGGAGGGGGCAAGAAACCCAACACTTCTAATGAAACAATCTCGCTGGGAATGCTAAATCTTCTTTATAAACTGGTGTCACACCTGGATTGGAAGTAGTCTTTCTAGCCACCAGTTTCATCAATCACCCCAAACCATAGTGTCAAACCGCCGAGTGGGTGGACACATATATCAGGAGTTTGAAAGAAGGAAAAAAAAAAAAAAAGTAGTAGAAAACTGAGGAATGAAGAAACCTGCCGAGCTGTCGGAGCCAATAGGTAGGCGGTTTCCCAGTGGCCGTCTATTATGTGCTGTCCTGTCAGCTATTCATCACCGGCTTTTACTGGCCACATACAGCCATAAATCAAACCAAGAAACAATGCAATTATTCTGCTCCCGCACAAAGGTCTCGCCAGAAGTAGATTCAGTCGTGATGGGCTAAAAATGACGGCCATTTAGATGGAGTGCAGCCCCTGTAATGATGGCTCCAAACTGGTCAGTATATTTAAGAGGAAGCACAGGCACAGAAGTGCGGTGTTGATTTAGTGGAAGGAAAAGCTTTCCTGCTTCATCTTGACACAGGAACTTAGTGGAAAATATGAAGGAGAAAAGGATGTAATAACTTAAATGCTGGCGCTCTAATCTTATGTGAGGTCTGCGGGAGAAACTATTGGTTTTAGCCAAGCGCTGGCTTCACAAATACCGAAATACGATGGGGTGGGGGAGGGCAGCGATGCTGGACAATAATTTCATAAAAAGGATATAGTGTGGCATAATTTAACCCCCCAAAAAAATATTAGTAATATATAAAGAATGATTAAGCAAACCTTATCTGGTTGAGAAAATGTTCCGGCGTTACAAGGTGTCCGCGGGTCCCACAATTTCACAGTCTGGTCCCAACTACCCGTCACCATAACATTCACCTCGGGGCAGAACTCTACACATCGGATGGGGGCGTCGTGATTACCAACCACCGTCTCTGAAAAAGCAAAAGAATAAAAGAAGGGGAAGAAAAATACAAAATCAATACAGCCTGGGGGGCACAAAATCTGACTTTATAAACGCCTAAGCTTCATTTAAAACATACTCTATCAACCGCTAAGTCCATGTCACATCCCACGATCTGGGTGCACCGAGGGCAGCTATAAGCCGCGGGCAGGGTATTTAGTTATAGGACTAGCAGAGCACTCTGATGTGCCTCGGGTACAGTCTAGATGTGACTAGGCTTTAAAGGGGCTGCTATTTTATATTCTCGGGTGTTGAGGTTGCGGCTCCGTCACATGCAGTTCCTCTGTTGCACCTAATATATACGAGGGGTACAGTGACTGCCTGTTCTGTCACAAACAGCTAAACAAGGAAATAAATATTAAAACAATGTACAGGCAGTCCCGGGGTTACATACAAGATGGGTTCCATAGATTTGTTCTTAAGTTGAATTTGTATGCAAGTCGAAACTGTATATTTTATAATTGCAGATCCAGACAAAAAAAAAAATTTTGCCCCAGTGACAATTGGAGTTTCAAAATTTTCAGCTGTTTTTGGACCAAAGATTATCACTAAAGGTCCATTCCAGACACCTTACAGCTGATCACTGCAGCCTGGGACTGTAGTAAAACTTCCGGAGAGCTTAAATAAAAGTCACAGTGGGCAGAGGGGTCCGTCTGTAACTAGGGTTCCTCTGTAAGTCAGGTGTCCTTAAGTAGAGGACCACCTCAACAGTATACATAAGTTTGATAACCTACAAGTGATGCACCCGTACCTCCATCTGTGTTGAGGTCATGCATTTTCAGCTGATGATCCAGGCCTCCACTCCAGGCATGTGTAGGATCCTACAATATAAAGTGAATACAGCTGAAGTGTAAATTCTCATAATGAGAGTCTCACACACACAAAAAAATAAACCGATAGATACATACGTAGAAAGCACAGTCAAGGACGGGACCAACATGCTGGTACTTCAGCCTCATAGTATTAGCAGGAACATCATACAGGCGGACAGAAGAGTCCCAAGAGGACACCAGCAAGAACTGGGAGGTGTTTGGACTGAACTTGACGGCAGATATTCCATCCTCCGGGGCTTGATTTAGCTTGAATTCGTTGGAGCTAGACATCTAAAATATAAAAAACAGAAGAATTTAGAAAGTAGTTACCGATTCCATTCTATAAAAGAGATGACAATATCTGCAATGTGTAAATGAGATTAGCAAAAAGTTCTAACGACTGTGCCCTGCAGGGGATTCTCCTTGTACAATTCCACCACTTTGTGTAAAGTTACTCCAAAAAAACTAAAGAAATATGTGGACAATAAATCATTGAATCTCTCTACCCAGATAATGATGGTGCATTACCCCAGGAGATACAGACATGCGATTGCTCCTCTGAAAGATGCAAGTAATCATTGAGAATCTTCCTAATGAGGCCTGCTCTGGTGGCAACTATATTAATAAATGGGCCAGGAATGTCTTCCCTGTAACAAGATCTGTCACTAATTACCAAGTATTTTAACCTCCTAAATTACCAGAAACTAAGATTGGTTTAAACAAGACATATGTCTTTAATAAGCAGAGGCCTCTATGAAGCCACTAATAAAATAAGAGAAGACCACTAACGCAACTCATTTCCTCTCGGATCAATAAAGTAATTATATACTACAGACGTTTAAATAAAAATATGCCAGTGGCTTCTAGAAAATTTAATTTCACAGATTCTCCTCCACAGAACAGCCTGCACAAACAGGAGCATCTCAATTAACCCGGCTTCTGGTCCTGAGATCTGCGGGTAATTGCCCTGTGCAGCCGCTCGGCCTTATTATATCAAAGGCTTCAGCCAGTTACCCATCAGTACACAGGTGCACCCAGGAGAGGGGGCGCCAAATTCCACTATCCACTCCCATCATTCTAAAGCATGAGGAGATTATCACCCAAACAGCACAATCCACCCTGCAACACAGAATAACAACAAGTTCACCAATACAGTCTAGATTTATATAAAGACAATAAAAGAAGATCTACATGAAATAAGACGAAAAATAAGATTTATCCCGGATTATAGGAATATAAAAGGTTTTACACATGTACTGTATTTTTCGGACTATAAGGCGCACCATCAATAAATGGCTGCTAAAACGTCTAGGTTCATATATAAGGCGCACCGGATTATAAGGATGAATGACCAGCAGGTGGCAGACCTGTGCACAGTACAAGGCAGCTGTTGTCTGTAAGTATGGTTCATATATAAGGCGCACTGGACTATAAGGCGCACCTTTGATTTCTGAGAAAATCAAAGGATTTTTTTGTGCGCCTTAGGCTGCATTCAAACACATGTATGGGGGACGTATATATACGGCCGATATACGTCCCCCATACACTTCTATGGGCTCACGAAGTCCTATCTTTTCCCGTAATACGGCGCCATGCGCCATTTATCCCTGTGGAGAGGGGCGGGGGTGAGCAGTGCTCTCCCCCCTCCTCCTCTCCCCGCGTGCTGCCATGTGCCCGCCGTGCTATGATGCGGCGGGCCACAGCAGTGTGCATGTAGCCTTATAGTCCGAAAAATACGGTAGATGTCAAGTGGTATTAAAAAAAGCAGCAAAAAAAAAATAAATAAATAAATCTGTGGAGACAATATATTATTATGGTTAAAGGGGTTGTCCAGAGGTTGAAAAAGAGCGAGGTCCAAAAAGAGCGCCTCCCCTGACCATGGTTTGTGCTGGTATTGCAGCTCGACCGCATAGAGACAAAGGCAGTTGCAATACCGGCACACACCATGGTCAGGAGAGGAGCTATTTTTGAAAAAAAACAGTCATGTTTTTCGATCACGGGGAAACCCCTTTAAAACTTGCCATTGGTTACTGCATCAAAGGGGTGGTCCTTAAGATTGGGGAGAGGACAATAATATTAGGCTGCAGGGTCCAGCTCTCTGCAGTCTTAGGCCACATTCACATGCTTAGATTATACATCAGTATTGGAAAGCAAAAACCACTAGTACCACGTACAGAGGCAAACACTATAGACGGGATTTGTAACTCATGTTGGCATTGGCTTAAAGATACTAGCCATGTTTAAAGGGGTTTTCCCACTAAACAAGTTAGGCCCGTCATTGAGACCCCCATAGATCACAAGAATGAGGGGTCTGATGGTGGATGACCTGGCGGAGATCATTTGCTGCCGTCTGCTCCCTTAATCTAGGAGAGTGACGAGGGGTCCGACCTCTCGTGATGTGTGGGGGTTTCATCACAGAGACTCCCACTGCTCAGCAAGTAAGTAACAGCAGCTTTTTTCATGGGAAAACCCCTTTAAGTAGCCTTAGGTTACACTTTTTTTCCTTTGCATTTGGGTGCACACGTTGCAGTTGAAGGGAACCAGTCATGAGGATTTGGGCCTATAAGTCGCAAGCGACTAGTTATCCAGGACAGTGGCAGAATCACAATGATGTCCTTCTATATTCTGGGACATTCAGGATCACACAAAGGTCTGTAAATATGTTAATAAAGGCAACTTAAAGAGTCAGGGGGTGGAGTCACGCAGCACTTATCCCTTCTGGCTACACTGGTGTTTGATAAGACAAGTACTGTGGACACCCAGACAAGTGATGATGAACCAGGACAGTAGGACATCTCAAAAGGAGACTCATCCCAGTGTGACTCTTCTATACCCCCCCCCATGACTCTTTATGTGTCATTTATTTGTAGATCTATATGCATAAAGCTAAATCTCCCTGAAAAAAGAAGGACATCATTTTTACTAGACACATGGTCATAGCCACAGACTGGTGGCTGTAGTCATGTAACATCACTACAATGGAAGGATCAGTGTGGTGGTAGAATAGGCAGGAGCTGCCACAGAGGACGACACCTGCAATACCACTCAGTAACTCTTTACTTAGTAGAGTCAATGTTATTACTTAGGGGTTAGGCAGACTACACCAGGTGTCACATACTGCACTAGGCCACGGGAGCATAACGCTTCTAGTAGGGAGTTTCTAGAGTCCCCTTTTTAGAAGTGGAGCGGTGTGAGCAGTACAAGAGACTGACAACGATGTCCTTGGCTCTCTCCATCAGTCTGCAGATGTGGTAGAGCGCTGGTCACACTCAACCAGAGGTCGCACTAACATTTTTCCGGAAGGGTAATAATACTCCTCTCACCATTTTTGAGGAGTATTTTTAGCCGAGGAAGAGTATGGAATTTTCAGTAATACAAATATAGAACTCCAAGTTGTATAAATTGTTAATATCCAGCCCCAAACCCCCTACCTCCCCACACTGAGCAGCCTGAGGCTGCCGCCTGTAAATTTATTTCATTTATTTTTCGGGAGTTGAGGGCATAACACTTTTTTTTATTATTATTTATTTATTTTTTACTAGATAGTCCTTCCCAAAAACATAAGCCTTCTGACCAATGCACTTGCGTTCACTAACTAGCAAGATGTGTTTGGCCGCGATAAAGTTGTTACTTACTGAGCACAAGTGTTTTGGTTCAGAGAGGATTTTTTTCAATAGAATGAGTCTCAATACAATGTGAAAACATTGGGGTCTTTATTTTATCCCTTACTTGAAATGCCTGGATCATTGTACAAGCACTGTCACCTCCTGTGTCCTCCTCCTCATAGATTGTAAGCTCTTGTGACCATAGTACAAGCACTGTCACCTCCTGTCCCCTCCTCTTCATAGATTGTAAGCTCCTGTGACCATTGTACAAGGACCGTCACCTCCTGTCCCCTCCTCTTCATAGATTGTAAGCTCTTGTGACCATTGTACATGCACTGTAACTTCCTGTGTCCTCTTCCTCATAGATTGTAAGCTCCTGTGACCATTGTACAAGCACTGTCACCTCCTGTCCCCTCATCTTCATAGATTGTAACCTCCTGTGTCCTCTTCCTCATAGATTGTAAGCTCTTGTGACCATTGTACAAGCACTGTCACCTCCTTTGTCGTCCTCCTCATAGATTGTAAGCTCTTGTGACCATTGAACAAGCACTGTCACCTCCTGTGTCCTCCTCCTCATAGATTGTAAGCTCTTGTGACCATTGAACAAGCACTGTCACCTCCTGTGTCCTCCTCCTCATAGATTGTAAGCTCCTGTGACCATTGTACAAGCACTGTCACCTCCTGTGTCCCCTCCTCCTTATAGATTGTAAGCTCTTGTGACCATTGTACAAGCACTGTCACTTCCTGTGTCCCCCTCCTCCTCATAGATTGTAAGCTCCTGTGACCATTGTACAAGCACTGTCACCTCCTGTGCCCTCCTCCTCCTCATAGATTGTAAGCTCTTGTGACCATTGTACAAGCACTGTCACCTTCGGTGTCCCCCTCCTCCTCATAGATTGTAAGCTCTTGTGACCATTGAACAAGCACTGTCACCTCCTGTGTCCTCCTCCTCATAGATTGTAAGCTCTTGTGACCATTGTACAAGCACTGTCACCTTCGGTGTCCCCCTCCTCCTCATAGATTGTAAGCTCTTGTGACCATTGTACAAACACTGTCACCTCCTGTGTCCCCTCCTCCTCATAGATTGTAAGCTCTTGTGACCATTGAACAAGCACTGTCACCTCCTGTGTCCCCTCCTCCTCATAGATTGTAACCTCCTGTGACCATTGTACAAGCACTGTCACCTCCTGTGTCCCCTCCTCCTCATAGATTGTAAGCTCTTGTGACCATTGTACAAGCACTGTCACCTCCTGTGTCCCCTCATATTCATATATTGTAAGCTCTTGTGACCATTGTACAAACACTGTCACCTCCTGTGTCCCCTCCTCCTCATAGATTGTAAGCTCTTGTGACCATTGTACAAGCACTGTCACCTCCTGTGTCCCCTCCTCCTCATACATTGTAAGCTCTTGTGACCATTGTACAAGCACTGTCACCTCCTGTGTCCCCTCATCTTCATATATTGTAAGCTCCTGTGACCATTGAACAAGCACTGTCACCTCCTGTATCCTCTTCCTCATAGATTGTAAGCTCTTGTGACCATTGAACAAGCACTGTCACCTCCTGTGTCCCCTCCTCCTCATAGATTGTAAGCTCCTGTGACCATTGTACAAGCACTGTCACCTCCTGTGTCCCCTCCTCCTCCTCATAGATTGTAAGCTCGTGACCATTGAACAAGCACTGTCACCTCCTGTGCCCCCCTCCTCATAGATTGTAAGCTCCTGTGACCATTGTACAAGCACTGTCACCTCCTGTGTCCCCTCCTCCTCCTCCTCATAGATTGTAAGCTCTTGTGACCATTGAACAAGCACTGTCACCTACTGTCCCATGCAGTCCACCCATGCATAGAATCTCAATCATAACTATTTTGTACTTTATTGAATACATCTAATTTCCGGCTCAGGTAATCACTATTTATCAATTGAACTCCCTGGGAATAGGTCAGTCACACAAACCTGTAAGCACACTACAGCAGGCACAGGACCCCCACCACAGCAGGCACAGGACCCCCACCACAGCAGGCACAGGACCCCCACCACAGCAGGCACAGGACCCCCACCACAGCAGGCACAGGACCCCCACCACAGCAGGCACAGGACCCCCACCACAGCAGGCACAGGACCCCCACCACAGCAGGCACAGGACCACCACACCAGATGACAACAAACACCTTTGAAATCAAACGCTCCTCCACTCTCCTTCTTTCTCTCAGACTTTGCCAAGTCTGCTAGTGCGCATGTGCAGCTGTACATATTAGAACTAGAGAGACGGGTCAGGAGGGGAGGAGGAGCAGAGACCCCAGTAGTGGTCACATGTCCTGTCCTCCTGCCTGTGCCTTGCCCCACCCCTTTTTAGTGTAATGTGATTCCCCTGCTGCTCCCTATATGTTAAATGACACAGGACACAGCAGCTTGGAGAAGACAGTGACGGCAGCAGTGAGTGCTCAGGGGGGCGTGGCTTCATCTTCCCTTCTGCCGGCAGAAGCAGAGACATCCCTGCAGTGTAGTGGGTCGGGATGCATGTGACTGCTCTGTGCGCGCCGCTGTCCGCTCTGCTCCTTACACACTAGCAGGCGGCAGCTGCACACCACTACTGCTGAGAGCCAGCGCTTTTACAAGAAAATCACCAAGCGTATTTATAGGCTTGGTGGTTTTTTTGGAGAGTAAATCAGCCTCTGCATGCGTCATAGACGCTTGTAGAGGCGTTATTGCGATCTCTGCACTGAACCAGAATATTCAGGGACCCCAAGCCCCTGTGACACGTAGGGGTCCCATCAGTCAGCTCTCCTGAGATGGTTACACACAACCCCCCTTCATTCAGTTAGCCTTAAGGTATATAATGTAGGCGTCCCTTCTTCCCTGCAGAATAGTGATCACTGTGATCATATGACCACTGAATCTGATCCTGAATGACATCCACATGTTCCTGAATTTGCCCTCAATGACACAGCCACAAGTTGAAAGGCCCCATTCTCAGTGGCTGCAGAGCATGGACAGGGGAAGCCCGATTAAAAGAAATCTACCATTAAAATCCATCCTGATAAACCCGGGACATTACTCATAGCTCCAGGCACCGGGACTGTGGCATCTTCTTATATCTGTTATCCATGGCCTCCTTCCTTCCAACATCAACTTTTAATATTATGTGAAGGAACTTGAGGGGCTACCCTAGCCACTCTGTGATCTGGCTTTACCAGCTGTCACACTGTCTCACCCTTCCCACTTGCCCTGTGCCCGATGTAACCTCACTAAAGCAGAGGAAGTTTCAACACACAGTGGGAGTGAAGGAGGGAAGTGCTCCTGCTCAGTGTAACAGCCTGTGAAACTATAGCATGGAGGGGCTCTAGTAACGCCCTCAGTGCCTTTCTGGCTCATTAGCATATTTTTTAAAAGAAGGCCATGGATAACAAATATAAGATTACAACAGCCTGGTAACTTTCTTTAAAAGGAAACCTGTTGATATTCTTTATACCACTAAACTACCAGCACCTCATGTAGGGTATATAATATCCTTCGTAAAGTTCCATGTATGTGAAATTACGCCTGTTTAATCTATAAAAAAATTAAATTAATCTCCTCCAAAGTCATGTGATAATGAAAAGAAAAGAGTCACGTTTAGAGGCTGGATCCCAATAGCACACTATAGCAATGCATCATTCAAAACATACAGAACCAAAAGATGTGATTTGCAGAAGAAGAGGGAACCCGTCACCAGGAACAAGTTGCCCATTATAGCTGCATTACAAGTCTGTTTTTCTGCTTTCTCTAAGCATTTGTATTACAATACAATTGTGTTATAACTTACCTTACATCATGACAGAATCCTCTGTGTAGTCCCAGGGGTTGGGCTTTAATTTAAATGCATTTCTAAAAACAACATGTGACTTGTCTGTGCTGCAGACTCCTCACCCCACCTTTAAACTCCTGTACAGCTCCTCACTCCCCCACTAATGTCAGCTCCCCAGGCTGTGACCTCTGGAGGAGCTGTACAGGAGCACAAAGATGGGGACCGAGAGCTGAGGAGTGAGCAGCACAGACAAGTCACATGTTGTTTTTTGAAATGCATTTAAACTAAAGCCCAACCCCTGGGACTACACAGAGAATGGCAGGGTACAAGGTAAGTTATAACACACAATTATAGTGTAATGTAAATTTTTAGAGAAAGCGGAAAGGCAGATTTGCACTGCAGCTGTGATGGGCTTCTGTAACCTGTCTTTAGTGAAAATGAGGTCCCTGGTGACAGGTTCCCTTTAATATTAGTACCATGCATCTAGCTGCTCATGATGCTTCTGGGGTGAACCTCTAAACATGACTCCTCTATGGTCACTCAAGAATTTTGAGATGATTTTTTTTTTTTTTTTTTTTTTTAAATTGGTGAACTGACAAAATTTCACATACAAGCTTAGGTGTTCCATTTCGGCAAATTAATGTTATTGTTTGTATTATGAAAAGTTATACAATTTTCCAATTTACTTTCTGTATCAATTCCTCACCGGTTTTCTAGATCTCTGCTTGCTGTCATTCTATAGAAAGCTTCTATGTTTACTTCCAGTGGATAGAAATCTTTCCATGGTCACACAGCTCGTTATATCACACAGGTGCACACCTCATTATATCAGAGAGAGTAATCAGAGCCGTGTTATAATAATGAGTCGCGCACGTGTGTCACCATGGACAGATTTCTATCCACTGGAAGCAAACCGAGAAGCTTTTTACCACAGGACAGCAAGCAGAGATCTAGAAAACAGAGTGGAATTGATAGAGAAAAGTATATTAGAAAGTTGTATAACTTTATCAAAAGAACAATAACATTAAATTTGCTGAAATTGGAACATCCCTTTAACTCTAGAAAGAACCCTTTAAGGATAGCCGGAACTCACATCTATGACATATCCAGGGGCTTAACCAGGCACAAAACAAAGGCCAATCAGAAGCCACCTTTCACTTCCTGATAGTGTCCTTGCAAATGTAAGCAGCTACTTAATTGGCTGCCACTGGTAAAACTCAGCCCTTGTTCACACTCTATTTTTACAGTTTATCCAGTGAAATTAGAGCAAGATTAGTCATAAAAACAAATAGCTGGTGATATGGAGCGTTTTTGTGTAAGAAAACCTCAGTGTGAACACGCACTAGCCAGATAATATGAGGATTATAGAAGAGATGTCTGATATATGAAGTATATGACACATGAGGGATGGAGGGAAGGCGCCGGTGCGTGAGGTGATACTAAGCAGTGACTATTCACTATAGGATTCCTGTCAGACCCGGTATAATGGCGCCGGTGCCTCCGCCACACACGTTCCCCGCCCCCCGTCCTCAGCCCCCGATAACTCACCGTGTTTTCTATCTATTCCTTCTACTCTTCCCTATCTCCGCTTCAAACCGCCACCATTCAATCAATTCAGCACCCGCTAAAAACGAGCCTCCTGATAGGCTAGTTTGAAAAAGTGTCTTCAACGTTCATTGGCTAACGGAGAAATTCTGACCGGAAACTGTCTTCCGGAAATGTCGAGACGTCGCGACTTGGCTGTCAGCTCCAGGGAAATGTGAGCTTCCGCCATGTTTTGGATGGCAAAAGGATTCACGCGGGGATATTGGAGAAGACGAGTGGCGGAAAGTTCTGGATGCGGGATAGTTGTACCGGGAGAGTATGAGTCAGTGCGGCTCGTACATGACTTTGTTTTGTCCTGCTTTTGATACTGCATGGACACCCGCCTTCTCCATATGGGATTTCAGATGATAACCAGATCCCAAAACCCAGAGCAGACGAAATTATAGAAAGCCCTCAGATTATACATTAATAATACTGGCGACCCCCAGAGCTGATTACTAATACTGAAGACCCCCAGGGCTGATTACTAAGACGGAAGACCCCCAGTGCTTATTATTTATACTGAAGATCCCGATAACTGATTACTGGAGACCCCCAGAGCTGATTACTAGTACTGGAGACCCCCAGAGCTGATTACTATTACTGGAGACCCCCAGAGCTGATTACTAGCACTGGAGACCCCCAGAGCTGATTACAAGTACTGGAGACCCCCAGAGCTGATTACTAGCACTGGAGACCCCCAGAGCTGTTTACTAGCACTGGAGACCCCCAGAGCTGATTACTAGCACTGGAGACCCCCAGAGCTGATTACTAGCACTGGAGACCCCCAGAGCTGATTACTAGCACTGGAGACCCCCAGAGCTGATTACTAGCACTGGAGACCCCCAGAGCTGATTACTAGCACTGGAGACCCCCAGAGCTGATTACAAGTACTGGAGACCCCCAGAGCTGATTACTAGCACTGGAGACCCCCAGAGCTGTTTACTAGCACTGGAGACCCCCAGAACTGATTACTAGTACTGGAGACCCCCAGAGCTGATTACTGATACTGAAGACCCCCAGAATGTATTACTGGTATTGGAGAACCCTAGAGCTGATTACTAGTACTGGAGACCCCCAGAGCTGTTTACTAGCACTGGAGACCCCCAGAGCTGATTACTAGCACTGGAGACCCCCAGAGCTGATTACTAGCACTGGAGACCCCCAGAGCTGATTACTAGCACTGGAGACCCCCAGAGCTGATTACTAGCACTGGAGACCCCCAGAGCTGATTACTAGCACTGGAGACCCCCAGAGCTGATTACAAGTACTGGAGACCCCCAGAGCTGATTACTAGCACTGGAGACCCCCAGAGCTGTTTACTAGCACTGGAGACCCCCAGAACTGAATACTAGTACTGGAGACCCCCAGAGCTGATTACTGATACTGAAGACCCCCAGAATGTATTACTGGTATTGGAGAACCCTAGAGCTGATTACTAGTACTGGAGACCCCCAGAGCTGTTTACTAGCACTGGAGACCCCCAGAGCTGATTACTAGCACTGGAGACCCCCAGAGCTGATTACTAGCACTGGAGACCCCCAGAGCTGATTACTAGCACTGGAGACCCCCAGAGCTGATTACTAGCACTGGAGACCCCCAGAGCTGATTACTAGCACTGTAGACCCCCAGAGCTGATTACTGATACTGAAGACCCCCAGAATGTATTACTGGTATTGGAGAACCCTAGAGCTGATTACTAGTACTGGAGACCCCCAGAGCTGTTTACTAGCACTGGAGACCCCCAGAGCTGATTACTAGCACTGGAGACCCCCAGAGCTGATTACTAGCACTGGAGACCCCCAGAGCTGATTACTAGCACTGGAGACCCCCAGAGCTGATTACTAGCACTGGAGACCCCCAGAGCTGATTACTAGTACTGTAGACCCCCAGAGCTGATTACTAGTACTGTAGACCCCCAGAGCTGATTACTGGTATTGGAGAACCCTAGAGCTGATTACTAGTACTGGAGACCCCCAGAGCTGATTACTAGTACTGGAGACCCCCAGAGCTGTTTACTAGCACTGGAGACCCCCAGAGCTGTTTACTAGCACTGGAGACCCCCAGAGCTGATTACTAGCACTGGAGACCCCCAGAGCTGATTACTAGCACTGGAGACCCCCAGAGCTGATTACTAGCACTGGAGACCCCCAGAGCTGATTACTAGCACTGGAGACCCCCAGAGCTGATTACTAGCACTGGAGACCCCCAGAGCTGATTACTAGCACTGGAGACCCCCAGAGCTGATTACAAGTACTGGAGACCCCCAGAGCTGATTACTAGCACTGGAGACCCCCAGAGCTGTTTACTAGCACTGGAGACCCCCAGAACTGAATACTAGTACTGGAGACCCCCAGAGCTGATTACTGATACTGAAGACCCCCAGAATGTATTACTGGTATTGGAGAACCCTAGAGCTGATTACTAGTACTGGAGACCCCCAGAGCTGTTTACTAGCACTGGAGACCCCCAGAGCTGATTACTAGCACTGGAGACCCCCAGAGCTGATTACTAGCACTGGAGACCCCCAGAGCTGATTACTAGCACTGGAGACCCCCAGAGCTGATTACTAGCACTGTAGACCCCCAGAGCTGATTACAAGTACTGGAGACCCCCAGAGCTGATTACTAGCACTGGAGACCCCCAGAGCTGTTTACTAGCACTGGAGACCCCCAGAACTGATTACTAGTACTGGAGACCCCCAGAGCTGATTACTGATACTGAAGACCCCCAGAATGTATTACTGGTATTGGAGAACCCTAGAGCTGATTACTAGTACTGGAGACCCCCAGAGCTGTTTACTAGCACTGGAGACCCCCAGAGCTGATTACTAGCACTGGAGACCCCCAGAGCTGATTACTAGCACTGGAGACCCCCAGAGCTGATTACTAGCACTGGAGACCCCCAGAGCTGATTACTAGCACTGGAGACCCCCAGAGCTGATTACTAGTACTGTAGACCCCCAGAGCTGATTACTAGTACTGTAGACCCCCAGAGCTGATTACTGGTATTGGAGAACCCTAGAGCTGATTACTAGTACTGGAGACCCCCAGAGCTGATTACTAGTACTGGAGACCCCCAGAGCTGATTACTAGTACTGGAGACCCCCAGATATGATTACTAGTACTGTAGACCCCCAGAACTGATTACTAGTACTGGAGACCCCCAGAGCTGATTACTGATACTGAAGACCCCCAGAATGTATTACTGGTATTGGAGAACCCTAGAGCTGATTACTAGTACTGGAGACCCCCAGAGCTGATTACTAGCACTGGAGACCCCCAGAGCTGATTACTAGTACTGGAGACCCCCAGATTGTATTACTGGTATTGGAGAACCCTAGAACTGATTACTAATACTGGAGACCCCCAGAGCTGATTACTGATACTGGAGACCCCCAGAGCTGATAATTGGAGAACCCCAGAGCTGATTTCTAATACTGGAGACCCACAGAGCTGATTATACTGGAGACCCAAAGAGTTCATAAGTTATACTGGAGACCCCGAGAGCTGATTACTAGTACTGGAGCCCCCCAGAGTTGATTACTAATACTGAAGACCCCCCCAGATTGTATTACTAGTATTGGAGAACCCTAGAGCAGACACTAATACTGGAGCCCTTCCACTAATACCGGAGACCCTCAGAACTGAGATTACAGCAGGAAGTTCTCACTACACAAGTGCTAAGGAAGCAGGTGGGAGGGTGAGACAGTGTCTAGTGTAGCCCCTTAGGCTCATTAGCATACTTATAAAAGTTGATTTTAGAAGGAAGGAGGCCATGGACAATAAATAAAAGATTGCCATGGTCACTGTGCCAGGATCTATGAGTAAATGTCCCTGGTTTGTCATGATGGATCTTGAATGACAAATTCACGGCGATCAGTGCCTCAAAAAACTGGCATCGCTTATACACCGCACAAAGGAATAAAGAGAACACCTCAACAACACAATATAACCAAGTAAATCAAAGTTCTGTGAAATCAAACTGTACATTGATTGACAATCAATTTCACATGCTGTTGTGCAAATGGGATAGAAAACTGCAGGTGGGGACCACAGACCACTCTTCAGTACCAGCTTTCTGGCTGATATGTTGGTTAATTTTGAATGTTGATGGTGCTTTCACACTGGTGGTAGCATGAGACAGACTCTACAACCCACACAAGTGGCTCAGGTTGTGCAGCTCATCCTGGATGGCACATCAATGCAAGCTGTGGCCAGGTTTGCTGTGTCTGTCAGCGTAGTGTCCAGAGACTGGAGGTGCTACCAGGAGACGGGCCAGTACACCAGGAGACGTGGAGGATGCTGTAGGAGGGCAACAACCCAGCAGCAGGACCACTTCCTCCACCTTAGTGCAAGGAAGAACCGGAGGAGCATTGCCAGAGCCCTGCAAAATGACCCCCAGCAGCCACAAATGTGCATGTGTCCCCACAAAAAGTAGAAACCGCCTCCATGAGCATGCTATGAGGGCCCGATGTCCACAGATAGGGGTTGTACTCGCAGCCCAACACCGTGCAGGATGCCTGGAATTTGCCAGAAAACGCCAGGATTGGCAAATTTCACACAAAAAAGGTTCACACTAAGCACATGTGAGTCCGGAGACAATGTGGAGAGTGATCTGCTGCCTGCAACATCCTTCATCATGACCAATTGGGTCAGTAATGGGGTGGGGTAGCATTACTTTGGAGTGCTGCCTTGCCAGAGGTAGCCTGACTGCCATTATGTACTGAGATGAGATCCTCAGACCCTTTATGAGACTATATGCTGGTTTGGTTTGCCCTGGGTTCCTCCTAATACAGGAAATTGCTAGACCTCATGTGACTGGAGTGTGTCAGCAGTTCCTGCAAGATGAAGACATTGAAGCTATGGACTGGGTCACTCGTTCCCCAGACCTGAATCCGATTGAGCACATCTGGGACATCATGTCTTGCTCCATCCAAGAATGTCACGTCGCCCCACAGACTGTCCAGGAGTTGGTGGAGGCTTTAGTCCAGGTCTGGGAGGAGATCCCTCAGGAGACCATTGTAGGGAGGTCATACAGGCGCATCAAGGCCACACACAATACTGAGCCTCATCAGGAGAATGCCAAGGCGTTATAGGGAGGTCATACAGGAACATGGAGGCCACACACAGTACTGAACCTCATCTGGAGCAAGCCGAAGCATTGTAGGGAGGTCATGGAGGCCACACACACTACTGAGCCTTATCAGGAGTATGCCAAAGCCTTTTAGGGAGTTCATAAAGCACGTGGAGGTTATACACAATACTGAGCTCTATCAGGAGCATACCGAGGCCTTGTGGGGAGGTCATACAGGTACGTGGAGGCCATACACAATACTGAGCCTCATCAGAAGCATGCCGAGGCATTGTAGGGAAGTCATACAAGCAGCTGAGCCTCATCAGAATTATACCAAGACATTGTAGGGAGGTCATGCAAGCATGTGGAGGCCATAAACAATACTGAGCCTCATCAGAAGCATGCCGAGGCATTGTAGGGAGGTCATACAAGCAGCTGAGCCTCATCAGAATCATACCAAGACATTGTAGGGAGGTCATGCAAGCATGTGGAGGCCATAAACAATACTGAGCCTCATCAGAAGCAATGCGAGGCATTGTAGGGAGTTCATACAGGCACGTGGAGGCCATAAACAATACTGAGCCTTATCAGAAGCATGCCAAGGCATTGTAGGGAGGTCATACAGGCACGTGGAGGCCACACACAATACTGAACTTCATCAAGAGCATGTCGCAGTGTTGTAGGTAGGTCATACAGGTAAGTGGAGGCCACACACAATACTTAACCTGATTTTGTCTTGTTTTACAGACATTAGGACATTGGTGCGTGCATCCTCACCTCTTAGGGTGCGCACGTGTGCCGGTTCTGTGAGATTTAAAGGGCCACTGCGCTGCTAATTGGCACTGGCCAGCCGCCGACCTGTTAAATAGCCGGACCTCGGATCCTTGTTCCTTATGCCCTACGTTTGTGTTGTGAATTCCCTTTGTGAACCCGATTCCGTGCCTGACTTCACTCCTCTGCTGCCAGGTCTGACCTTCTGCTTTGCCATTGACTTTGATCCTGTGCTGCCTGTCCTGATCTCCTGCCTGCCTCCGACCACGATTCTGCTCTACGACTCCGTACTCTGCCTTGGCCGCCACCGCAAGCAGAGTCGTGCCTGTAGAGCGGTGGTATCTCACCACAGCAAGACCAACCTGCTTTGCGGCGGACTCTGGTAAAAACTGGGTGCCACTTAGCAGAGTGCTCCCAGGTGCCGGCATACGTCATTACTTGCGGTCGTCCAGTGGGTCCACTACTTCTGATCCTGACTCACAGTCTCTAGTTCACTGTTATTAACAAAAATACAGCATTTCACAGATATAATATAAGAAGTACACTCACCGGCCACTTTATTAGGTACACCTGTCCAACTGCTCGTTAACACTTAATTTCTAATCCGCCAATCACATGGCGGCAACTCAGTGCATTTAGGCATGTAGACATGATCAAGACAATCTCCTGCAGTTCTCCCGAGCATCAGTATGGGGAAGAAAGGTGATTTGAGGCCTTTGAACGTGGCATGGTTGTTGGTGCCAGAAGGGCTGGTCTGAGTATTTCAGAAACTGCTGATCTACTGGGATTTTCACGCACAACCATCTCTAGGGTTTACAGAGAATGGTCCGAAAAAGAAAAAACATCCAGTGAGCGGCAGTTCTGTGGGCGGAAATGCCTTGTTGATGCCAGAGGTCAGTGGAGAATGGGCAGACTGGTTCGAGCTGATAGAAAGGCAACAGTGACTCAAATCGCCACCCGTTACAACCAAGGTAGGCAGAAGAGCATCTCTGAACGCACAGTACGTCCAACTTTGAGGCAGATGGGCTACAGCAGCAGAAGACCACACCGGGTGCCACTCCTTTCAGCTAAGAACAGGAAACTGAGGCTAAAATTTGCACAAGCTCATCGAAATTGGACAGTAGAAGATCTGAAAAACGTTGCCTGGTCTGATGAGTCTCAATTTCTGCTGCGACATTCGGATGGTAGGGTCAGAATTTGGCGTCAACAACATGAAAGCATGGATCCATCCTGCCTTGTATCACTGGTTCAGGCTGGTGGTGGTGGTGTCATGGTGTGGGGAATATTTTCTTGGCACTCTTTGGGCCCCTTGGTACAACGCCACAGCCTACCTGAGTATTGTTGCTGACCATGTCCATCCCTTTATGAGCACAATGTACCCTGTAACATCTGATGGCTACTTTCAGCAGGATAATGCGCCATGGAATCATCTCAGACTGGTTTCTTGAACATGACAATGAGGTCACTGGACTCAAATGGCCTCCACAGTCACCAGATCTCAATCCAATAGAGCATCTTTGGGATGTGGTGGAACGGGAGATTCGCATCATGGATGTGCAGCCGACAAATCTGCGGCAACTGTGTGATGCCATCATGTCAATATGGAGCAAAATCTCTGAGGAGCTTCCAGCACCTTGTTGAATCTATGCCACGAAGAATTGAGGCAGTTCTGAAGGCAAAAGGGGGTCCAACCCGTTACTAGCATGGTGTACCTAATAAAGTGGCCGGTGAGTGTATATATAAGATATAATTCCAACCTGTTTCTATCTGCCTGGTATATACAATTTTGGCCCTGGATCGTCTGACTTTAGGAGCGCAAGACATATTGTTCTCCTGTCTAATGCTGCGCTGAGCTGCTCTCTGCCTCCAGATATAGCAGAGATGACAGTGAATGTTATGGCTGTGATAGCAGAGCTGAGACTGTCATGTATAATATGCATCTCATGGATCTCATCATCTCTGATCTGTCTCATCTCTCTTTCAATGTGTCAGATACTAGTGAATGTTCAGAAGCTTAAAGAAAGTGTAGATAAACCTGTACCCTGATAAACTAAGCACATTGTCAGCACACAGCATCTCATAGCACAGAGGGATCATGAAGTGTCTGCTTAGAGAGTCCCCACTCACACTCTGGAATCTTACACTGACCATCACTTAGTGATAGGAGCTAAAACACCTAGAAAACTGACTAAATTGTAACATAAGGGGTTAAAAATATCTTTAATGTGTAAATACACTAGGTCAGTGATGGCGAACTTTTTACCGACCGCATGCCGAAACTACAACCAAAATCCACTTATTTACCGTGAGGTGCCAGCATGGAATTTTATACAGTAACTTACTGCTACCTGTTCTCCCACATCTTTCAATTGTATCGGCCACCTAAGGCCACCAATACAGTTGACAGAAGGAGGGAAAATTCAAACTATCTTCGTAGCTTCTGTCCAGGGCCTCTCAGTACAGGAAGAACAGTGGTTCCAGCAGGATGACCTCCAAAGATAATGCAGTTTGGTCAACACCTTCTTACTTTTCTCGCAGTTCCAAACAGCCAATAAAGTGTTGCTTTAAATTGTAACTGGGAGCAGCATCTCTTAAGTTGCCTGGGACTGCAGGAAGATTGTGTTTGGAGAACTTTGTCCTTGGACGATAGCCTGAGTGCCCACAGAAAGGGCTCCGAGTGGCACTAGGGGATTGAAATTTGAAATTTCTCTTTCATGGCTAAAGCTCTTGAAGTTCTTATGTGCAGCGTGGAAGTAGAGCTTGTAAATTTCCATTGTGGCCAATGGTTTCAGGAAAAAAAAAAAATCATAAAAATGGGACATTTCATTGAAAATGTCCAGTGCTTTTGGAGTAGAATTTCCTGTTTTGAAAACATCTCAGAATCCCATGATTTTTTTCATGAGTCTTGTGACGGCCATTCGTGTTTTTTTATATGGATTAGAGAAAAAGAAAAGAAAAATACTCAACTATTCAATTATCTGTGATGGGAAGGGGATTCTTTCTTGTTGGTTTTTTCCATGTGGAATATAGAACACTCCAAAATCTTCACCAGCAAAAAAAAAGACTGTACTGTTCAAAGGTTTAAGGCAGGTGGGGAAAAATGCTGCATAGCCAATGCTTCAGCCAATGCTGTATCCACACCAGGGGCGTGACAACATAACGGCTGCTATGGGGCCCACAGTGTTAGGGGGCCCTGGTATCTGACTTAACACACTAAAGAATGGTGAATGTGTACTATTATATAAATATTATGCTGCACATTGTACATCACAATAGTCAGGACCTCGGATAAAAAAATGTCAGGTGACGGCAGGACTAGGGATCTCTCCTCTCTAGCTTCCTGCCCTCTACTTCCCCCATGGGGTCTGCAGTTACTGGGACAGATATGTGGCCTAAACCGCCTGGGATAAGAAGATTGCCTGGTGAAGGGATAAGGTGGCCCCCATTCAAAAGTCTGCTGTGGGGCCCAGCCTCTTCTAGTTACGCCCCTGATCCACACGGTAAATAAGAACACACAGTCCCCCACAGAGACTGATCTCATCATCTAGTCTGTCTGAGATTACAAGAAGACACAGAAAGTTCAGAGCAAGGCTACATCTACAGAAGATTTGTGCTGAGTTCTCCAAGATGTTTGGAACAACCTCAAGGCAGAGTTCCTTCATGTAATCCAGTCTGTCTGAGATTACAAGAAGACACAGAAGGTTCAGAGCAAATCTACATCTACAGAAGTTCTGTGCTCAGTTCTCCAAGATGTTTGGAACAACCTTAAGGCAGAGTTCCTTCCTGCAATCCAGTCTGTCTGAGATTACATGAAGACAGAAGGTTCAGAGCAAGGCTACATCTACAGAAGATCTGCGCTGAGTTCTCCAAGATGTTTGGAACAACCTCAAGGCAGAGTTCCTTAATGTAATCCAGTCTGTCTGAGATTACATGAAGACACAGAAGGTTCAGAGCAAGGCTACATCTACAGAAGATCTGTGCTGAGTTCTCCAAGATGTTTGGGACAGCCTCCCTGCTGACAACTTCTCATCCATCAGAAACTATGTACATGTGTACCTAGAAGAATTGGTGCTGTTTTGAAGGGAAAGGCTGGTCGCCCCAAATTTTGATTTGTATGTTCATTCACTTTCCATTTTGTGAACTGATAAATATTGTGTTTTCGAAAGGATTGCACAGCATTTTTACCACACCTGCCTAAAACTTTTGCACAGTACTGTACATGTGAACAAAGGTGGCTTACAACCAAAACATTCAGACCTCTCTCTCCTGCTCATAGTTCTACAGAACTGAACATTGAGGAGTGTTTGTGCCCAGAGTAACTGCAGGAATGTTTCTGTTACTTATTATCATGGAGAGAACTTTTCATCTCCCATCATAATCCATGATGATAAACCGGGGACAGTTACTCATAGGTCCAGGCACCATGACTATGGTAATCTTCTTATATTTGTTATCCATGGCCTCCTACCTTCTAAAATCAACTTTTATAATTATGCTAATGTGCCAGAAGGGCTCTGGTGGGCGTTACCAGATCCCCTCTGTGATGCAGCTTCACAGGCTGTTACACAGTCTCTCCCTGGTCTTTCAGCACTTCTCCCTCCATCTGCCTGCTGTATTCTAACACAGTAGTGTAACAGCCTATTTAGGTCCATCATACTTCACAGATCATGGAAAACATAGTCAAACAAGTAATACAATCGTCATGAGGTCCCTGCTCTCAAAAGTTTGCAATTTTGGAGGAATTGGTGCATTGTTTATAACTTTACAACTCTGTAGCATCTTAGAACCTTACGTTGTGCTGTTCCTTTGATATTCCTCTTGGGTGTTTCCAAATATATTATATAAACAGAATGCAGAAAGTATAGAGGCATATCCCAATAAAGTCCGGACTGACCAATTAGATCAGCCTGGGTTAAAGGAAATCTACCACCAGGAATAAAGATTGTAAACCAAGCACACTTACATGCTGGTGTGTGCCCCCTCGAGCAGAGTCCACTCTCCTTTTAGCTTCTTATGCCTTTGTTTTCATTAAAAAAGGAGTTAAAAATTATGCAAATGAGCCTGATGGGCTCAAGTCTCCATTAAAGGAAACCTACCACCACAAATCTACCTATAAAGGTAGATCGGGTGGTAGGTGAATCAATGGGACGTGAGGATAGCCCTTTGAAGGGCTAATCCTCACGTCCCCGCACTGTTTTGTAAACTTTTATTACCCTAATATGTTAATTTACTTATGCGGCTACTGGGGCGTGGAGTAGCCGCATCTGAGGTTACACGAGGCGGCTACTCCACGCCCCGGTAGCCACATTACCCCTCCTACTCACCATGTTCGGCGCGCAGCTACGAGCAGCTGCGCGCCAAACATGGTGAGTAGGAGGGGTAATGTGGCTACCGGGGCGTGGAGTAGCCGCCTCGTGTAACCTCAGATGCGGCTACTCCACGCCCCAGTAGCCGCATAAGTAAATTAACATATTAGGGTAATAAACGTTTACAAAACAGTGCGGGGACGTGAGGATTAGCCCTTAAAAGGGCTATCCTCACGTCCCATTGATTCACCTACCACCCGTTCTACCTTTATAGGTAGATTTGTGGTGGTAGGTGCCCTTTAAAATCTATGGACCCCCCAAGGCTCATTTGCATATATAATTTTTTTTTAAACAGAGCATAATAGGCTAAAAGAACATCAGATCCTGCCAGAGGGGGCACACACCAGCATGTAAGTGTACTTGGTTTATAATCCTTCATCCTGGTGGTAGATTTATTTTTAAATTGGAGGGACATGCCCCTCTGACAAGTGGAATAGTAACATCCCATGGTGAATTTATACCAAGAGGAATGTCACAATGCAAAGTTCTAATCAGGATTGCTATTTCATGGGGAATACAGGTCTGGAGGGTTCACTTTTTTAAAGATGCAGCATTATATACCTGTCCATGGACTGTGTCACCTATGTATCATTTATCTATCATCTATCTGTCTGTCTGTCTATCTATCTCATATCTATCTGGCATATACCATTATCACATGATGGGTCAAAATTTTGGAATTTGGTCAGACCATAACTGAACGAGCTTCATCAATATTAGGATATTTTCATTGTTAACCAGTTCATTACCTGATCACTTGTTTGGCAATGATGTACTGTCCTTAGTGCACACATGAGGACATAATGGGGCACATTTACTAAGGGTCCGCAGCCACGAATCCGTCGGGTTTTTCCCGAATATTTCCGCTTTGCGCTGTAGTGCACGGGATTGTGGCGCACGCGATCGATTTTTGGCGCAATTGCGCCGACTTTCACGTGACAGAAATCGGGGGGCGTGGTCACCGGCCAACCCGAAGGATTCGGAAAAACTGCGGAATTTAAAAAGCCATTTGTGTCGCAAGATCAAGCACTCACATACACCAGAAAAAAGCAGGTGAACTCCGGCGGACCTCGGCGCAGCAGCGACACCTGGTGAATATCGGCGCACGGACCTTAGTGAATCCCGGCAGAACCCGAATCAGCGCCGGAGAACCCGCCGCTGGATCGCGACTGGACCGGGTAAGTAAATGTGCCCCAATGTTAGGTGCTTTTGCTCTTGAATGTCTATATTTTGGAGTGTTAGATATTGTTTTTGTGTTCATTGTATCCAATTATCTACAGTTTTTTTTTTAACTTGCTGACTTTTATACAATATTACATTTTTATAGAATCTTCTGGCTCCTTCCAAAAATATACTTGGCACAAACACATCTCATTGGCGATTTGTATTGTGAAACATTACAAGGGATAAACTTCCCTAAAAACATAAAATTAATCATTACATCAAATGCATGCTTTTCCCATACCTGCTTAAAAAAAAAAACTTTAACAATCAGCCATGAAGAAATAATAAATATTAATGTGCCAGAAGAAAATCTCTGAAATTATTCATTTCAAATGAGCTGTCAGCTAATTATTGACGTTGTTCGGCCACAACCGACTCACATCAGAGAAATCACTCTTATAATTATACTGCAAACCCTTCCTTACAAGTAAGGCTCAGTTCACCGTTTAAACCGCTGTCAAAAAAAGTTAAGAACAGATGTTTATTGCATCAGTTAAAGATCCCATTGGCATCCATGTAAATGTTTTCATCCGTTATGTTGAGTTATACAGTCATCCATTACACATTTTTTTTTTGTGATGGTGGCTACAAAACTTTTCCACTTGAAAAAAAAAAAACACACACACTTCCGATTTTTTATTGGTACAGAAACTGGCTATATAACATACCAAACTCTGTGAATTCCCCCTGTGAGGGGTATGTGTTTTGTAAGGCACCATTCTGTTTTCCTTCAATAAAATTTTGTTGAAATTTAAAAAAAAAAATGCACACGTAAAACGTATGTTATAATTTTTACATTGTCAAGTCAATAGGAGACGGATAGTTAGAAAAAGTGTAATTTTTTTTTCTATCAATTATTATATCCGTTTAGATAATTATCTATAATTAATCTATAAATGAATCTATATAGATGGATGTGTAGATGTCGGTGTGGGTTGTGTGTCGCAGGAAGATCTTGGGGTGTTGGCATACACTCTTGATAGATAGATGGATACATAGATAGATATGAGATAGATAGATATATACATAGATATGAGATGGGCACATACATAGATAGATATGAGATACATAGATTATAGATACATAGATATGAGATAGATAGATATGAGATAGATACATAGATATGAGATAGATAGATATGAGATAGATGATAGATAGATAGATAGATAGATAGATAGATAGATAGATAGATATTAGATGGACACATACATAGATAGATATGAGATACATAGATTATAGATACATAGATATGAGATAGATAGATATGAGATAGATACATAGATATGAGATAGATAGATATGAGATAGATAGATGATAGATAGATAGATAGATAGATAGATAGATAGATAGATACATAGATATGAGATACATAAATTATAGATACATAGATATGAGATAGATAGATAGATACATAGATATGAGATAGATAGATAGATACATAGATATGAGATAGATAGATAGATAGATAGATAGATAGATAGATAGATAGATAGATAGATATGAGATAGATAGATATATAGATATGAGATAGATAGATAGATAGGAGATAGATAGATGATAGATACATAGATATGAGATAGATAGACGATAGATAGATGATAGATACATAGATATGAGATAGATAGACGACAGATAGATGATAGATACATAGATGATAGATAGATAGATAGATAGATAGATAGATAGATAGATAGGAGATAGATAGATACATAGATGATAGATAGATAGATAGATACATAGATATTAGATACATAGATATGAGATAGATAGATACATAGATATGAGATAGATAGATATATAGATATGAGATAGATAGATAGATAGATAGATATGAGATAGATAGATGATAGATAGATGATAGATACATAGATATGAGATAGATAGATAGATATGAGATAGATAGACGATAGATAGATAGATAGATGATAGATACATAGATATGAGATAGATAGACGATAGATAGATGATAGATACATAGATGATAGATAGATAGATAGATAGATAGATAGATAGATAGATAGATAGATATATACATAGATAGATAGATAGATAGATACATAGATATTAGATACATAGATATGAGATAGATAGATACATAGACATGAGATAGATATATAGATATGAGATAGATAGATAGATAGATAGATAGATAGATATGAGATAGATAGATGATAGATACATAGATATGAGATAGATAGACGATAGATAGATGATAGATACATAGATATGAGATAGATAGATAGATACATAGATAGATAGATAGATACATAGATATTAGATACATAGATATGAGATAGATAGATACATAGACATAAGATAGATAGATAGATATGAGATAGATAGATAGATAGATAGATAGATAGATAGATATGAGATAGATAGATGATAGATACATAGATATGAGATAGATAGACGATAGATAGATGATAGATACATAGATATGAGATAGATAGATAGATAGATAGATAGATAGAAGAAATAGACAAGAAATATTGATCAATGATTTGTCATAATAGTTGTTAAAATGGACAGTACCTGACATGTCTTCAGTTGAGTTTATTTATAATGTTTTTAAACGGAAATGCTGTCGGTAGTATGACCTTAGCCTACGGCTTAGTTCCCACTACCGCTCAAATCTCCATTCCTTACCTCCGTTAAAAGAAAAGGCCAAGAACGGAAGTTTAACGTATCAGTTAAAAATCCCATTGACGTCAATGTAAATTTTGTTATGGACAGTTAGGCAGGTATCCGTTTTCCATGCGTTTTTCTTTTTCAACCAGAGGAAAAGTTTAGCAGCCTCCGTCATTTTTTCCATCCAAAAAAATGCATGGACAACGGATCCCAGCCTAAACGGAACATAACGGATGACATAAAATTTACATTGATGTCAATGGGATTTTTAATTGATCAGTCAAACCTCCATTCTTTACTTTAACGGAGGTTTGAACGTTAGCGTGAACTTAGATTGTATACATTAGCAAGGACTTATTCACACAGGTGTGTCCGTTGCGCATCTACAAAATACACATCTGTTTTCTGTCCATTTTGTTTCCGTCTTGCATCTGTTTTTCTTCCGGTCTGGAAAATGGACTGCGGATAAATGTCATCAGTTTTTTTTTTTTGCAGTCTCGTTGACTTTTACTGGAAACAGTGGTCCACATACGTGAAAAAATTAGGACACACTCCAAATATTGTAGCATTCAACGGAAGTGAGAATAAATATATAAACTAAGAAGGGTCAGTATATAGGGTCAGAATAGCATTCTTCAGAATCATGGATGTGTGAATAGATATCAGATATCCATGGACTGGCCTTCTAAACAAAGCCCACTCCCATGAATGGATTTGATTTTAAGTCCTAAAAATCTGCCATGTTGAAAGGATATTTCATAAAATAACCCCAAAATGTAAGATTTTCTTTTTCTAATTTTTTTAACCTTTTTTTTTAATGTAGTAAAATTTAAAAAAAAAAATACATTTTGCATTAGTGAGGGTCCCTTTCTATATAAATTGTATTTATTTGTATTTTACCAAATAAATACATTCAATAAATATTTGAGTCATGAAATAAAAAGAAATAGAAAATAACACATGAAATAAATATGTGTTGTAAATATGAATATATAGAAAATACTTTTTTGTTATAAAAAAAATACTAGTAGTATTAAATATAAACACTGAATAATTAAGATATATATATAGAAAAGTATAAAAGTATAATTCTGGGTACAATCTGTTTACATCCTAAAGCAGGTGCATTCTGTACAATTCATAATATTTTGTTTAAAATAAATTGACTAATAAATATATATATATATAACATGTATATAGTTGATTTAGTCCTTATTATTGGTTATCCATAGTAGTTTGGGTGTCAGCAGCTGCCCCCTCTGCAACCACATGGCACAATTTATCGCCCAGTTTGGTTTGATCGCCTGGCACATTATGATGGTTGATTTCCTGGGGAAGGTAAACATGCAGATCGCTTCATTGACAAAGCTCATTACCCTGACAATGAGGAGAGAGAGGGAATGACACGTTTAATTGTCAGCAGCAGCCTCCTCCTCTCCCTGGGTCATTGCAGGAATATTACTCTCATAAAACAGGTGGCTGCTCCTGGTGCCAGCTAGCATCATTCATCTGCCGCCTGGGGAGTCAAGGGTTAAATTTCTGTGTATACAATTAATAAGGAGAATGATACAATAACCTCATTCATTACAGCACAGCAGATACAATGTAACAAGGGCTTCCTGCTGCCGGAGCTGACACCTTCCTATCAGAACTGTATCTGCAGGCTATCAATGGTCTCTAGGACAGGTAACCCCCAAGGTGGATGCTGGATATATTTACCCATGCACCAAACACACAAGATTTGTCACCATCATCTTTCTAAAAACAAATAAACTTATACATTCACCCACAGGAAATAAATCACTGCATCTGCAATGGAAGAGGAGATGTAGATGTCAATGACAAACTCAATTCTGCGAGTTTTTTAATAGAATCTTAGTCTAACTCATCTATACTATATTCATATTGTTAGATAAACGCATGCGATTTTTGGGGATTTTTTTTTTTCTGAGCTACTTTAATCTTGGAAACATGGGTGTCTGTACATACCTCTGTATTATATAGGACTGCAAATAAAGCATCAGAGTATATATATTTCTATGCTTACATCTGCACTATTGGACAGCAAATAAAGAAACAACAAACATAAAGCGACATCATTTGTGTATATATATATATATATATATATATATATATATAGCTGTATAACTAGTATATGAATATATAATTATATATTTATACAGTGGAGCATAATATATATGTGTATGTTGATATTCATCCTATTTACCACATGTACTTTATATATGACGTAGATTTAAATATATATATATATATATATATATAGATAGATATATATAGATATAGATATATATAGATATATATATAGATATATGTATATATAAACATGGAACATACATTTTATATGTATATATATTAGAAACCATCAAAAACAGAGTACTAAAAAAAAATTAAACTCACTCTTTTACCCAATAAATTCAACAAAGACAACCCGTAATAGCAACACAAATGTCATTTATTACAAAAGGGAGAGAGAGAAAAAAATCTGTACAGAATAATACTTTCCGTGATAGGATCCTTCCCTCCAGGGGTGAATAGTCCCTATGTGACTATACAAGCCACATTGGCATATAACACTTCAATAATACAGACACCTGGAGAAGGGACTGGAGGATTTTTGTGTTGTATTTTGTATTTTGTTTTTTAATAAAAAATAATATATAATAAAATTATGTAAATAATACATAGATACATACATAGAAATCTGTTGCAGCAGATTAATGGAGATGAGTCAAGGTGGGCGCATACACATGGTGTATTATTGTAGCTCCATTGCTTGGGTTGGCACAGGGGGCAGCAGTCAGTACTCCAGTTTGTTGTATAGGTTATACAGAGGTAAGGACATGTTGCTGCCTGAATAGTACAAGGGGGCTGGGAATGCAATAGATCTGGGCACTGGGACCCTCAGAACTGAATTGTCTCTGAATACTAAGGGCATGCCCACCAGGGTCTGGGCAGAGGCATGGGCCATGTTGGCAGCCTCCAGTTCAGCTGACAGTTGCCTTTTCCATTTGTTCCTGCGGTTCTGAAACCAAGTCTTGACCTGGGTCTCTGTAAGTTGGAGGCTGGAGGCTAAACAAGCCCTCTCTGAGCTGCTGAGATACCTCTTCATGTCAAAGGTGGACTCCAGCTGGTAGACCTGGCTCCTGGAGAACACTGTCCTGGTCTTCTTCTTGGCATTGCCCTGCCTGTCCCCATCCCTCTGTCTGTCTCCTGGGGTGCTGCTGGGGGTTAAATGCCTCTCCTTGTCCCCAGTATAGTCCTGCTGGGAGGGAGACAGCAGCTGGCTCCTGCCTTCTGAACTATGTGGTCCTTGTGTATTATCTGCAAGAGATCACCAACATGTCACTGGCTGCTCCTCCATCAACACTCATATTGTTAGACAATTTGCTCAGAGTAATTGCTGCTGCTTCTGGTATATCAAGTGTTAAACTGCAGCTAGTACAGAAAACTCATTAACATTACAGATGACTAATGGCAAGAGGGATTGTATGTATTATTATACAGAATATGTGAGATGGTGGGATAGATTCCCCAATATATGTATTTACACCTCTACATGCAACTAGAAATGAAAGTAAAGATGGATGGATAGAAAATAGATAGATAATTGATATTAGATCGATTGATATAAAATTAATATAAATATAAATAAAGGAATAGATAGATAGTAGATAGCTACATAGGTGATATATGTAGCCGGCTGGATATAGTAGTATATACTTTTTGTATACAGGTTTCACAAAATTTTCAATGCAGATAAACCCTATTAAATTATGTAAAATGCTAAATGAATTTAATGATTGATAAATTAGATATTTTGTTACCTACATATATGAATGACAGATATGAGATATATGAAGAGAGAGACATTAGATAGACATATTGATACATGGATGGGTGAATAGATAGCGCACAACTACTTAAGTAACCAGCTAGATATAGTAATAATAGATACTTTATTTTCCCAGGTTTTCACTAACTTCTATATGTAGATGATCCCATGAGAAGAAGTGTGAGATCAGTTTCATTTTAGTAAAGTGTATATCATAAAACAAGATATAAGGGTGATAAAAGATACAAGATGCAGATAGATGGATACAGATATTGGACACATATTGGATGAGTAGACAGTTATGGTATAAATAGATACAATATTTCAGGTAAATATTAGATATTATAAAACAGGGGAAACAGAATTTGGATAGATAATATTTCTGTGTAATTATTAATCAATTGTAATCGATAGATATGAAATTGAGCAGATATGTAGATAGATATTTGGCTGCTACACGTTATGTCTCTGTTATGTGTCTATGATATAGTTTCTTGCTATGATTGTTTCTTCTTCCCAGGGTCTTGCAGGAGATGAATCGTCTCCGTGCAGACGCTGTTATTATCCTGGGTAGTAAATTATTTAGTGTAAGAAGCTTCTATCATCCTGTGCAGATGACACATCCCTGATCTCAGGTCTGTATCACTCCTCTACTGCTTCTGCTTGCGACATTTTGTTTCTCTGAAGCCAGGTGCATGCTATTACTTATACACCCAATGCAGGGTCCAGGGTAAGGAGTAAAGTATCCAGTGCATGCCCAGCTGTGATAAGAGGGGATGCCTGCTCAGTACATGAGCAGAAGGGACTCCCCTACACCCCACATACCCCCAATAACAATAGAGATACTCACTGAGACACCTATGGGAAGTGCAGGTATGGGGGGCTTCATCCCTAGATTCCTTGTTGTCTGATCCAGAGCAGAAGCAGCATCCTTCCTCTTCTTCTTCATCATCTGAGGAGGCACTTGGGCTGGGCTCCCTGCATGTGATGATGGGCTCTCTGCTGCTATAAGTCTTGGCACGGTCAGAGGTGGTGGTGCCCTGCAGGATTGACTGGATAGTGAAGCTGGAGAGTGTAGTTGGGGGGCACTTAGTGGCCTCTTCTTTGCTGCTCATCCTGAAGACATAGGAAGGAAGAGGGTGATGATGATGATGGAGTTGCTTTGAGGGGGGCTGCAAAGACAGAGATGTGGGGGTGCTATAGTTTTTAATAATGGGGGTGTCTTTGCTTCCAGTTTGCACACACAGACTGCATCCCTCCCCATCCAAAGCACAAGTCCCTACTGATCTGCTGCCTGCCTGCTGGTGTGGCTACATTTGCATGACATTCCCAGCTCCATAGAACCAATCATGAGCTGCAGACAGCCCCGGAAAAATTGAAATTCCTTTGTAAAAGCTCCATGCACCTGAGTGGAGACATAAGCTGGAGGCTGGCTGTGCAGGAGGTCAGTGGTCGATGTAATATGAAGTTCATGGGGTGGAGAAGGGAGGGGGCACTGTCAGCACAGGTGGGCACACTGCACATGATTCCATCTGCTTTCCATTAGTCTTATAGAAAGACAACTTTTTGACATTGAGTCTAAGTTTGGGCTCCCTGGAATATATACATTTATACATAGTACCCAGGTGACCATACCCTGCCTCTCCAGAAGTCTAAAATAGAGAATGATCTACATAGAAGGGCTATTAATGGGTTAAATATGAAGAATCTACTAATCCCTGTAATAAGAAATAGTTAAATGCTTTTTAGTCTGCTAGCACTAATGATGGCGATGGGAGCACAGAGATATAACAATCACCTTCAAACACGGTATTATCTGAAACATGGTATTATTATATATAAATAATATATATTCACCAAATATCCCCCACTGTGATCTGGCTTTACAGGCTGTTACACTGTCTCAACCCCCTCCCCCCCCCCCCCCCCCATGCTCTGTCAGCACTTGTGCAGTGAGCACTTCCTCTTGTATTCTCAGTGCTGAGGAAGCAGGGGGAGGGTGAGACCGTGTAACAGTCTGTAAAGCCATATCACAGAGAGGCTATGGTAACCCGTCAGGCTAATTTAGAAGGAATGAGGCCATTGATAAGCAATACTTATGGTCACTGGACCATGTATGTATGTATGTATGTATGTATGTATGTATGTATCTATCTATCTATCTATCTATCTATCTATCTATCTATCTATCTATCTATCAATCGTCATTAGCTTTGTCTTTTCAGCCTTTTTATCTATGTAATATCATCTATCTATGTTTTTGGAATAAAGCCACTATCTATCTATCTCATATCTTTCTATCTATCTCATATCTATCTATCTATCTATCTATCTATCTATCTATCTATCTATCTATCTCATATCTATCTCATATCTATCTATCTATCTATCTATCTATCTATCTATCTATCTATCTATCTATCTATCTATCTATCTATCTATCTCATATCTATCTCATATCTATCTATCTCATATCTATCTATCTATCTATCTATCTATCTATCTCCTATCTATCTCCCTCATATCTATCTATCTATCTATCTATCTATCTATCTATCTATCTGTCTCATATCTATCTCATATCTATCTATCTATCTATCTATCTATCTATCTATCTATCTATCTCATATCTATCTATCTATCTATCTATCTATCTATCTATCTATCTATCTATCTATCTATCTATCTATCTATCTATCTATCTATCTCTCCTATCTATCTATCTATCTATCTATCTATCTATCTATCTATCTATCTATCTATCTCATATCTATCTATCTATCTATCTATCTATCTATCTATCTCATATCTATCTGTCTATCTATCTTTCTCATATCTATCTATCTATCTATCTATCTATCTAACACCGAAACGTCGCCGGTTTGTGAATAAACCCTTCCAATTTTTCACTTTGACCTGGGAGTGCTGCCTCAATTTTTTGGATATTGTGTATATACAAGTCTTTTACCAGGACTGGTGAGTCTCTGCACCCCCCCCTCTCTATAGGGGTCCCCACATTGGACACTGTGCTGCTTTGGACTTTCTTTTTCTATCTATCTATCTATCTATCTATCTATCTATCTATCTATCTATCTATCTATCTATCTTGTATAGCTCTCTCTCTCATCTATCTCTCATACAATCTCCCTATCACTCTATCTTCAATCTATCTCTTCAAATAACCTCTATAAGAAAAGCTATAACTATATATTAATATTATCCATAGATTCACTTTAGGAAACTCATACTTTTGTGCAACTTATGAAACTATTATCTAATTTAATTTGCCTGCTCATGGGAGCAATACGTTTTTCAGCAATGTCTATAAGTCACAAAGCTATCATAGGTCATTTTCGGATAAGGGGGTCAGGTAACTTTAGCTAAAGACTAATTTTCCTCTAAGTTACACTTTGCCCCCAAATGTGCACATTGATGCACTGTACGTATGCGGCTTATTGACATGTGGTTACAAACAAGGGCATTGCCTGTCTTAAATATCAGTCATTAGCATCTGTAGAGTTGGGATATCTTAGTTTGCCCCATTCCCTTTCACACCCCCTCTTTATCTGCGTATATGACTGCTGGGTGCTGGGAGAGATGAGAGACAAGTGTCTGGCGCCTGGAACCTGAGCCCACATCATTTCATAGAGCAGCACTATTACATGATCCCCCAAGCCAGCAGGACGCCCCCCCAGCCCCGGCTCATTGTATTACCTGTCATGTTTACTGGGAATAGGAGAAAAGACTCATAAATTAATGTTGCATTTGGTGGAAATGGTTTATTGATCCTCCACCGTGCCCTTATGTGGTTGCAGTGTTAAAACTATTTTTAGGGCTGAAAAATGCTGGCTTTTATATAAAAGATCTCACTCAAGATATGGCTTCTATATCAGCCTGCGGAGCCACTCACTAATATACATACACACGCTATACATGTCACCGGATAGGTATCATATATGGCGCATGCATTGTATATACATAGGTAAGTGAGGCTTATGTCGTGGGGTGATGATGTGGGGGGGTCTTTTAATATGAGGGCGGCACGGTGGCTGAGTGGTTAACATTACAGCCTTGCAGCGCTGAGGACCTGGTTCAAGTCCCAGGGTCAACATCTGCAAAGAGTTTGTATGTTCTCTCCGTGTTTGCGTAGGTTTCCTCCGGGTCCTCCGGTTGCATCCCACACTCCAAAACATACTGGTAGGTTGATTAGATTGTGAGCCCCATTGGGGACAGGGACAAGCTCTGTGCCGCGCTGCGTAATCTGTATGCGCTATATAAAGAATTAACACGGTGATATTGATGATGTATCCATTGGTAGGAGGCAGATACTTGGGACCGCCACTGATCTGTTGGCTCTAGAATCAACACAAACAATGAAGGCAGAAAAATTGCTCCATTCTCTGTGTAGTGGCCAGTCCTGAGAACTGCAGCTCAAATCTCATTAAAGTGAATGGGGCTTAGTTGCAGTGACACAATTCCTCCACTGCACAGAGAAAGGAGCTGTACGTCAGCATTTTCCATGTGGTGATTCTGCTTCTACCAATCTATCGGTAGGTCATCAATACTAGTGTAATCGTTTGGACCCCCTATATCCCATATACTTATCATAAATTGAGGCTGTTAGTCCCCAATGCAAAATATGTACTAGACCCTTAAAGGGGTTGTACCAAGTATTATTGTCATTCACTATCTATAGAATAATGGTTATCAATTTAGACAGTGGGGGTCCGAGGGTCCACAGTGAAGCACTATGCTCTGCAATGTCCGACACTCCCATACTATGGAATGGAGCAGCAGGACACACGGTCCACTGTTGTCTCAAGTAAAGAACAGTGGGGTCCGTTCTTGTAGTTGGTGGCAGACCCCCACCAATAAGATTGTTATCCACTATACTGTATAAATTAAATAATATTACTTATTGTACCAGTCTATGTAAGGAAGAGACACCTTATAGGCTCCTAAGCCTCCAGACCCAACGCCTGATTCTCTTTCTGATTCTGGACAATCCCTTTAATTTTTTTTTCCCCCAGACTAACATTGTGTTCTAAATTCTGCATTAATTCCAATATATAAAACTCAGAAATTACAGGACTGTATAGAAATCAATAGAGACAAATGTCAGGGCGTTCTCGGATGATATTTTCATTAACTCTGGAGCAGTCTATTATGCGTGCGTTATTGAATAAAGTGCTGGTAATGTTATTAAATGGCTGTCACGTGCCCGCTGTTCTTTGACCAGATGCCTAGTCTTTAAATACTCGATAGCCTTGGTTAATGGACTAATTGATTCACTGTATTCCACTACTATGCGCCCTAAATCCCCCCTCCCCCCATGTCTCTGCTGCCTCAATAACTTTTTGACTTCAAAGTTTAGTACCTGTTGTACTCTGTATGCTACCAGGAGGCTGAGGAAACATGGGACGGATGCACCGATGAGGAATACTAATCATGTTCCCCAAAAATTCTATATCAGACGCTTAGAATCACTTCAAATTTCTACACATCTGATCACCTGCATTTAATATATTGTACGTGCCATGATGATGCTATGCGTCTGACAACTATAAAATATCATCATTATTATAATCATATTGTAATCATTGATGGAGTCTGAAACATGCGGCTTTGCAGCCCCCCCCCAAAATAAAAATATACAGTATCACTATATAAACTTCTCCAGCAGGTGTCACTGTTCTCAGTAGCAATCTACCTACCTATATCCTATTCTCCATATGTAGTAATATGTAGTATGTTACACTATAGAATAATACTGAGCTATATCATACAATAATAACTCTAAAAACTATGCAATAGAATAACAATCATACAATAGAATAATACTATACCATACTATGAAACAATGATACAATATAGAATAATACTGAGCTATATTATACAGTAATAATCTAAAAACTATGTAACAGAAAAAGAATCATACAATAGAATAATACTATACCATACTATGAAACAATGGTATACTATAGAATAATACTAAATGGTATCATATCTTAAGATAATACTATACTATACTATACTATGAAACAATGATACACAATAGAATAATACTAGGTGATATAATACTATACTAAAAAATAAGATGACACTTTAAATACTAAAGTGCCACAACGGGGCAGATACACTACAACTATTAGACTATAAGACCAGACCGTCTTATACTGCGCCGGATCGATCAAAGTGTCTAATGCTGGATAATATCTGTCGCTCCCTATTAGTTTCCTTAGCTTACACCTGAAAATTTCGTTATTTAGAGCAACTTTTTTGTAAGAGTTGTAAAAGATGTCATCAAAGTGTTTTAAACACTACAAAATATTTTAGCTTCTCTGTTCAAATTAGGGCGACATTATTTGGCATTCTGATTTTGTTATATCTCTCACATAATTTCTAGAATATTATCGGACTTCTTTTTATCTGATGTGTATGGACAGTCTGCAGGAGTTCTCTACCAATCCCCACCCAATGCTCATGGAAATCTGCCACCACTATTAACCTACCAGAGCAGGGGCGTAACTACAGCCAAAGCAGCTGCTAGGGGGCCCACAGTTTTAGGGGGCCCCGGCATCTGACCTGACACATTAAAGAATGGAGGATGTGCACCATTATATACATATTATGCTGCACATTGTACAGCATATTTATCAGTACATACATGTGTGTAAGAGTGTATAAATATTTGAGTATACAAATATGTATATCTTCTAAGGGTGTAAGGAGCCCCATTCAGTAACAGAAGTAACTGCTCTGTTATGTGTTCTATACACACACTTGTCAACCATACCTCTATTTTTTATTCTCCAGCTGTTCTTTCCCAGCTAAAACTTAAATTTGGAAATATGTAAATGAGGATTAAGTGCTTTGGCAGAGCCCCTGAGGGCTTTGGCTTGAGATCTCACTGGACCAGTGGATCTCAGAAGTCATGTAGCTGAAGGGGGAAGGATGAGTGAAGGCGCTTGGCAGTGGAGGTGCAGGAGTGGGCTTTGTTATTCTTGTACAGCTATAGCCCTGAGGTGCTCTGCTAATGCCCCTCCCCCAAAGCACTTCAGTGTAATTTTCATATATTTCTAAAGTTAACGGAAGGAGTTGCTAAAAACTAAAAACATAGGTAGGGGTGGCACATCTGAGTATAGCCCTACATCACATAACTGCTAGTTCTGGAAGGTAAATCCTGCTGATGGATTAGTATTACTCTAATCACTGAGAAGAAGAACCTTGTAGCAAGTGTTCAATTCCCCTGCAGCGCCTCCACTGGCCATATTAAGTATCACATGGTTCTCTTATATTCAAGGTTCGCCAGATCAAGGATGATTTCTAATGTGCGCTAAATCAAGGTGCGGTTTTCTAGACAGCAGATTGTCTCTGGAATTAAAGGCTATGTAAAAAAAAAATTTCGTTCCATAATACAATAAAATATAAAAAACAAAATGCAATATAATATCACATCTTGCAATAATTTTGTATAAGGCTCTTGACAGATTAGTACGGATTAATAGGCCTTTCTTAGGTGGTCTGGCGTAGACGCGTTTTGGTCCCTTTCACTCCGGCTCATCACACTTGAGAGATGAAGCAAAAATGTCATTGTTCTTGGCACCACTTGAGGTTCTTTTCTACCCCAATCAGTGTCTTCCATCTATCTTACTAGGTTTAGACCTCTCACCTTCCTCTGTATCGGGATATGTCTGCCCCTTTGTTCATCTCCGCAGGCCCCGTGCCCCCTTTCTCTTGCAGTAAAGAGGGGCAGGTGCAGCATAATAAGACCCCCTCTTTCAGCACATTAACCTTTTCAGGGTTTTCGGCAGCAGAGTCCAGACACATTACAAATGGTCAGCTTTAATCATGATGTCAGGTCATTAACCCCTGGGAGACCCAGTCATTGAATAACTATTTGGGGGTCTGTACTTCATCAGTCCAAGTGCATTTCCACATTCATTCACCTATTCTGGAATATGGTGGTGCCTCGCAGCGCCCTCAAGTTGTTAAGCAATGAGGTCGCCATTAAAATGAAGTTGTTAAATATGATATGTAGTAGGGGGGCTCTAGCACGCGTCCATCTGTCCCCCCCCCCAGCACAATAAGAACATGGGGGTCACACATCAGTGGTGATGGCTACATAGCACCGGGTTCTATAGAGAATGTGGTGGGGAGGTCAAGGGCTACACCCCACATATGTGCGACATTTACATACAGAACTCTATGGGGCACATGTAGCATTGTATTTCTGCCGCCTATTTTCATAGTTGTCTGTTGTTGGCACAATTGTGTGTCCTTATGTATCTCAGTCCGAGGCCTCATTCATACAACCAATTGTGTAGATGTAAAAATGGCCACCACACATTTTTTTCTTTGAATCTAAAAAACGGCCCTATTTACTTTAATGGAAAATTCGGCTACGTATCTTATGACCGTATTTTTTACCGCACTGCGAACCGGCCGTCAAACCACAACATAAAAAATACAACATTTTTTGCCGTTTTTTGCGGTACAGTGGGACCTGGGTTCAAGTCCCAGGGTTAACATCTGCAAAGAGTTTTTATGTTATCTCCGTGTTTGTGTGGGTTTCCTCCGGGTCCTCCAGTTTCCCCCCACACTCAAAAACTTACATATAGGTTGATTGGATTGTGAGCAACATTGGGGACAGGGAAGCTCTATGCAGCACTGCGTAATCTATGTGCGCTATATATATATATATATATATATATATATATATATATATATATATACAATTATTATTATTATTATTATTATTATTATTATTATTATATGCACCATCCTATGGATAGGGTATAACTTGCAAACTTGGTACAAGACCATTTAACTGCCACCAACTGGGGGTACTGGGAGTGATAACCCCACTAATCACCTAATAATGACCTATCCTATGCATAGGTCAATTATAGTTATAGCTGCGCATTGGGGACAGGGACCGATTTAGCATGCTTTGTGCAGCGCTGCGTAATCTGTAGGCGCTATATAAATAAAGAATTATTATTATGGCTGGGAATATTACTACATACTGGCAGGTATGAGACCGGTGAGTCTGACACTTCCTATGTGACAGTACATTCAGTGCTACTTCTTTCTCTGGTGTGACAGGTATAATGTCAGGGTATAATTATCTCTGTGATCATGCTACCTTTACACGTTGTCTATTTACAGGACGCAACTGCTATCAGTGATGCAATAGACAGATAGTGTGGGGCAGCAGGCCTCCCGTGAGCACATAGACGTCTATACAGATAATAGGAGGAGGCTGTATATGTGTAAATAGGTAAAACCAGACGTCCACACATGGAGGCAAGTCCTCTGTATATACCCAAAATAGAAAATGCAACTTTTAAACAACCCTTAGGATCCCTGATGTGAGGTCTGCCCTGAACTAGTTCAGACCCTTCCAGTGTCACTTATCTAACAACTTTTTCTAGTTTTAACCATAATGAGGTGTTATTGCTAAGTAAATCAGGTTACAGGCAGAAGGAGGCGGCAGTAGAGTTTCCTGGAGTGAGGTGTCCAGAACAATGGCAATAACTTTGTGGGTTTATCCAGAGTTAATTTTTTTTGGTCCATAAATGGGAAATGTCTACAGCTACAAAAAAACTGGAATACTTGAAAGATACCTGATGTACCCAACATGAAGCTTGAGGGCAAAATTTTTAATAACGTCACCTCTTACCATGAGCCATTTATAGTAATAGAATTTAGCACCCCTAGGCACCAGGACCAATATATACCCCATATTTACACCCCTGCCCCACCAGCAAACATTCCAAGTTTTGCAAACTTTTTCTCTATCTATCTATCTATCTATCTATCTATCTATCTATCTATCTATCTATCTCATATCTATCTATCTCCTATCTATCTATCTATCTATCTATCTATCTATCTATCTATCTATCTTCTCATCTATCTATCTGTTTGTTTGTTTGTTTGTTTGTCTATCTATCTATAATATCTATCTATCATCTCATCTATCCTTTCTATAATTTATTTATGTATCTATATATGTGTAGATTAACTCTATGGGGCATATTTATCATACGCGGGCGCTCGTACGCCGGCGTATGATAGGCCCGCCGCTGCAAGTTCACAGCCCGATACATCAAGAGGCAGCCGGCGACTTTTCACGTATGAAAAGTCGCCAGCAGCAGCAAGTGCGCAGGCGCGAGGACAGTAACGCCCCGCGCCGGCCCACTCCCGCCCGGCCGCGCCCCCCCCTTCACGCCCCTTCACGCTCCACTGGCGTGAAGGTGGTGGATCGGGGCAAATAATTGCAAAAGCTAGCAATAAGCTAGCATTTGCGATTATTTCAGGTCCTGATACATATCCCCCTATGTATCTATCTCTCAAAAAATACAGATGTTATAAGTGACAAATTTCCAATCTCCCATTGACTTCAATGTAAACATTATAACATCCATCATACATACAGAACAAAAGTACTACAGCCATGTACAAAAAAACCTGCATGCAACCGTAATACATTGTATGTTCTTCTATTTTCTACCTATTACTTGGGAACTTGTAAAAAAAATGTAAACGCAATAAAATTTGAAATAATTGAAAATATAAAAAAGCCATGCCTGCCTAAATGGACATAACAGAGGACATACAATTTACATTGATGCCAAAAGGAAGTTTAACTGATGCGTTAAACTTCCGTTCTTTATTTTTTTTTTAGTGGAGGAACTGGGCCTTGGATGTCAAATTATTCATAGATTTCCAAGAGGGATAACAGAGGGACATCACTTAGAAGTAGCTGCATCATTGCCATCCCATAGATGAACTAGTACTCAGTGAATTAGCCTTGGTGGACTCCATAGTAATGCTGTGGCCCATCTGGAACCTACCTAATACTAAAAATGAGCCATTGGAATTAGGAATTTTCTGTATTTTAGGGCAATTATGTTTTGTTTCCATTTAACATCACAACAACAAAGAGGAACGTGATAAAACAGAGAATAAAGACCTGTACCTCCATATATTACATGTCTGGAAAGTGAAGTCTCCTGGGGAGGGGATGAGCTGCTGGAATCAGATACCAATTGTTATTCTATCAAGGAACCAGCAGCGGGGGAAACCTGAGTTGTGTGTCTTCCTCCACATGAATAGTAAGTTGTCATAAGGACTTAACAAATTACCCGAGTACTCTGATGCTAATCCAGCTCCATTCAGCTGCAGGCTACTGAGCCTGACACTGACTACAACGCCACTGATCTGTCCAGATAAGGAACAGGGAAAGTATGTCCCATCAGGATATCAAACCCAGAAATATTCCTTAAAAATATCTTTAAAGGACATTTCCCACCAGGATGAAGGATTGTAAACCAAGCACACTGACATACCGGTGTGTGCCCCCTCTGCCAGGATCTGTGCTTCTTTTATTTTTTTTATGTATTTTCAAATAAAGGCTTTTAAAATTATGCAAATTAGTCTGGTGTTAATGGAGTCTAGAGCCCCTCAGACTAATTAGCATAATCTTAAAGCATTTTTTCCTTAAAAATCAGAGCATACTAAACTTAAATTGTATTTTTAGACTATTTCCAGTTATAAGTCAGTTTACATCTGTTCTAGCGATGATTTAGGTAAATGAAAGCACACGAGAACGTGTTGTCTTCCATCTTTTTCCTGTACATTTCATTTCCATGTTGATGTCAGTGATGACAATAGAAGTAATTAAATGACTGTCCTGGTGGCAATGACAGAATAAAGCCAATTCAGCGAATGTCCGGCCTTGTATCTCAGCTGTCAAGATAAGGTGTTAAACTAATTAAATGTGCGATAAAGTCTTTGTATCAATTACTTGTCAATCCAGCCAGGCGGCTTTTATAATGCCCAGAGAGCAGAGGAGGCCCCCCTAAGATGTGGGGCCTAATATTAACCCCAGGGTGCCTGGGGTACCAGTGCTAGATATGCATATTGGGAGTTTATCGGATCTTCCTCCCCATATATAATAGATACATTACATTATATGTAAAAAATGTCATATCCCTATGCATAATCTACTACTAGGTCCTCATACAACTCATATAGTAGTAGTGTAGTGTGGTAGAGCCATGCCCACCCCATGCCAACTAATCCTGCCTGGCAGTGATTGTACACATTACCACTCTCTCATATGGCACCAGTGTAATTACAGGGCCCTTTAGGCTCCCTTTATCTTTGGGATGATTGTAGCCGCTCACTCTGCCTCCACAATAGATAATCTAATGACATATTTATTGAGTTTTAAAGAGGTCTTCCAGCAGACATGATAGATTGGTCATCAATATCCCAACCATGGGGGTCCAACACGTGGGACTCCCACCAGGCAGCTGTTATGCCTCTAGAATAAAACATAAGGAAAAAAGCCATTCTCTCTAGTGGCCAGTACTGGGAACTGCAAAGAGTGGTAACTGAGTTGTAGTAACACATCTGGCCACTACATAGAGAATGGAGCTGTTTTTCTGATTTGGTTCTCTGGTTGATTCAAGGACCGTTCAGGGGGTATGTACACAACTATTTTGGATAGGTCATTAATATGGGTATACTGGAAAGCCCCTTTAAGGCACTTCTAAACATTACAAACCATGAATGTTGTGTATGGGGAGTCTTCAAACTTTTCATTCTTTGGTGTCTAGCAGAGTACAAACACATGCACTCTAGACTAAATAGAGTCTGCACATATATCTGGGGGTTGAGAGGAATAGCTGTCATGCAAATGCTTCCGTAGACATTATTTTTGCCTTATTCATTTTATGCACATTACAAGATATCACCACCTGAGCACGACACCAATAGACAAGCTTCCTCCACCAATCACAGCAAGCCGTTGTTTGACCAAATTTGCAACCTTGCAGTAAATCACCAAATCCAATCAAAAAGACTCCACAAGAGCCAATGACAGCCTCCGTGGTACTGGATGCTATCCATTGCTGCACTGTATTCCAGATACCCCTGGAAGCTATATCCGATAATTGACCCCTAATTGCTGTGTATGTACATTAGACCCCCAGACGTTCCTATCCTGGGAAAAGAGGGGCTTATTCAAGGGGCAGCAGGGTTCATAAAGTGAAGATGGTTTGTTACATTGATGCCAGTCAATAATAACCCAGCATGTCCATTGGAAGGAGGCATATGCTACGAGCGGGGGGTCTGTGCCCGCAGTGACTGGAGGCATTGGGCGACTTTGCGGCGGCACGGTTGGGGACAGAAATTTACAACCTCTGTAGACAGGCCGTGAAATCTCCTCTGTCAGAGCTAAATGGGGAGGTTTTATACACCCATTTCAGCCTCGGCTTGTTAAATGAGCACATCTGTCAGCTGAACGGAGAATCTCAAAGGCCTTTCGGGCTGGTTTTCCCAACTCTACTAAGGCATACTCCACAAATCAATGTCTTATTCCATTTCAGACACCTCATATCCAAGCCACAATATACATACACCTTCATGGTCGTCTTCTGCGGGGAGGATTGAGCGCAGTCACAGTGCGAGCGGAGATCTCACTTAATTCAGGAGGCTTATGAAATATTAATTCTGCCGGGCAGGCGGCATTAAAGCCTGAGCAGCCATGCAGTGGACATGTTTCATAAGTAGGGAAAATTAAAAAAGGAAGCCTTGTTAAACTGTTCAATTGAGTGACACAAATGAACAAGGCTAGGGAGGATCATAAATAACAGACATGGAGAGGAGGTTTGTCAGACTGTCCCACCATCTACTCCTATCTATATACATGCAACCAACTCATTAAGTTGGAAAAATGTATTCAACCAAATTGCCATGTGTAACCGTCCCTTTAAACCATGACAGTCCTTATGCAATCTAGAAGAAGTCATGTTGTGCATGGTCCAATTCCCTGGCTATAAGAAAACTTAAAGGACATCTACCACCAGGATGAAGGATTGTAAACCAAGCACACTGACATACTGGTGAGCACCCCCTCTGGTACAAGCTGCTCTACTTTTAGCTTCATATACACTGTTTTTTAAGACAAAAAAAAGGCTTTAAATATTATGCAAATGAGCCCGAGGGGCTCCAGGCTCTATTAACACCTATGGAAACAAGAGCCCCTTGGGCTCATTTGCATAATTGTAATGAGCCGTTCATTTATTAAAAGCCAGAGCATACGAAGCCAAAAGTAGAGAAGATCCTGTGACATACTGGTGCCTGCCCCCTCTGGCATGATCTACTCTACTTTTAGCCACTTGGGCTCATTTGCATTATTTAAAAATCTGTTCATTTATTAAAAACCAGGGCATAAAAAGCCAAAAAAAAAGGGCAGATCCTGCCAAATGGGGCACACACCAGTATCTCAGTTTGCTTGGTTTACAATGCTTCATCCTGGTGGTAGATGTCCTTTAATTTCTCTGTTCGGATTATCATGGATTATCTAGGTCTCTTTCTATTGTAAAGTATGCTGGCTGACAGACACACATTGCAGCCATTAATATTTCTTATAGGGCAGTGATGGCGAACCTTGTAGAGACCGAGTGCCCAAACTACAACAAAGACCCGCTTATTTATCGCAAAGTGCCAACACAAAAATTTGATTTGTGATTTATACTCCCTTCTCTGTAACAGTTTTCATTGATACCAGCACCCTGAGGACACCAATAAAGCAGAAAATAGTCCCAGGTACAGCTGTCACTTTAAAATAGCTCTGTGCACAGCAAGTCCTGGGCTGTCTGGGGCTGCAGGAAGATACCTGGAGTCATCTCTGGTGATGGCCTGAGTGCCCACAGAAAGAGCTCGGAGTGCCACCTCTGGCACCAGTGCCATAGGTTAGCCATCACTGTTATAGGGGATGTCACCCAGCTCTCAGACGGACCCTGAGAATAAATCAACCAGTTTCTTAATATAATTGCATTTAAATGCAAAAATTAAAAGGATTTCCAAAACATTAAAGGTGAATTCCAGATTGGTGGGGGCCTGAGGTAAGTAATATCAGAATGGTGGGTGCTTAGGAGAAGTAGTTTCAGATTGGTGGGTGGTTGAGGTAAGTAATATCGGATTGGTGGGTGCTTAGGGTAAGTAGTTTCAGATTGGTGGCGGTCTGAGGTAAGTAATAACATAGTAGTGGGTGCTTTAGCTGAATAATATCAGATTGGTGGGCGCCTGAGGTAAGTAATAACAGATTGGTGGGGGCCTTAGGTAAGTAATACCAGATTGGTGAGCACATAAGGTAAATAATACCAGATTGGTAGGTGCCTGTGGTAAGTAATACCAGATTGGTGGGCATCTGAGGTAAGTAATACCAGATTGGTGGGCATCTGAGGTAAGTAATACCAGATTGGTGAGCACATAAGGTAAGTAATACCAGATTGGTGGGCGCCTGAGGTTAGTAATATCAAATCGGTGGGTACATGCGTTAAGTAATTTCGGATTGGTGGGGGCCTGACACCCGACAGCCCCATCTATAAGTTTTCTGGAGGGTCTGTAGCATTCAGATAAGCATTGTGTCTTTGTTGGCTTTCTTTTTTTTCTTTTTTTTTTTTTTTATTGTTTTTACAAAAAAATACATACTCTATAGTTCCAATATTTAGACTCGACAAAAGGTAAACAGCAATTACATTTCAATTGTTGCATATCATACATAGTTCATACAATATTCACTGCACCTTGTAAGAGGTAGAAGATGTAAAAAAAAAAAGAAAAAGAGAAGAAAAAAGAAAAAAAAAATAAAAAAATAAGAATTAAGGAAAACACAGGGGAAAAAAAAAGATAGGTTTTATGATTGACTCTCTGGTGTCATCATTGAATATGAGAGGGATTTTATGCCATATTCCTATCATAACCTGGCCATGATTTCCACAATTCATCTAGCTCGTTACTCTTTATAATACCTTGTTCCCCAAGGCATTTTTCCATTCTCCATGTGGAATTAACCAAAGAAATTATTTCAGTAATAGTCGGATTGGTTTCATCCTTCCATTTTTTAACAAGTATAACCCTAGCTGCTGTCAAGATTTTATTAATAACCCATTTATATTTATAAATTTTTTTTTGTAAATCCCTTGTCACAATGTTCAAAAGTGCCCATTCTGGTGAGAGTCCAAGGGAGCCCCCTGCTACTAGTTCTATAATTTTTCCAACACCCTGCCAGTAACTACTTAGCTTAGGGCATGACCACAATATATGGTATAAAGTTGCTTTTTTCCCACAACGTCTCTAAGAACAGTGCCATACATCATGTAGTGCTTGTCAATGGTATTGCACATTAATGGGACCCAACTACAGGCCACACCACCACCTGATGGAACATAATTGGCTTGGAAAGACGGCAGCGGCTGCTTTAAACATCTAATCAGCTGGGGGTACCCAGTGTCAGACCCCCCATTGCTGTGGCAATAACCTGGAATATCCCTTTAAGGTTTTATTTCATATATTTCCTCATAGAATAGTCAAAACAATCCAAACCCTGCAATTTACTGTTTTGTCAACAAGTCATGGTATAAAAAAGGATGACTTGGCCTGAGATCTATCTCCAGTATAATTGGATTTTCTCCCCCTTGCTCTATATTGCAGCTTAGCTCTCCATAGATATGGAGAATGGAATAAGAAGTTGCTAAGCCACAAAGAAAGAAAATGGGGGAGATTTATCATCAAGTTTCCGAGGTAAAGCTTCTTGTTTCCCATGGAAACCAATCAGAGCTCAGCTTTCATTTTATAAACATCAGTGGGAAAATAAAAGCTGAGCTCTAATTGGTTGCAGCTCTAAGAGACTTATGATAAATCTCTCCCACATATGTTGATCCTGGAATTGCGGATCTTGGCGTTCTCCGTGGAATTCTTGCCAATTTTCTTTATGTTTCCCTAAATAAACATCCATTGTAGAGCAGACACAAGCCTCTCACTTTCCAGATCCCATCCGAGTGCCAGGCAGTGCCGGTGGAATCCACACTTATCCCGCTGTGTAGTTAAATATTTAAAAGTGTAAGAAACTATGGAGGGGGAGTAGTAGCGTAAGTGTAACCCAAGACGCAACGTCCAATCCTTTCTACTTCTCAGTATGCAAGATGATATAGGATCACAGTTGGTTTCTCAACCTTCACTTTGCACAAACACTGGATTTTCTACAATTACTTAAACAAAAGCTCTGATGTGTCGGTGTATCGCATACACACTGTAGTAAAGGGAGAGATGTCATGCAATATACAGTCACACTTAATTTTGTCCCTATTTTAATAATAATAATTCTTTATTTATATAGTGCACACAGATTAAGCAGCGCTGCACAAAGCTTGCCAAATCAGTCCCTGTCCCCATGGGGCTCACAATCTAAACAACCTACCAGTATGTTTTGGAGTGTGGGAGGAAACCGGAGGACCCGGAGGAAACACGGAAACACGGAGAGAACATACAAACTCTTTGCAGATGTTGACCTGGGTGGGATTCGAATCCAGGACCCCAGCGCTGCAAGGCTGTAATGCTAACCACTCAGCCACCGTGCCCTATTGTCAATGCATCCTAATAAAAAAATAAAGCAATTAGCAAATGAATGAATTTGCACATTTAAGACCTAAGTTATTTCATGGTTTACAGACTACAAACAAACACTATGGGCGTCATTTATCTTATGTCCCCCTTCTCTGCGTTCTTTGTCTAATTTTTTTTTTGTAGTGACAAATAGGGCGCAACAACACACGGCGAATTGAGGAATGACATTACAAATAAGCTTAAAATAGGCGCAAAACAGCCATTACGCAGCAAAAAGGCCAAAAAAAACCACAAAAATGGCAAGAAAAAAAAATGGTAAATGAACCCCTATGTAGTCTGATCCTGCAGTTTTGTTTCTTCTATCTCTTCAGGAAGTGATTGATATAACCATACAAGTCACTGGCCCACATTTAGTAAGGTCCGTGCGCCAGTTTTCTGTTGGACTTTGCACGTTTTTTTCTGTGCAAACTGCTTGCACGGGTATATAAGAAGTGTCCGCGCCACATTTGTGTCATACACAACCGTTTTATGTTGCGGGTGCACTATTCTTCATGCAACACAAATTTCTGGACTGAAATGGTTGTTGCGGGGCTCAGTCGGACCGTGCGCCACATTTAACATGCAAAGTTAGATAGAATTGTGTCACAAGCCATATGTTAAAGGTGCTCCAAAAAGTGGTGCACTCTGGTCTGAATTTTTGAATCTCCCCCTCCCTGTCAGTTTCGGGCATTCTCCGGCCACCTGGGGCGGAGAGTGGGTGGGAATAGGGCGGGGTAGGCATAGGGTGGGGAGCAGGTTGGACGTATGGTGGCGAAGGGGTGGGCGTAGGGTGGGAAACAGGGTGGGTATAGGGCAGGCCGGGGAGTAAATCGATAAAAAACTATGGAGACTATAGTAGAAAACTCCGCCAGTTCTGATCCGGTCTACAGGTCAGAACAGGCATAGATTACGCCCATATTTGCTAAGAGGCTGGAACCTCACAGAACATATGGCCACACGACTGCCGGCGGGGGGAATTTTAAGACTAGCATTAAAAACACCATTCTTAATGAATTCCCCCCATTGGGCCCATATACTACATACACTGCACATAAGACAAGACAAGGTGATACATTGTATCTGGATAAGGTAAAGTGAATGGTTTCATCTACACTGGCCATAAAATCCCTCCAGTAAATGTGATCAGCCCATAACCTGCAATGAAGGGGTAAATGGCCTCAGATCAGCAGAACTGTTGCTACAGAGGGAGCTGCTGGGAGCTTTCATGAAAACCTTAATAAAAATTGATCTTTTTTTCTCTCCTTTTTTTGCAGCAGTTAGAAAATAGGCTTGTAGCTCAGCTGTGATATTGGGAGAAGTCTATGGGAGTAAATGACAGATGGAATCATAAACACGTTTGATCTTGGAATCAAGCTTTGCCAAATATTAAGCACAGCCCTTGCAATCCCTTTTTCTTTTACAGGGACCGGGGGTTATGATATACGACGTGTCCAAACTTTAAAATAAGGAAATTACCAGAGAAAATGATTGCAATAAATTTTCTAAGTATAAACGTTGATTATTTTTCGATTTTCATTCAGAACATATTTTGGAGCAAATGGCATTTGGCACTGGGCTAGGGGGAGGGGGACGGGAAGCGGAGGGGGAACGGCGAGTGGGGGGGGCTGTTTCATTTTTTTTTCTTCTTTTTTCGATACCCTGCACCCTAGAGGTGTACAATTTATGTAATCTGCGCTTGGAAAATGAATTGGGTAATTTATTGGAAAACAGAAAGTCCTAAAGATTGGATCAGCATTGCCTAGCCTGACTCCCACTATCCATCAAGTTCCAATTAACAGGCCAAGCCAGAGAGGACTTTAATGGCTTTCCAATCTAGTTGCCTGATAAACCCATCAATTCCTCTGGGAGAAATTAAGAAAATCGACCGGCCTTTGGCGTCGGAGTGTCATTCCTTTCTGCAACTATATGTCAAATTAAAAACACAATTAAAATTTAAACTGTTTCAATCAGGGGCTGCCCTCCAACCTATGTTTCACTTAATAGAAGTTTGATGAAAATCTGATGCTTGTTCTCTATCAACAGGAAGCTCAGGAGAAGCTCGGGGAGGCTCCCGCACCACAATCCCAGCCCTTGGACAGGGTGCTGGCTGCTGTGATACCACATTCCTGACTCTCGCCAGCACACCGGAGGCACCAGATGGCAAAGAGTCAATGCCAGGCAGTGAAGGGGTTAACCCCCCACCCCTCCCCTGCTGTCACATTGATCGGAATAAATGGGGCACTCCGACCCCCGCTAATGATGACATGGGACAGTGATCCACAATTAACCAGAAGCCAAGGACAATTGCAGGGAATGATAGCCCAATAGATTATCACCAATTGATTCCTTCCTTAATTTAGGAGGTGCAAAATAGCACATGATGGGAGTTGTAGTGCCACACATTGGTGTCGCTCGCATACTTCTGTATTTAAGGTCTTTCTAGGTTATAGTACAATTTTTTAGGACAATGTGACGCAAATTTTCAGTATTGCAAAAAAAAAAAAGTACCAGTCACTCATTGAAAAATGGTGCAATACAATAATATGGCACAGGCTTCCAAAACGGGTCCTGATATATGGAATTTGCAATTTTGTGCCCCTGATTGCGAGACGCGTGAATGGAACAAGGTCGGAGGGAGCCCTGACCAGACAAATTTACTATAACCTGCAGCAAAAAAAACTGGTGCAGGTTATATCTGAAATGTACAGCAGGCCGTAGAGTTCAATTTTGGTGCATGAGTGCTGCGCCATTTCTATAACGTGGACAAAACCTCATGTCCTGTGATGGGTGCACACAATGCACCATTCTTTAAACGTCAATCCCATAGTTTAGAGATGAGTACAAATCAGGAATCATATAGACATGCGCATTACAACCTCCATATGGTGCACAGTATTCAACCATTGCAAAGGTAAAGGGGCAATTCGTCTCTACTGCCCCTTTGAAGCGCATCAACAGAACATTGGATTTGTGTCTATGAGGCCTTTCCTCTGTTATTCCTCCGTGCCAGCTGGATGTCACAATTTGGGTGGTGACATCAAGTAATTTGATTCTACCTAACAAGTGCTGACAGTATAGACCCCCCTGTTTTCAGGGAAATTTTAAAACCCCTCTGTTAATTGGGAATAACATAAATTTGTAAAGAAAAATGCCCCAGATGTATTAGTACAGGGGGGATACGAGTACTTACTAAAAGGGACACTAGGAAGGACAGATCTTTGTCCAGTCGCAACAAGTTATCCCTTATCCGCAGGATTAGTGGTGGAACCCCCATGGATCACAAGAACTGTCTGTTGTACCCCAAATGAATGGAGCGGCGCGTGGGACATGTGCGCTACTGCTCCATGTTCCATGCTCTATGGCGCTGATGGAACTACAGAAGTACAGCGCTCGGTTATCCCCATCAGCTCCATAGAGATGAATATAACAGGCGCATGTGCGACCAGCTGCTCTATTCATTTGGGAGTATAATGGATCCCTGTTCTAGGTAGGGACAACCCCTTTAAGTTTTAATGTAGAATTTCCTACACTGCTCTGGCACCAGTAAGGCATTTTTTTTTTCCATTATCCATGCGTTTTTTTTTCAAATGGAGGAAAAATACTCTAGCCTTAGACATAGATAACCGATACCTGCCTAAACGGAACATAACTGATGACATAAAGTTTACATGGTTGTCAATGGGATTTTAAATTGATACGTTAAACCTCAGTTCTTTACTTTTTCAACAGAGATAAGGATCGGTAACGTGAAATGAGCCTAACAAAGTACGGAAAAATTTACAAGACCCAAGTTTTTCTTTTTAGGTCATCTGTAAGTTATAATGTAATCTAAAAGTTATGAGAATGTATACAAATATTATACAATTTTATTTATAATTCATAACCATATAAATGACTAATGATAATTGATTTTCCAATATTGCAATGCAGAACATCTATACTTAATGTAATGGTAGTAATATCCATTTTAGAAGTTATTTTCATATCTTTACCAATTATAGGTGCAGCACCTTTGTGATGGTGGTTCCTCTCTCCTGTTGCACTACAACCCCCAGCAACCTTTCCTCCCAGATAACACTGGCACTTGTAGTCCTACATCACAAGGCTGATCTCTATGTCCCCAGAGCCTGTTTCCAGAGTAGACTAATGAAGTGGCATTTCATCTTTTATGTCCCTCAGAACAATGCAGGTGTATTATAGTCCTAGCAGCCTCCCTATCCCCCCCTCCCCTCTTGAAATGATTTAAGAAACCTAATCTAATATGTGTGGAAGACAGAAGTGTATTTAGCTTGGAATGGAAACGTTTGGTGGCTGCTGTGGAAGGTCATCACTATGGGATGAGTTAGTGAGGGGCTCTGAGGGATACAGGGGAGGGGGTGAGAGTAATAAAGGGGGGGTGTCACCATTTAACTAAGTGCAAATGATGAGGTTATAGCAGAGCAATGTGCTGCCCCCCTCCCCATGTGTGCTGCCTCCCCTGCAGTGATATTTCCCTAAACTTGTTAATCTAATAACACTCATGAAAGGCTCATTTGGCAGTATGAGAACAAACCAAGGTCACTAAGTGACAGCAAAGCACAGGAACAATAGATTCATTTGAAACAATATTTTACAGACATTTTACGATCAATATGGACTGGAGCATTATGCTGCTGCAATCTGTTAATGTTTCTTAATGGGCTTCTCTTTCTGTTCTGCACACTGCCATACAAGTCGATTGCAAAAAAAACTGTGATTATTTGCAAAGACACTTGTATATTCACATAACACACACACACACAGGCACTATATCCAGTGTATATAGTCACACACATAGGGACAGATCTATAATGCACTGGCTATGACACAGGCTCATCAGGGATAATGAGGACTGCTATTACTGAGGACCATTCAGGGACACAGTTTCTATTGCATTATTATACTCATCATTAGTTGTGATAAAGAGAATGACCAATACTGTTAGATGAACTATTGGGAATCAATGAGTAATGTCTACTTATGGAATAGCCAGTCTTGAAGGGCAATCCACTAAATCCACTGTCAGGGGTCCATTCATGTGTGTGCAGCTTATTGTATAGAAGTGTTGTTCTGGCTTTCCTGACTGTAAATTCTGTGTTTTTGTTAGTGATTTTCTTAAATCAAAATTTGGGGGGTGTCCGATACACTGGCTATACATTGGTGTTAAAGATCTTACGTATGTATGTATGAGTGAGTCTATATGCATTTGTATCTACATGTGAATGTGTATATATATTTGTGTATATACAGCATGTGTATATTTGTATGTACATATGTGTGTATGTTTGCATATATGTTTATGTTTGTGTGCATATTAGTATGTGTATGTTTGGGTGTGTATAACTGTAATCCATAGATAAATTATATATATATATAATATCTATCTATTTATTTATTTATCTACCTTACATATATGCAGATTTATTGTGACTTAAGTCCATTCTGCATGTTCTTGTCCAAAAACTGGGACACTTTATATCATATATATCTATGATATGTTGCATATATGTTCAAAGGGAAGATAGATCTCTAATATCTAGAAAATTATTTTCTTTTATACATGATAGGTAAATAGCAGATATACAAAGGTGGTGCATGTATAGATTCCTCATATATGGAAAGAAGAAGCGATAATGATGCTTGTCATAAGAAAACAAGAGAGAGAAAATGGGTTACAGAAGAAGAAGGCAAGGACAGTAGGAGATAGTAGGAGAGATAAATAAAGAGTGAGTGAAAGATGAGGAACTACCAATAAAAGAAAGAATGATAAGAAAGTTATAGATAGAGGGAGATAAGAAGAGTGAATATAGGGAATGTGAGAGTTGAGAAAATCTACAACATTCTGTCTGTATCTGTTAGGTGCTTTGGTCATGTATACATTATATACTGTATTTTACACACAATTGCCTCTGCATACTGTAAGTGTTTTTTATTAATTGAGCAAGAAAATAGAGAAAAGGAGATGTTTAACTCTTTAACCACCATGCAAGCAACATCTGACATTATCTATCTATCTATCTATCTATCTATCTATCTATCTATCTATATATCTATCTATCTATCATCTATCTATCCACCTTACATGTATACAGATCTATTGTGACTCAAGTCCATTCTGCATGTTATTGTCCAAAAACTAGGACACTTTTTGCATTTTAATCTTTGCTTCCTAAAACATATTTTGCTCCAAGTATCCAAGAGTTAAGTAACTCTTAAATCACCACATCCAATGAGCCTTGGTTAGCATGCATTATAAGGATTGTTGTTTTTTTTTTATCCTTACAGTTGTATAACATTTGCAGCATAACCAGTCATAAATCTGCTGCTCATAGATAATTATTGCTCTTCACACTCCTCCCTGCAGATCTCCTCCTTTACTGTATATCACAGTCAGGGATAATTAGTTGAAGCATTTGGCACAGGTGGGGTTAAGCCTGCACCAGATATGTTATATAATGCACCCCCATCTCTTTGCATTGCTGGGAGATGACACTCACCTGCACTGGTTAATGTTCTTCTTGGGTGCCCAGGTCCCGGAGGAGGCTGCAGCCAGGTGTGCAGGGTGTATTGTCAGCATCTGCTCCTCTGCTGTATAATGTGGCTGAATGTGGAGCCTGGAAATTTATATATTTCTCTGGTGTTTGCTATACAGAGCTGGAGTATTTACTATCAAATAAAAGAAATACATGTGTGTTGTTACTACAAACAGGCAAAGCGAGATCTGCTCAGTCTGATACCAAACACTGGACATGGCCAATGCTGCATTTTCTTAATTGCAAACAAACGCTCAGATTTAGAATTCAACCTCCAAAGAAATCAAGACAAGTGTCCGGGGACTTATACACAGATTGCCAAGGAAAATGCACCGCTTGACTGGATTGCCCACATCAAAGGCAAGGGGCTAGAGCAGCTCCAGGAGATGCACCACATCCTGCCAACTCTGGAGAGGGCACAGCCACTGGAGATGCCAAGATTCCAAATCATTGCCACTTCTTAGGATGGCTGGCACCTTAGTACCTCTCAGTATTAAACTTTATAGGTGCCATGCCACTATGGCAATAAGAATTGCTGTTGCTTGGTACTATGGCAGTACAGGAAGACCTAATATGGCATTTACTCATGGCATCTCCTTCTCTCTGCTCTTAAAGGGCATCACCTGAATACTCCTGAAGAGAAAGCTCCATTTGGCACCACATCTTAAGTAATAGCTTTACCCGCTGTACTCCATTCACCCATGTGTGCTAGGGTTTATTTCTATTATATCATGCTTTAGGCATCAAAAGGCATCACCTTGTCATCGTTTGATATTCTGGGGTGCTAATGTGGGGCATCATGGCACAACAGAAAAATAATATTATCCACTTCATGACACTTCATTGCTGTCCCCTCGCTTGAGCCTGCTTATGATTTATTTGTCAATCCCACCCTGGAATTAAATGCTGCAGGATATTATATTTAGTCACTCAAAAATCTAAAAAATGTAACATAATCCACGCTGTAGATAACTGATATTATAAACTGGAGCATTAGGGGAAATGTAAAGCAATATATTTGATGCCATCATAGCGCAAAGCAGTATAATGTATTGCAAAGGGTAGGGACACTGTGGCACAATAGACGACGTGAATATAGTAAATAGAACTATGCTATTTCCAATACTCTTTCTAAACTTGCGCAACCTTAATATGTCTTCCGATATGAAACCCGATGTGTAGTGCCACCCTGGCACCATGAAGTGGCGCAGTACTTTAGTATTTCTGCGTGCCATGGCTCAAGGATGAAACCTTACAAGATAGCAGCATGACCCATTATGTTGTAGTCATTCCACCTAAGTGATATTATAAAACTGGGGCATTTAAGAAGACAACAAAAACTGTATGTGCCCTTCACCCACGGTGCGTCCTGTGCCATGCTCTGTGCCAATTGCGCACTTTCATTATGAATTATCCTTTCCACGCAGAACACTGTGGAGATGAGTTCTCAGGATACATGCTGCACTTGTTCCAGCTCTGCTCTATGTTCTCCATGTAATTACATTTCTCCAGGAGAAGAGGAAGATGAAGAAGAGGGGCAGCTGTTTATTTTACCCCGGCTGAATGTGCCCTTTCCATCAGTGTTGTCTCTTTGGGGGAGCACAATGATCTGTGCTGTGAAGACTCCTTTTTGTTCCATTAATTGTTTAATTTGCTTGTATTCAGGAGGATGTGGATGCTGTACACAGGTGGGAGAATCCCTGGCTCCTCATCCTCATACAGCCCCCTGTTTAGGAACACAGCCTAATGCCACTCATTTATCCATTGCAGGAAATGGATAAATGGTCCGACACTCCAAATAATTGTATGGTCATTTCTATAGAAAAAAAAGCAGTCACTATGTATATGGCAGGGAATGGAATATTTGTGTGCAGCAAATAATTACATGCAGCGGGGACAAATCCTACAAGTATTTATACAACCAATGGTGTTAATTGAATTTCTACTCTCCGAATATCTATCTATCTATCTATCTATCTATCTATCTATCTATCTATCTATCTATCTATCTATCTATCATCTATCTATCTATCTATCTATCTATCTATCTATCTATCCTCTGTATGCTATTTTACTATCATTGGTACTAGCACTCCATATACACTCCAGCTAATCTAAATCTAAATTGTATTTTTAATTTAGCTTCCATCTAACTGATAAGAATTGTATTCATTTGCATCTGTTATTCTATCCCATTTGTGTTTCAAATGTTAAAAGTTTATATTAACCATCTATGTATCCATTTGTCTATATGTATGTATATCTGTCTGTCTATCTTTCAAGCTATGTAACCATTATCTGTCTATTTTTCTATCTATTCAACTAATTATAATATTTTAATAGTTGCACAGCAGCTCAGTGCAGAACACAAATCAGCTTCCCCCTAGTAAATGTAAAGGTAACAGATACTTATCTGTTACCTGGTAAGTCCTCATCCCATGCCAGTGTTGACATGGATAACAACTACATGTACAAATTGCTACCTGGACGCTGATCTCCACCTTCTACATAGGATTTTGTATTATCCAGAAGAAAGAAAAATCAGGATCCCATTGTTCCTTGTCATCAGAGCAGGGGTGGGGGGTCTATGGAGCAGAACCGAACCTGTTCTTACAGGACTCCACTGCTGACAATTGATACAACAACACCCATCAACCTCTCTTCTAGCAAAGACTGGAAAAGTCAAGGAGCGTTTTGCAGCCACTAAACCCTAAATAAAGAAGTTATTTTCTTGTGATTTGGTAACATGTGAATAATCTCTGTGAAATCTGGCGCTTGTTTGGGATTGAAACACTTTAATGAGCTCCCTTTGACTTCTCTAGGAGTTAGTATTGCAAACAGTGGACGCATCCCTCTGTTGTCACATACACAAGGGCACAACATATTTTGACTTCAAATATCTAAGTTTATTTTCCAGCTAGGTCACATGCCAGGGGGAAATCTGCGAATAAACGCTACATTTCAAAGTATCCAGGCCTGCTTTGATATCATTGAGCAAAAACACAGCAACAAATGATTGTAAGGGTTTAGTTGCTTCTCTCCTGATATCATCTTTATCATCATCACAAGACAAGTGGCTCTGCCAGGGCTGAGGGATGGGAGGCTGCAAGGCACAGGTTCAACTCTAAGTGCATAACACACACGTACACACTTGTATCATGTATACACAACACACAATGGCATCTTCTTTTTCGTGACATTTCTTAGCACAAATCTTTAATTGGCTTATGAAGGTTGAAAATATTTAGAAAAATTATGTCTAGAATGGAAGATCCAGCAACGATGCTGCAGCATTTTCCGGATGGCTGTGGGATTAGTTCCACTATGCTACATTCACTGGCTGGCTGATAGATTTTTATTTCATCTTCTTTAGGTAGGTAAAACTCAGGTATTCACTGTGGATCTTCACCCCATCAATTGTACTGATTAGAAGTAGCCAGGAGTGAAGAGATGGCTTTATAGGGGGAGAAGGTTTAGGTGCATAAAGTTGGTGGCAGCTGATAATCTCCTTTTATAAGGCAAGAGAAAATAAAATGTAGATGCTTATAGGGGTCCAGGTGATGATGGTGAGGACTGACATTTTAGAAGTTAGCAAAAAGGCGATGTAGTAATAAATAAAATTAATAATAATTATACAATATTTACTATTACTACTCATAATAATTTATCAATTCAATGATGCTGCTAGTACTAATAATGATAATAACAGTAATAAAATCTCTACTACTATTACTACCAAGAATACATTATAAATGTAATACTACTGCTACTAGGTATGATTACTAATAATAAAAATAAAGCATCATAATCACCCATATCACCATCGTCCTCAAATACTGGAGGACACCAAGAATAATATTAATCGTGATAATACTTGAAATACTGGTAATATCAAGGAGCATTATGAGCATCTTCAAATTGTGAAGAGGAGTGATAAAAAATAATACTAGTAAAGATGCATGAAGCAGTAACAGTCATCAGCATAATCGTCATATAGTGGAGACAAATAATAATTCCAATCATTAGAAGTACAACCAGCATTATTGGTAATAAGAATCTAATATTGGAGTAAAGAATAATAATGTATAAAACAGTAATATTTACCATATAGTGAATGCATATAATAATGATGATGATGATAATAACAATAATAATAATAACACAAATATACATACATAAAACACTACTTGTAATAATAATAATAATAATGAAATTCTGGAGAAATCACCATATCCTAGAGACAAGTAATAATACAAAAAAGTTATATTATATATATATACATACATATATATAAACACTAATAGTAATAAATATCAAAATATAATAACAAAGGTTATTATAATGTAAAATAATAAATATCACCGATTATTTTTAAATGAATTAAGCATAAATAATATAAAATGTTTCTAGTATTGCTGAAATCAAATAATCATTAGCTTTATGAAATACAAAAGGAAATGATATGATAATAATAATATTAATAAGTACATATGGTGAGAGGGAAAAAAAATAACAGAATAACAGGAATAATATTTAACTACTGCTACAATTAAATAATCAATCACAAACTATAAACTATTATTATTAGTAGTAGTTGCCTATAATGAAGTATTCCACAAAATCTCGTAGTAAGAATAAATAGAACGTTAAAACACCCCAAAAGTTCTACCAATATCAATACCATCATTTCTAGTCATTGTTACTGCTTGTCAATCATTATTTATTGTTAAGTAAACCATAACATTCCTATAAAATATTACTAATATTAACTAAATTATTATTAGTAGTAATAGAATACAACTTTTGATAATAATCTAAATTCCTATTAATATTGTTATTAGATGAAAATAAGGTATCACTAAAAATAATTGGAATATGATCTTGAAACTACTAATTACTATTATTAATACTCTTCTTCTTCCTATTATTATTAGAATAATATTTATAATTATTATTATAAATGTTATATGAATAGAATAAAGTGTCATTCAACTAACAAGAGAAGATTGCAGGGCTCTAACCTCCAATTAACGGTGTTGCTATAATCAGTGACTTCTTGACTTAATATTTACAAATGACATCTTGATTTAAAACCAGACTATTACGTAGAAAATTCCATATTATTATTGCTAGAACTGTGATTATTAGCACACCCATATATACACACAGTCACCTCCACATGTGATACTTCTGCCCCTATGAACGGATGAAAAGAAGACACAGGCAAAATAAGGAAATTGTTTTTTTTTTATTTCATTTTCACAACAAACATTCATTTTTTTGTTTTTGTTTTTTTACAAATATATTTTATTAAAAAAAAATTGTAACATGTTCCCAGATACAGGTGAGGATGGAGCTGCCTGTGCACCCCTTGCTCTAGTGTTATCCCACAGCAACAAGTAATGGAGACCAGAGCAGGACCCCTACAGCCCCATCCCCACATTGTATGGATCCTGTACATTTATAGAAATAACTTAAATTACATCATTGATTGTCCCTTAATACAAAGCCCAGCTCCTCTTCTCCTTATACACAGCACATTTCACCCTCCTGCCCCTTTAAATATGCAAATAATATCTGTCAATTCTTTTATATTTCATAGTCAATTTATTATTTTTTTTTTTTGTTTGCTTTATTTATTTTTTTTTTTTGTAATATGATCATAATTAAAGGGGCTCTTCTCCTATTGCACAATCCAAAACAAATATATTATAACATAACAAAACAATAAAGTGAATGTGAACCGTTGTTTCAAGTCTATGAGAGAGAGAGACAATGTTCTGGATAAAAAGATCTGAGGATTTAGTGAGAAGATTTTAGATAATAAATAACAGATCAGTGGTTTTATAATAAAAAATAAAATAATAATAATTAAACAGAATTTTTTTGTTGTATTTTTGTGTACAAAAATGAGCAATACAATAGTGTATACAGTGAATGTAATAACATTATAATAATACAGTGCTCTCGCTTTCATCACTTGGTGCCAGGGGGGGTTCAGTATTTGGCACATGGAAAAAAAAATTGTTGAAATATAACATTTGCCCAGAATAAAATATGTTTTTTTTTTGGTGGGATTTTGTTCACTTTAAAAAAAAAAATCAACTTTTTGAAAACCTGTATTTTTAAGAAGTCCTGGTGTGAAGTTGCCTTAAAAACGTTGCAACAACTGCAACACTTTCAATACTTACAAATTTTTAGTTTTTTTTTTAATTTTAGTTTGTTTTTTTTTTCAGAGAAGTCCTGCAGCTTTATTAATTGATGATGGATTGTCCTGACCACCAGAGATTCTTATAAAAGATTTGTCCATCACTATGCTGGTACCAAGGTGATGCCCCTTCAGACTGGCCTCAGTAGGGGGACTGATGTGACCACAGGATGGGAGTAGTATACTGGATGGGGGAATGTCAGGAGGGGCTGGCTGACTGGCACATTGGCCGCAGAGCTTGCACTCTCTGCGCTGGAGGAGTTCTCGTGGTACAGGATGGGCACTCGCACGATTCTCTGGGCAGCTGCATGGCTGAGGTTGGCAGCCTCAAGTTCTGCTGCCAGTTGTCTTTTCCACTTGTTTCTACGGTTCTGGAACCAAATCTTGACCTGGGTCTCTGTCAAGTGAAGAGAAGCTGCCAGTCCTGCCCTCTCTGAGCTGCTGAGATACCTCTTCATATCAAAGGTGGACTCCAGCTGGAAGACTTGGCTCCTGGAGAACACTGTCCTGGTCTTCTTTTTCCTACAAGGTTTCTTATCTGGACTGTCCTCCCTTTTCTTCCAGTCCTCGCCACTCTCATCCTTTTTGCCCCCTTCCTCAGGATCACTTTCTTCCAGGATGATCTCTTCTGGGCTCTTGGAGTCCCTCTCCTTGTGGTCTAGGTCTTGTTTGAGGTTATGGATGGGTTCTGGAGAATCTCTCTCTCCACCAGAGACAGGAGAAGATGGACCGAGCAGGAGGCTCTTCTCAGGAACTATCAAGACAAAACAAAACAGAGAAGTCATCAATCATTGTCCCAATAACATTATCTCGTTACGACCAATTTATCTGCAGGCAGGAACATGATGCAATTAGTAAGCCCAGAGCAAGGTCAGCAGCATGAGAAGATATCCCACCGCCATATATGATATCTTTAAATCCAGGTTACTGGTGTACAGGATAATTAGAAGCATTTCACCCCAGTTAATATTTAGACCCTGATATATGTGCCCCCTTTGGTCCCCTGAGACCTTATTTGAATAAGTGCACTTTATTTAGAGCCCTATGTGTCCTCTATGCAGATCCAGAAAAGAGGAAGGTAATGTGAGTAGATGATGAGAGTCCAATCCACCTTTAAAAAAAGCTCAATTTCCTCTCCCTCCTATTTAACTCATTATCTTTCCTTTCATCCATCAAACTCTTCCCAAAAAAGAGCTATCAGAGAACATCTGAAACTCAGCAGCACTTAATACACCTGTCCATTAGGACATTACCAGGATCTAATTGAAATGTATCCTCTTACCTCCAATAAATTAATTCTTGCATTAGAAATAAATGCTTCAAAAAAATTAAGATCGAGTTCGGTTTGATCGCACGATCATGCCATGCGATATTTGAGGATATTTTTGTATATTATAGAGCAATCGTTGTTGTGTTTTACGCAATACAGAATATCTAGATGAATTTACCTTCAGTCCTGGGGGTATGGGCTCCATGAGTCAGGGTGTAGGAGTACCACCATGCAGGGGATCTCTCCAGGTAATGTGCAGGTAAGGCGAACCTCTGAGTTGGGATCTCCAGCCTGGGGAAGGAGAGGTCTGTCAGAGGGGATAAGGCAAAAGCTGCTGCATCCAAAGTCCCTTTGATGGGGGTGAAGAGGGCTTTTGGTGGTCGCACAGCTTTAGGGGGCTCACAAGTCAGGAGGCTCTTGATGGAGAAGGGGGACTCCTTAGCAGGGGTGCTATTGCTTTCTTGTCCAGTTTCAGGCATGGCTAAGATCAGCCAAAAATGTTTTTTTTTTTTCTTTTTGTTAAATGAAAGTTTTCTTTGCAGTAAAGACCCCTCCTAAAAATCCAGGAGACTGTAGAGAAGCTGAAAAGGGGGACTACAACTCCCAGGCAAACTTCTGATAGGAAGGAAGGCCAGCAAGATACTATAGAGCCATCCAGGGAGTAGCAGTCAGCACCTGCAAACTGGGAAGGCTGATAGCAACTGGGAAAAGGCAAGAGAAGGAAGAGTCAAAGAGGAGGAGGAGGAGGGATGGAGGGAAGAGGACCGGGAGGTGGAAGAGGAGGAGGAGGGATGGAGGCAAGAGGACAGGGAGGTGGAGGAGGAGGAGGGATAGAGGGACATGGACCAGGAGGAGGAGGGCTCAGCACACAGCAGCACTGCCCACAACCTTACACTCACTGCTCTGGGCCTACAATTAGGCAGAAATGAGGACAGGGCTATTAGCACAAAGGACATGGCTTTAGTCAATGGCACCCATGTGACAGCTGGCACACTCACTGGCACACACACAATATAAGGCATACTACAGGCGAATGTCTTGCCACTACTTCATAGTTGTCACAAACTTCTCCACCATCACCTGTACATTATAGCATCACCATCCATACAACAGCAGCTCTGCCAGCTCTACCCCTGCCAAGTGCTGCCCAATTACTTACCATATAGCAGAACGGCTATGTGCATCATATAACAATAAGGTGACGTCATGAATGACAATTGCTCCACCTGCATCTGCCGAGGGAGTCAATCAGATGATTTATACAGCAATCTACGTCCAATCATTATTGTATCGATCGAAAGAAAACTGGTGATGTGCTGCACTAAATATCACCCCCTGGATGTGGCAGGACGAAGAGAATTCACATATGTCATAAATTCTATCTTTAAATATATTCTATGTTACACTTACATACTCCTCATCCTATCTATCTATCTATCTATCTATCTATCTATCTATCTATCTATCTATCTATCTCATAACTATCTATCTCATATCTATCTATCTATCTATCTATCTATCCATCCATCTATTCTATCATTTATTAATTCTATCTATATTTCCATATATCCAGTATCTACATATCTAACTACCCATCTATTATTTACCTATCCAACCATATACCTATGTATCTATCTATTTTGTTCAGTTCAAATAAGGTTAATTGGTAGGAACAAATACACATCAGTATTGCCAAAGCAAATGGGGAGATTCTGGAGTGAGGGATATCTCTCCATCTATCTATTTAAATAATATCTACCTACATACATTCTATCTATACATCCCATAAATATATATCGGTCTACTGAATCTATCTATCCCTCAATTTCTATTCTATATATCCATCTATCTATCTCTCTCTCTAATGGCCCTAATTTTCTAATCTGTTTCAATCTGAGAGTGGGTTCTTTTCTCTATGTATTGATGTTTCTTTTCGGATATCTCAAATATTTGCCCTATTTAGGACGAGGTTTCTGAATTTCTCTGCCAGTTGTTTCCCTTCTGCGATGTATCTTTCTATCTTCTGTATATCTATCTATCTATCTCCTCATACTTTGCTATAACACCTGCTCATGTAGATGACTGAACAGAATAACTTTCCCCTTCCTCCAGCCCCTGTGTGATGTGGGTCAGCACATTGTATTGTATACATATAGTGCGTCACTCCGATCAGTATATAGCAGATTTTGCTGTATATTAGGAGGCCGGATCTGAGTGTCCTCTCTCTGTGTCACACTGTAGATCTGTGTGTTGTAGTGTCATTGGTTGATTGTAAGCCTTTATTATCTATACATAATAATTTCTATCAATTTACCAAATATGTATATATATATAATCTGTATATAATCTATCTTCTATATATCATCTTTTTATATATCACTTATCTCATATCTATCTATCTATCTATCTCATATCTATCTATCTACAAATATCTATCTGTCTAAATTTCCATCTCACAGTGTTATTGATGTGAAATATTTTCGCTATTATCTAGTCATCTGTTGTCTATGTAATGTGTCATCTATTTATCTACCTACTATCTATTTATCTGATACATTATTTATGAGAGTATAAATCTATCCCATATGTTCATATTATCTATCTCACCTCTATACAGATTGTATTTGTATAGATCTCCTTGGTATATATGTCTTATGAGTATTATCAATACTTTATGTATCTCATATCTAATTATCTCTAATGTACCTATCTATTTATCTAGCTCATATCTATCTAATATCTATCTATCCATCCATCTTTAATCTATCTATATCTAATCTCCCTTAATATCTCTTGATACATATATGATTTTCATAAATACTATATGAATCTCATATCTATATTTATCTATAATTTCTAATATCTCTATATATCTCAAATAAACATCTAATAAATCTACATATATCTAAAATATCTATCTACCTCTAATATCTCATATCTATCCCTCTATCTATCCATCCATCTCTTTCTCTCTATCTATTATCTATCTATCCCTCTATCTATCCATCCATCCATCTCTTTCTCTCTATTATCTATCTCTCTCTCTATCTATCCATCTATCTTGTATCTCTCTCATATCTATCTATCTATCTATCTATCTCTCATATCTATCTATCATCTATCTATCTCATATCTATCTATCTATCTATCTCTTTTCTCTCTATCCTCTATCACTTATGAGATGTTTGTTAGTCTCGATATTTTTATGACATAACATCTAGAGGACACGACGCTTTCGGCTTGTGCTCGGCAGTAGGGGTATCATTAGCTCCTGACAGATGTAACTTTTTGGGAATAGATGCGTTTTTTTTCCGTATAATGTGACCGGCGTCCTTCTGTCGGTGTGACAGGCCGGGTGCGGGGATGGATGGCGGGAGCTGCAGTGAATGGAGCAGCACCGTATGGAAATGTCTGCGGTGTTTAATCTTCCCTCCTTACAAAATCGCTCATTTTCCAGGAGACTGATGTGGAAGCCGCGCGGGAGGAATGGCTCCCCTCGTGTGGAGGCGTCTGTGCGTTTTATGGCGCTCCACAACGAAATATGTTCTCTAAAACGAATTCTCAAACGCTAACAGTATTGTTAAATAGACGCACAACGTAAATAAGTCATAAAAATCAAAAGTAACAGCCAGGAATTTGTACATTTTAGTGGCTCTTGAGGTAAAAAGGAGGGGAAAAAAAAGTGTCGATGTTTGAGCGCCCTCTGCTGTCCCTTCTGAGGAAGTGAAGATAACGCAGCCTCAGGGAGTGTGGACAATTGTGCCCCAATTTCACCCATGGTGTAAAAAAATACCTCAAAGAAAAGCTTCTGGAAAATCCACATTAAAAAAAGAAATAGAATATGCCTCCCATTTCATTCAGTAGGAGGTAATTGCTGATTTTTTAACAATTGTGGCTCGTGAAAAAAAAAACTAACATGACGAATTTCTGTGCGTTCACTAATGGTTCAAAATCTGCTGCCGAAATAAAAGTTAAAATTTATGTAAAAAGCGCCTCACGCTTCCTTGCAAAAATTATGTTTCCTGCTACAAAATCACCTTTCCAAAGTGGATTTTTTTTCTATTAAAATCATAGTTTTATGCCACTGTACGCGACCCGGCCTGTGTATAAAGCAGGGGGCGGCACATTTTTTTTTTTTTTTAGTTCACCTTTAACATGGGGCGTGCGACACATTTCTGTTGGAGTGGTCCGACTGAGCACCCAAACGCCCCCCCCCCCTTATTTATGTCGCAAGACGAATAGCGCAGTCACGTGTGACACACGTGTGACACAGATGTGTTGGACACTTCTAAAATAGATTGCGCAAAGTCCGGCAGAAAACTGGCCCACGGCCCTTAGTAAAAGTGCCCCAATGTGTATTATTTGCGTTTATTTCAAAGATTTTCTCCCGCAGTGTCATACTGTAGCGTTATAGTAAATGTGATTTTGACAAAGTGCTACAGACATTAATTATTTTTGGCGCAGGGTGGGATATAAATGTATTAATATATTGGTGCACGGACTAAAAGGTTTAGAACCCCCTAGACCGTCTTTTCTGCCGCAGCTTTGCAGATTTTTGTGTGTTTTTTTTTACATAAAAGTCTATTTGCAAGTCAAAATCTGCAAGAAATCACAGATTTCATGCAGATTTTACCACAAAATTATGTAAGATAACAGGTGAAAAAAGTGGGAAAAAACCAAGTGCATGAAAATCAGCATTAAAACCGCAATTCACAGAAATCCGCATGAAATGCGAACGTAAAATGCATATATTTTGTGAGGATTTACTTGTGGTTTTTCCACATGACAATCCAGAATCTGGGATCTCAAGACGGGACAGGTACACAGAATTATGCTACATGTATATGAACATGGGCTTATCACTGGTCACAATAATCCGTGTTTTTTTTGTGGCTCATATGTCTTCAGCGTGTAATCAGTTTCTGAGCCGTATGGCGCCTACGTCACCCATATTTACAATTACCATGCATCCAAAAACAGGTGTAGCTTTAGGCAGAAAAAACGTGCGATTTGTACCAATCTTATTGATCGTCAAAACCCACCACCCACAATTCATATCTATTCCAGGCCTGGGCGGGCATAGATTTCAGCTATCACCTACACCATATTTTTGAGAAGCTATACTAAATTTCATGTTTCACACCACTTTCAGGGCAGCAAGGCCAAAAAGTCACAAATTTCATGATGTGCGGTAGGAATTATGACTCTTTCATTTCTTGGCGCACAAGGCATGATAAAGCCGAAAAAAAACCCTCGAAATTTATTGCAGACGGATTTTACCACAGATTTTTTGTAAAATACCCACAATTAACCTGCACCAATGATGCAATACCACCACAAAAAAACCCCTTCAATTTGCACGGGGTTTTGCCAGCACAAAATTTAGGAAAGTTCACTGCTGGTTTCTGTTGCAGATTCGACAATTTGCAATGAAATTCACTTCAGAATTCAATGTTTTGAATGCAAATAGTTTTTTTGGGGTTGTGAACTTTACCCTATGAATTCTAAAGAATGAAATCTACAGTGAAATTCTGCCACATACATTTTCTCTGCAGAACAGCGGATATTCTGCGGTCAATTCTGTATATGAAAACATGCAGTTTTTACACCACATTATGTATGTACCTTCCATAAGGTTGCTCTAAGGTTAATACTTAGTAAATATACCAGTTTTATCAATTTAACCAGTCTGACATTTGAAGAGGGTTGTAATATTGCAAGGCAGCCATTTTGATGTGTAGACATTTATGTAATAAATGGATAACTTTACCTTACCTCAACATATCCTGCTTAGGCTTATAAAAGGGGAACCCAAATATATTGCCCTCTATAAACCATCCATATTCATATATATTTATATTCAAGGTTTATATGAGGTTAAACTACAACATATTTTTGGAGGGAAAATTGTGAATCTAATGACAGACAAAATGGCCGCCATTGTGATCTAGCATTTCCAGACTTTGCAGATCTGCATAGGGTCAAAATATGTTTTGTAGAAGTATTGATGATTGCCACCCATTGTCATTAAGTTGAATTTAAGATTTTCATGAGAAATATTCTCCTTAAAGTTCACTTTTCTTTACCTTAAAGGAAGAGTTTTCACTTTTATTTACCTCAGAAACCCAGTTAAATAATCTGTGATGGCTTCTATTTTACTATTTGCAATAGTAAACACTATATGTACCTATAACAAACTCCTGTGTATGTCTGTACAGGTTTTGGGTTCAAGGAGAATGTATTCCCATTTTGAAACCGTAGTTGTCACTCAGCTGCATTAGTTGTCACTTACTGAGATTTCTCACAGACAGATATATTGATGAAACAACTCAATTGACTTTTGCATTACTTGACAGAATGCAACATCAGAATTAACTGGTGATTTTCATGAGGGAAATATTGGCATTTCACATCTTATTTTTGAGGGAAAATTTTGAATTGTGTGACAGACAAAATGGCCGCCATTGTGATCTGGCATTTCCAGTCTTTCAAGAGACAAATCTACATAGGGGGATAGGATTTGGGTTCAAGGGGAACATACTTTCATTTTGAAACCGTAGTTGTCACTCACTGGGCTTTCTCAATTGACTTTTGCATTACTTGACAGAATACAACATCAGGATAAACTGGTGATTTTCATGAGGAAAATATTGGTATTGCCATATATATTGCCCCCTGTAAACCATCCATATTCATATATATTCATATTCGAGGTTTATATGAGCGTATTTTGGAGGTAAAATTGTGAATTGTGTGACAGACAAAATGGCCACCATAGTTATTTAGCATTTCCAGTCTTTGCAAATCTGCATAGGGTCAAAATATTTTAGTTAAAGGGGAATGCACCCCTGCATTCGATGAGTGCCCCCCATTGTCACAAAGCTGAATACAAGATTTTCATGAGAAATATTCTCCTTAAAATTCACTTTTATTTACCTTAAAGTGACAGTTTCCACTTTTATTTACCTCAGAAACCCAGTTAAATAATCTATGATGGCTTCTATATTACTATTTGCAGTAGTATATACTATATGTACCTAGAACATACTCCGGGGTATGTCCATACAGGTCCTTATCCACAGCCATACAAGAGAAGGTATTATTTTGTATTAGGACTGACAGAAATGAACTGTAAATCCTATATATCAGGAGTAATTTCATGGCCTGCCATAAATCGTCCCCTGTTTCTTAGGTCACTTTCTTCTGACTTAATCTTGGTTGGGGGGTCAGATAATAATTCAGTCCGAGCTCATTCTTAAAACCAATAAAATTTTGATGCAGTGATCTACGGTTTCTGAGACCGCATGCCCACCTTCCAACCCGCCATAAATTACAGCATTTCCAGGACTTTCGCACGTCTATTAACCCATTCAGTGCTAGCGGCACTAGCCATTATAGAAAATATATGCAAGTTTAACGACAGAACCTTTTATTTTCAGATAGTCGAGGATTCGGTAACCATAGGAACAGCTTGATAGCAAAAGCCGCATTTAATCTCAGAGCTTGATTTACTAATGTGAAGAGTAATTTACTGACGTAAGAGAAAGGATTGCATTGATTATGGGCTTTAGCTTTCCATTATTATGATACCCACTAAAGCATAAGTGTCGCTTTAAATGTGAAAAATAAATTGTCGGCGGTTGTCACTGGCATAATTGCTACATCCATTTTCTTAATAGGCTATTACAAAATACCATAAGTTAGTGATTTACTTAAAAATGCAAAGATGATGTTCACTGTTTGTTCTCATTGTGGTCGCTCATCTTTATACAAGAACTGATCCATGGCTCCATTCATTTATTGTGAGGCCCAAGTCACTGCCAAATCCTCTGACATATTTAGTAATGACTTTTGCCGGATGTGGACCATTCAACTTTGGCCATGGGCTATCCATAGCTTCATATTCCTTACTTCACAGAGAACTGTCCTATTTTGGGCTTTTGGGACAGATTTATTAAGAAATAAAAACATATGAGTGCCATAACTTTTTTTCTTCCATTGACAAGCTGTATTAGGGCTTGTTTTTTGTGGGGTGATTCATATGTCTTGTTTTGGATTCATATAATGGGGGGGGGGGGGGTTTATTAATTCTGTCGCAACCTCGAATGGAAAACATAGAAGGAAAGCATAGACTGATGTAAAAGTAAAGTAAAGTAAAGTAGCGCAAGGCTGTAAGTAATTAATGGGTAGACGTAACTAATCAGTCCTGCGCCATAAAAATGCCGACATCATTGAGATGTGCGGCAAAATCTTACATGGACTGCGCCTTAATTTTGCTATCTAACCATTTTTTCCCTATTGTGCCCCAAAATTTGCGCCTAAAAATGTCAACAAAATGCACATAAATGTGACGGATAATGTGGAAAAGTTAGGCCACGCCCACTTGCGAAAAAAAACACGGATGAGTCGGGATAGTCGGAAACATCTGTTCCTTCTGGCACAACTTCATTATAAATGATCCGCAACACTTTTGCGCCTAAAAAAAGGTGAGTTCCCAACAATTTTTTGGCGCAGATACGATAAAACATGTCCCCCAATGTGTTACATGAATATACAGTATATGCATTCATTATCAATCTAACAGTTTTATAGTTTGGGCTGCGACCCGGGGCCTACGACTTCTAGGACACCCATGGCCAACCAATCCTCTACCAAGTTTAATCTTACCCTATAGTGATTAGATAGAGAGGGATATCCTTACACATGTGGGCCAGCACTCAACACACATGTATGCAAAAGGTTTCCAGGACCTTTGAAGGCCCTCCAAAGTTCCTTCATCGGCAGAACAGAGAAAGAACAGTTGAAAGAAGGGATCCACCACCTTTCCCAAGAAGCCTGGTGCGGGTTCTGTATGTAGGTCATAAATGGCAACATTTAAAAAAAAAATATACACCTGTAGGTGCTCACAATGTTCATACAGCCCCGGACCCATGACAGTCCTTATCTGCCCTGACAGACATTAGGCCATGGAAGCCCATCAGCACATCAGGATCTCCAGGATAAAGGATTGTAAACCAAGCACACTTTCGGTATGTGCCCCCTTTGTCAGGATGTGCAAAATTATGTAAATGAGCCAAAGGGACAGCAGGCACCATGGGTGTTAATGGAGCTTGGGGCCCCTCAGGCTCATTTACATAATTTTTTAAAGCAAGGGCATGGGAAGCGTAAAGGGAACCTGTCACCACATTTGCACATATACAGCCAGTGACAGGTTCCTATTGAGCCCTATTAACTAACTGACCCCCTTCTTTTAGCTAAAAATTGTTTCATTTCATCCATATAAATCACCTTGTATCTGACCTCAAGAAGTCACAGCTGACTCCATGGACTTCTACTCCTTTCCATCCTCCATGGAGGCTGTTTTGATTTAATGTAATCACATCCATGGTGTACTGTTTGCTATTCTTACAAGGCTAAAGGACCCGCGATGATGTCACCATGGTCACATGTCATGAATGTAACACAAGGCACCGTGTAAAAAAATTTGACACAATATTCCCCAACTGTACATAGAGCTTTATATGTCTGTAGTTGAATATTAGCAGACAGTCCCTAAGTACAAGGAGGCAGGGCACTGATGTGAAGAGACACAGAGCTGTCAGTCAGAATAATGGGGCGTGGCTCACTGCCAGCCTGCGAGAGGGGAGTCACAGATGCCAGACATAAGTCACAAAAGCTAATTTTCATATCATAAAAATGTCTGTAACTAAGGTACAGTGCCCCACTGGCAGCTAATTTTAGGTGATATGGGGAGGACTTATAACCCTTTATCAGCAGGCATTGTTACTCAGGGTGGTCAAAATCTGGTGACAGGTCCTCTTTAAATAAGAAGATCCTGCCAGAAGGGGCACACACCAGCATGTAAGTGTGCTTGGTTTACAATCCTCAATCATGGTGGTAGATTTCCTTTAAAACTTCCCTTCCCATCGTTAATCTAGTGAGATGTCATGGTAACTATTCACCATGGCATTAAAGAGGTAAAACTAGGTAAGAGTTACTCTAACAGGTTATGTTATACAATATGGGCACATGTACTAGAAGTAACAATTCTAGGCGCTATGGGGTTTGTAGATTGGGGTCACCAACTTGCATTATTTAAATCTACAGGGCTTAGTCTTCATTGGCATTTCGACATTATCAACCGTGATTCACTAATATCGTGCGCCCGATATCCTGCATGTGTCGCTTCCCCGCTCAGGTCCGCCGGAGGACACCTTCTTCTTCCTGGTGCATGTAAGTGCATTGTCTTGCGACATAAATTGAATTTTAAATCCTGCGCTGAGTCTGAATCAGTCGGATCGTCTGACGGCCCGCCCCCCCCGATTTCTGTCGCATGAAAGTCGGCGCGGCTGTGCCACAATTTGATCGCGTGTGGCACAATCCCAGTTAAATACCTGTCCTAGCGGTGCAAATCCCGAAAACTTTGAAAATCCGACGAAAGTGCGATCTGCGGACCCTTAGTAAATAAGCCCCAGTATTCCAGTTCTATTCTCCACATATGCATGTAGCCCTCATTCCTGAATATAAAACTCGGGAAACCTTCTCCCTTCCTGCTTCTTTCTTCTTTACAGCCTTCACCTAAACCAACTTCAAAGGGTTCCTAACATCAAATGACGATGCACGGAGTAAAATCTAAAGTCGATACAAACCAATTATTTCCGGAATGATTGATAGATGTAGAATATTATATTAATATATAATGAGACAAAAAAGATGTAATTAATAGTGTGTTTACTTCTCTAACGACATCATCGTGACATCACAGGGGGTGTGGCTAATTAGGTAGCGGAATGAGCCCTTGCACAGAATGCAGAGACGTGTGATATTTGATGAATTTTTTCCCTTTTGTCTAGCTGGAGGGGCAGCTGTTCCTCTGATGAGAGGCGCTCAGGCTCCCCCGACCTAACTTCTACTTAACAGGAACTGAAAGGGAAAATAATGTATGGGGGGAGTGTTAAATTATTAATTTCATAGCCGAGATATTGATTCTTCCTGTGTGAAAATGACAAATGGTGCTGAGCAGTCACTGATTCCTATTAAAGCGATGATGAGAATAGTAGGCTGCTGGATGGCTAAAGGTTTTAGTTTAGGTATTTTTATAGCTAAACATCCATCACCATCTAACAAGCAAATGATGAAAAATCTCACCCCACTAACAATTCTTTCTCCTTGACTTTTATTTGCAATCTACAAAATATATATAAAAACTAATACGTGGAAAATAAGGCACTTAGATTAGTTTTCTCACCCCCTTGTGTGCATTTTTCGGATCAATTTTAGATTTTTTTTTTTTTGCTTTTGTGCAAAATATTGGCTTAGTAGAAATGATGGATACAAGAGGGACCATTACCAGGAATTGCAGATCGTATCCCTTTATGAATGAGGGAACGGATGACTAGGGCTTTGGTGTAACCCTTTCACTGCTCGAGACATGAGGATTTTATAGATTCTCATGGTAATATTTAGTGCATGGTGTTAACCAGTTGCATCGTGGGAGGTATTTAATGAATACTAGAATACCTACTTTTGTAATGAGCTAAATATTAAATTGTACTGGCTAATGCTCACTTCCACCTATCTTCCCTGTTGGGTCCATAAAAATTTGCCCAAACTGGGGTTTGGGCATGTAATATATGCTACCATACTTACTTGGACTGTTACAGAACCATAACCACCTCTTCATTGACTTGAAGACTTTTTCAACTAATGTGATATCTCTATAAAAGACACTGTTCTATAGCTGCCCTAGCTGTAGATGCAATGAAAACTTGAGTCTCCAATTGTGTCATGGTGTCAGAGCTGGAAACAACACTAAATGGGCACACACTCCATGTCATAGAGGAAAAATTATTGAGGGAAAATTGAACAATTGGAAAGAGACTCTAGGACCATGTTGGAGACATGGTTGGGCATGGAGAATATAGTTTCTATATGGAACCTTGCGGCACATTTACCCAAATGTGCAAAAATGTAGGTACAAGATGGTTTCATGAATGCTTTATTGTCATTGAAGACAAAGAAATGTTGAAACCTGGAGAATAAATTCCTGGGAAACGCTTGTTTAGTGTGCCCAAGAATCCTCCTGCAGTGGGAAGCCCAGCTATGAGAGACTACTAGGAGTGAATAGATGTCGTATTTGATGGTTCACCAGGTTGTCACATCAACCGTGGAGGCTCCACAGGAAAGTGTCAAGTTCTGCCCCTGTTCACACAACCTCAGGTTCTCTAATGACTGATAAAATTCACAGAGTGAGCTCAAAGAAATCAAACCAAGACAAAGTATGGTATAATATCTCAATCTCTGTAAAGTGATGCCATAAAAGGCTAGGCAGATGTTAGATGCTTTATTTGCGTCACAAAGTATTATACAGAAACCTTCAGTTGGGGTAGGACCTGGGCTTGGTTACTTAGGGATAAAGAAGTAATGTCCACAGTCCATTAGTTGGTAAATTATTACATGGGCATGCAGACACAAAGACTCTGTTTTCCCTGGAGTGGGTAATATTTGTAAATCCAGATGTAAAGATCGGCTGAGGGGGGTCTTACATTCTTCAGCCAAAAAAGTGAACTTTGCTCAACTTCATCCATAGTCAAACGTCCTCTTAGTTTCAACATTCAGCAAGTATATGAAAAATAACAACATTTTCTTTAAACATATAACAATACTTCACAAAAGCACCTCCATATTGAACCAGTTCATCACTGGATCCCAGATTAGGATACTGTTCCAGTTTATAGTTCTCAACACCGCTGCAAACAAAGATAGTCAATGTCTTTCTATCCTGGTGTAATATTTTGTTTCAAATTTAGATTTGTATGTATGTTTTGTGCAATACCTTCCAATGTAGATTATAGAGAGGGGTCCCTTACCAAATAATGGAAGGATTGCTTTATTCCCTTCTTATTTTTCCATTTTCTTTCTATCGCTCGCCTTGCCTGGCATATATAGAGGTTCCTATGCTATGCTTTACAGCCGGAGATTCTCCTAGGACTGCGGCTACCTAAATCTCTCATAAACCTTCCTGCCTATGAAGGTGTAAGCACTTGAGCACTAGAAAATAAGCTGCTTTGCTAGAATTGCCCCCTAAGTCAAAATGCTGCATTGCCTCAAACTGCGATAGAGTTTATCTAAGTGTAGAGGGCTGAGATAGACTGATATCCATCATGTCTATTTGTGGTCCCCAGGTATCGTGTGCCTGCTGTATGCAGGATACAAGCCTATGGCAGCAGAGATCTTATCATGGAATAAGTACTGGAAGACTGTGTTCATTGTGTACAATGAGTGTTGAGGATGGGGGAAATGTACCAGGGACAATATTCAGATCAAATCTCATACTTCACTCAAAACCCCAATTCAAGGGGTTGTTCACTTTACACAAATTCCAGCAAATAATTGATATTGTTTATGTAATGAAAAATTTCAACAATGAATTCTTTACGGTTTTCTAAATCTCTGCTTGCTGTCACGCAACGAGCAGCTTTGTTCTTTACTTCCTGTAGATAAACACCGGTCTATGTCATGTGATGTCACACAGGTGCACGACTCGTTATATATCAGAGAGTGTAATTAGCGATGCATGATGCTAACAAATCATGCACCTGTGTGACATCATATGACCATGGACCGGTGTTTATCTACAGGAAGTAAAGAATGAAGTTTCCTGTTGCATGACAGCAAGCAGAGATCTTGAAAATCGTAAAGAATTGATATAGAAATTATATTGGAAATTTGTATAACTTTTCTTTACACAAACAATATCAATTATTTGCTGGAACATGCTTAAAGCGGACAACCCCTTTAATGTACTTCAACTTTGTGTTGATATTATGATCTATTTTTTTGGGTATAGGATTCTGTGCCAATCAACTTTATGATCAGTAGCAATTATAAAAAGCTCTGCTATTCTGGCTTGATAAACTATAAACTTCCTTCCCGTATGAAAACGGTATGGTGCATGGAACACGCCGCCATTTTAATACATTTTTCGCAAAAGGGCAGTAAAAGTTTTATCATTACTGCAACATTAGTTAGTTTTCCATATGGAATTTTTTAGCTTTATGCCGATGGTGGTTCCAAACCATCCTGCGTGCTTTGTACAGAACATGCGTGTATTCCGCCATTTTTGGATTTGAACTTTTCGCAAATTTCGCAATTTTCGGAACATGACACAAAGTCCTGCATGTGTCACCTACAGGGCACATAACCCTAATATGGGCGTCTTTAGCCCCCTCTTTCTGTCTGGACGCCCTCTGTCACCGAGTGTGATGATGTGTGAGAGGGGCTTAAAGGGCTTGTTCTGGAGCTGTCAGCCTAAGATATAGATATGGACCAGATTACAAATTGCACAGAGAGCGGCAGAGAGGGGAGCCATCAATAAGGCAATTTCTAATGTCATAACAGCTGCGCTTTTTTTTTTTTTTCCCCTCTCCTTTAGCACGGCACCTTTCAAAAAATTTCCTTCTGAAAATGCTACAGCCGACCATTAGGGCTGGATTGTGAATTTAATGGATCTCGTACAAATAATATTCCATCGGAATGGAAAAGGTTGAAGCCACCGAAGACAGATGAAGCCATAAACACGTATAATTGAGAATCAAAGACCGATAAATTTTAAACTGCTATTCATTTTGCCTCTTAGATGATGATCTATGAGTTAGAGCTGCCGGGAAAATGGAGGAGATTACTCGGGGAAAATTATAACAATAAATTTTCCAAACATACACCTTGATTATGCTTCGATTTTTTGGAGGCTAGGATTGCTGAGGAGCTTGCTGGCTAAATGGCTCCATAAAGCAGAGGGTGTGCAGTGTGCTGGGAGCAGCCACAGCCTGCAGGGGAGATTCTCTCCGGGAAGCAGCCCTGTAATTTATGGCAGCACAAAAGCCAGTCAGATCAGGCCTCCATATCCCATCAAAAGGAACGCAATTCATCAAACTCTAGTTAACAGCTTGAAACGCATAAACCGGACCTGCTAATAGCTTTCCAATTTATTAGATTGATAGACTAATGTCTTCCCGGGGGAGGGATTGCAAAAAAAAAAGAATCACCCCTATCAGGACCCTCCACCCCCACATTGGTTTATGCAGGACCCATCTTTTTTTTTTTTTTTAGGGATATCACCCCATTGTTTTAAAATGAGCAATTGGGAAGAGACAGGACACTGGATGCACTGGGAAGGTGAATGTCATCAAGCAGTGGGTGCGGTATGACAATGTGTCATCTATCAGGAATGGGGATGATAAAAACGTGAATGGGGATTGGGTCCAGTTTGGCCCTGCAAGATCTCATCAGTACTGGGCAGAACTTTGTGTGAAAGGGATTTAGGCAGAATTAGTGCAGAATTTTCATAGTAGCTAAGAAGGATTTTGTCGCTGCAGGGGGGAAGGACAAGCTCAACCTTTGCGTCACCCTGAATCTGCAGAAATAATTGACATATTATGGCTTTATATGTGAATACACTGCACCACCGTCAGGGCTGGCTCCAGCACTGGGCATTACTGGGCAAGTGCCGGGGCCCAGAGCTGCAGGGGGGCCCACATAAGGCTGTACATAAGGAATCCAGGAGGGTGAAGGGGGCTGTATCTAATGAATCCATAGGGGGTGAGGGGGCTATATCTAATGAATGCATGGGGATGAGGGGGGCTATATCTAATTAATCCATGGGGATGAGGGGAGCTGTATCTAATGAATCCATGGGGATGAGGGGGCTATATCTAATGAATCCATGGGGATGAGGGGGCTATATCTAATGAATCCATGGGGATGAGGGGGCTGTATCTAATGAATCCATAGGGGGCAAGGGGGCTATATCTAATGAATCCATGGGGATGAGGGGGGCTATATCTAATGAATCCATAGGGGTTGAGGGGGGCTGTTTGGGATGATAAACTAGGGAATATTTTAGGGAACAGGAGACTGTTTCAGTTTTTGAATTTTTTATGCCGCCACGTAAGTTCACTGCAAAGGGGCACAAAGAGGCTGTCACCCAGGGGCCAACCCTGCCACCCGTTACTCAGAACAGCCAAAGTACTGCTGTACACAAAGAGTAACTTGTAAGTCTTATGAAATTTTGGAACAGCCTTCCTTAGAACGTTGGCCCCAATATATCCTGCCTGGTGCAAAACACATGAAAAAGTCACAGATGGGGTCACATGCCCTTTTGCATTAGGCAGGGATACCCCGTCCGGTCACATTTACTACACCGTGTTCCATAAAACTGCCACAGGTTATAGCTGAAATCTACGACAGGTCGAGGAGCTTTACCGGAATTACTATGAGCTCGGTACATTGTGGTTTGAGTGCGCCGATGGGCCAGTAGTAATACGTCAGCCCCATTGACTCATACAGCGCCTCTGTTATTCATCCAAGAATTCACATTCCCTTTGTATCAGGATGTCTCTCTAGATAACCAGCACTGATTGGACGGTTTCAAAAACGTTTAAAGACACATCCCCAATTGTCAATTTATTCACATATTTATCATTACAATTACACCAACCCTTGCAACGTTTTTACCAATTTTTGCAACGTTTGTGTGCAATAATAATAATTCCTTTATTTATATAGCGCACACAGATTACACAGCGCTGGGCAGAATTTGCCAAATCAGTCCCTGTCCTCAATGGGGCTCACAATCTAATCGACCTACCAGTATGTTATGGAGTGTGGGAGGAAACCGGAGGACCCGGAGGAAACCCAAGCAAACACGGAGAGCATGTAACATAAGACGTGCTGTAATGTTAGTCACATATAGAATGGGCTCTTTCTAGCGTTGGCAGCTTGATCCATCCCCTCCCTTTAAGATGCAATGTTCTGCATATAGCACGGTGCACAGGTTTTAAAGTCCTTCATAACTTTCCCCATTGGTTACTGCGTTTCAAGGGTTAAATGGCTTTGTAGAATGAGGCCCTTCAATGACTGCCGTAAAAATGCTATTGGCAATGCAGTAATGAATGGGGATATATGTGAGTATATATATAGGTAAATACTCCACACGCCACCACTGGATTGACCCCCAAAACGGGGCGAGCCTTTAACCTCTTCACTGCCACAGGCCTATAATCTAATACCTGGGAATTTAGAGGAATTGTACATTAGTCTGCTTGATATGGTACGGAGCAGAACAGATGTACATGACCTTTAAACCTCAGATACAACAACCATTAGTCATGTGCCGAGGTCTCAGAATCTGCCGCTGTGTGAACAGGGTCATTTACTACCATAATACATGTGACAATCACTGTGGATACAGGTCTGCCGGGGGAATCCTATCAATTATACAGCGGGGGCCAGTGTATAAAGATGAATGGCGCAGAAGACATATACACATATTACCCACAAGAAAAAGCAAAAAAAACCCCGAAAAGCCGGATGACAAAGCAAAAAGACAACATTAGGGTCACAATTTTAAAATATCCAGTGAAAAACCAAGTGAAAACATGACAATTATATTGGGGTCCAGGTATCAAGAATGAACCCAAATTCCCTAGTAATACCCACAATTGGTGCTGGCAGTGATGTGGGTGTTAACCCGTTAAACCCCAGTGATGTGTAGGCACCACCATTTTGGGGAAGATCGTCCCAAAAATGGTGATGCAAACCGCATTAATTTAAATGCTGCTGGCAGCTCGGTGGCTCAGTGGTTAGCATTACAGCCTTGCAGTGCTGGGGACCTGGGTTCAAGTCCCATCCAGGTCAACATCTGTAAAGAGCTTGTATATTCTCTCCGTGTTTGCATGGGTTTCCTCCGGGTCTTCCGGTTTCCTCCCACACTCCATAACATACTGGTAGGTTGATAAGATTGTGAGCCCCATAGGGACAGGGACTGATTTGGCAAACTCTGTGCAGCGCTGCGTCATCTGTGTGCGCTATATACATAAAGGAATTAGTATTAACTCAAAGGTCCATGTTGAACTTTTTGGTTTCGGGTCTGCACAACACTATACAATAGTGCATTGATATGCAGGAATCTGGGAAAGCTGGGTAACAATGTGTGGTTCATATCAGCCATATATAAGAAATAGATACTGGAAACATATTGTATTATGAGATGTTTTTACTTTTACAACAACTTGTGCTGGTTATTGGGTATAAATAAAAAGACAGCTGCTGCCCCCTAGTGCCAGGGAAGGGATTTACAGGAAGAAGTTCAATCCATCAATTTCTTTCACCCTATAGTGATGTACAAGTTATTTCCTTAAATGGATCTGGTCCTTGTTATTTATATAGCATCAAAATACGATGCAACAAGACAGCACCAGGCCCTGTACTGCTCATCAGTGTCCTCACCTCATACACATACACAGGGATGGGGTTTTAATGTTGTTTTATGTTTTTTTTTATCATTTATTTAGTAGGATTATCTGTAATAATGGTAGGAAGATAGAAGGAAGGTTTGAATAGATGGAAATGGATATGTAATTGTATTCGACATTTACAGCCAAAAATCCTTCCGGAAACCCGAAAAGAATTGAATCATAACAGAAAATAAATGAAAGTAAACATACTAAGCGAAATGTTTGTCATTGCAACGGTTATGTATAAGGTTTACTCTTAATTTTTTTTTTTATTTCATCTCATCTTCTTCGTGTATTTTACTGTTGAAGAGAAACCATAAAAAGTCACCAATGTGTTTCACAGGTTTAAAAATATGTCATCAAAAGATGCAGAAAAACACACATTGGAAGGGATTTACTAATTCTGGCGCAAGCACGACTGTCGGAATCGGAGATCAGTCTCTGGAAAGCACAGCCCGATGTATTAAAGTGGCGCACGGTTGTAAGTAATTAATGGCCAGACGGTAATAATCAGTCATGCGCCATAACAATGCCGACATCAATGAGATGTGCGCCAAAATCTAACATGGACTGCGCCTTAATTCTGCTCTCTGACCATTTTTTTCCTGGTCTATTGTGCGCCAAAATTGGTGACAAAATACGCATAAATGTCATTGATAATGTGGAAAAGTTAGGCCACGCCCACTGGCAGAGGAAACAGCTGTTCTTTCTGGCGCAAACTCATTATAAATGATCCGCAACAATTCTGCACCCCAAAAAACGAAAGATCCCAGGATTATTTAGGCGCAGAGACGATAATACATGTCCCCCACAATGTAATCACCACTCTGTAAATTCACTATTGGATGGGATTTTAACAAATCTCATCCACAGGCTGCAGGAAAAACAAGGTTTTAAAATCGGAAAAAAATACCTACCTCAAGCAAGGGCCCCTCATAGCTCCAATGGCGGTTCTTGATGTTTGATGCTTTCGTTATGTCAGTGCTCACATCATGTCCGTTGTGTATCCGACTACTAAGGTAATCCCTGACCTCAGTGATCAGATGACCAAAAAGTTGAATCACAGGTGCATTGTGGGAACATAGCCTAACAGAATAAATCTGCCATCGGCCCCTTTAAAAAAATGTAAAAACCGGACAATTATTCCAGTTCTCTCATCCTACAAAATGCAGCGACAGAGAGGAAACCGCTGCAAGAAACGCTGGGACTGGGAAGGGGTTAACGCTTTTTGTAGATTCTCTTGCTCAAAAATAAATTCCCTGATATTGGCTCGTTTAAGAATGAAATTACTCTTAACTCCCCTTGTTCCCTCACCCAACCTCTCGTTTCCCTGATTTATAGAATGGCTTTTTTTTTTTCCTGGCCGTATTTTATTTTTATCCTTATGCATTTTATCGGCATCGGGCTCCTCAAGCATTTCCCGGTGAGGGATCCCCAGTGTGTTTCCCCAATTTATTTCAGCATTACGTTCTGAAAGCTTTTGCATGCTCAGTTAACTCCCCACTTTCTCTTGCTTTTAAACATTACACATGTGCAGGATATCTCCCAATCACCGTAATGTGATGCATGATGGATGGATAGTGCTCCGTGCTGGCGACCACGGACCGGCCCGGTGCAGGCACCTGTGTTTTGGAGGACACAGTAACCTTCATGTGGGCATGTTAGCTTCACACACTGAAACTATTTCATGTTAGAGAGCTGAATTTTGCTTTTTATTTTAAGACTAATACTTACTGCACTTTTACTGTCTAAACCCATGGGGTCATAAAGTAATATTGGAATCCAACTCTAATTACATTCTTGAAAATGAGTGAACCCGACGGTCGGATGCAGCCGCCTGACCCAGATATATTGCGGCACATTTACTTACCCGTCCGGAGGAGTTAACAGAAAGTGCATTGTCCGTGTATAATGCCCTGTGCCGCGATTCACTAAGATTGTGCGCCCGATATCCTGCATGTGTCGCTCCCCGCCCAGGTCCACCGGAGTTCACCTTCTTCTTCCTGGTGCATGTAAGTGCATTGACTTGTGACACAATTTAAATATTAAATCCCGCGCTCAGATCGAATCCGTCGGATCATCTGACGGCACGCCCCTGATTTCCGTTGCATGAAACCCCTGTTAAATACCTGTCTAAGCAGCGGAAATCCGGAAAACGGCGAACAGACCTACAAAAGTGCAATGTGCGACCCTTAGAAAATAAGCCCCATTGTCAGATTGGCGAACCTCTGCCCAATAATAGCCATGTCTAGTTGCTTGGGGCGTCAATTTGCCCGATGTCCGAGTCAGGCGGCTGAACCCGACCATCAGGTCCACTCATCTATACTAACAATAGAATAAGAGGTCGATTAGTAATTCTGGAGTCCTAAGTAAAGCGGCTAATGCGTAACTGCACGCCAAATGGCAGAGCAAGAAGTCTATTGCTCCATGCTCTAACATTGCTTTAAACTGTATTGGTGTCCTTAGGAGTTTAGCATGGGGCTCCCCTAAACTATGTCCCCCGCTATTCCCTTGGGTTGTTTTATGCATTTATGGTTTATGCGTTGGTTGCAGTGGTCAGGCTATACTTCTACAAAATACCCCACGTACTCTCCCAATGGAATAGCTCACATAGGTTATGTACTACTCTGGCTCAAGCTCAAGGCTGCTTTAATCTCTGGTGGCCCAATGGATATACAATAAGTTCCCAGTAGCCCTGTGTTAGGTGCCCACTCCTTGGTAGACCTGAGGAATAGTCCTCACATTATGGAAGCTCAAACCTGGTGACTCAATGACCAAGCACTTTCCCTAGTGGCCAAGTGTCAATGACATGATGATTTCACATGTTTCTAGGTCTTTAGCATTCAGTAGACCTTTCTCCATGTTTCTAAGGCCGGTGCCACACGTAATGCTTTGTCTGCGTTTGAAAACGCAAACCCAGACAAAGCCGCACCCACCGGGACGGCCCGCGGCCCGATCGCATCTGCTTTTCTATGGAAACGCCTGCGATCGGGAACGAGCCGCTGGTGTTTTGCGTTAATTTAATGCAAAACACCGACGGCTCGTATCCGATCGCAGGCCTTTCCATAGAAACGCCAATACGATGGAGCCGCAGCCCACCCCGGTGGATGCGGCTTTGTCTGCGTTTGAAAACGCAAACGCAAGCGGTAGGTGTGGCACCAGCCTAAGCCTTATTTCCCCCCCAACCTTTACCATTTCGATGTTCGACTCAAAGATAGATGTCTTAAAATCCAGGATGGTGACTTATGTAATGTCTACAGTGATCCAGTTTCATGTTACCGGCCTCCAATGCAAAATCAGTAGAAGGGCGCCAATTATAAGGTAAGTATTGGTACTTATAGTACCGTCTCTTCATATGGGGTAGAGGCTCCATATGGTTCCCCATGAGGTTCCAGGGGTTTAGATGGAACTGCTCAATCTCAAGTTATGTCACTGTCTCCAGGTGCCTGTAGAATAAGTCCTGATGAATATGACTATATACTGACCACATACAACCATGAGGGTGCGTCCACACGTTTGCTTTTTCAGATGCAGTTTCTGGAGCCAAAAGCAGGTGTGGATCATAATGATTGAGAACATATCATTGAAAGAAGTGTCTCCTCCTCTCTTTTCACTACACTTCTGGTTTGGACATCAAAAACTGCATCTGAAAAAGCAAACGTGTGAACGCGCCCTCAAAGAGCCATAGTTTGACATCCAATCTCTCTATAGGGCAAACTTATCCTCCTGTATATCCTTTAAATCTCAATGAAAGAGTTGTGGTATTCTCATATTAGACAGGTCATGCTCATCTAGAACCACTGCTGCAATAGAGTCCCATATCAGGTCACCATATGGTCCTCACACATGCTCATGGACTAGAACTCCCATAAACCCTGGTTAATCTGAAAGCCCCCTTATATCATTATATTTAAATAATTAATCCCATAACTGGGTCAGCACCGCACAATTGTCTGGTTGGGATTCTGGGTCGTTAGATGATGTTCTTGTGGCTCTCTCCTCGGTCCATCTCTCAGTCACCCTCAGTAGGGTTATTGATGGGGATGACATTGGGGCTTTCAATTTCTCCTCAGCTGACCGGTCTGCAGAGCGCAGCTGAGTCCCCGGACTCCAATCAATAGAGGTCATGGATCAGTCACCGTTCCTCACTATCAATCCCTACACAGCTCATCGTGGCTTCTTCAATGCACTGTACACATAGACAGTGGCCGCATTCACACTGTATAAGTATCCTTACCTGTACGGCATGTATATACCATGTGTAAGGGTCTAGCAGCTTTCACATATATATGTCGTATCTATAGGGCTTCGGGACAGCACAGTCAAAACTGGTGTCAGGCCACACTAGATGTATTAAAATTTACCACCAAAATCAACCATAAACTGTGGTAATCTACTTATATTTGTCTTCCATGGCCTATTTCCTTCTAAAATAAATTTCTAAAATTACTCTTAGTCTAAAGGGCTCTTGGGGGAAACACCAGAACCCCTCCAAGCTGTAGCTTCACAGGCTGTTACACTGAGCAGAAGCACTTCTCCCCTCCCACTGTGTGCTGAAACTTCACCTGCTCCAGTGAGATTACATCAGGCTGAGGGAGGGCAGAAGTGCTGAGAGATTAGAGGGAGGTAGTGTAACAGCCTGTGAATAGGCAGCAAAGAGGAACTCTGGTAATACCCCCAGGAGTCCTTCAGATGCATTAGCATAATTTTAAAAGTTGATTTTAGAAGGAAGGCGGCCATGGATAACAAATATAAGAAGATTACCACGCTGCCTGGGTCTATGAATGAGTGTCCAATGCTACCATGCTTGATTTTGATGGCAGATTTCCTTTAAGAACATAGAGATTTCCTTTTGGTGGGTCCAGAGCTTGGCAGAGCTTTTACACTGGCAAGTAGCCACAGCAAAAATAGGAGCGGCTTCAAAGACAACGTCATAAATAATGTAACTGTGTATATTTAACCCATTTAAAAAATATATATATATATTTACCTTCTTCCTCACCAACTTTTTAGAAGCTGAGTGAAAGGGTTAAAAATGTAATCATTTTTATGGCAAAACCCCAACAAAAACCTATTATCTTATGTAATAATGTTGCATGTGGTAAGGACATCATTTAACTGATACCTTCCCCTCCTGCTATAATGTAACACATTGGAGGGGGAAGTGTAACTCCCTGTGAAGATACAGTGCAGAAGGGCTCTGGTAAGAGCCCCTCTAACTCATTAGCATAATTTGATTAAACGTTGATAGGAGTCCTAAGAGGATAGGAGATTAGAAGGAGGGAGGCCATATATAACAGATATAAGAAGATACCACAGTCACGATGTCTGGATCTATGAGTAATGTCCCGGGTTTATCATGATGGATTTTCATGGTAGATTTCCTTTAATGTGACCCCTGTGCCCCAGTCACGGAGGCGGGGTAGCTTAGTTATCCAGTCAAGCTATACCCCGCCTCCTCTGAACCTCCTCAGACCATCGCCCCTCCTCTGCTCCACGTCACAGAATTCTTAGCGATTTACTGTGATGGCGCATGCACGGTGCCCTCTGTGGAGCCAACAGGGGGACACACAGGACGGCACTGTACTGGCAGATGCAGCGCACATGCGCTGTAAATATCTGAGGATACTGTGACATGGAGCCGAGGATAGGATAGGAGGGGCGATGGTCTGAGGCGGTTCGGAGGAAGCGGGGTATAGCTTGACTGGATAACTGAGCTCCCCCGCCTCTGTGACTGGATATCTCATCTACCATGGAAGGAATAAAAGTATTTTCTTCAGCAACGTTTGCACATACAGAATGAATTCAAACAACTATTGGACACATGTACATCCACGAATAAGGAAATTTATAAGGCTTATGGGGCTTTAAGGAGATGACAGGTTCCCTTAAAATTTTCCTAATATGCAAACTTCAAAGTGGTTAAGTAAGCTAGGGTTCAGCAGAGTTTTAACAGACATCTACCAACAGGATGAAGGATTGTAAACCAAGCTCACTGACATATTGGTGTGTGCCTCCTCTGGCGAGATCTGCTCTTTTTTAGGCTTCCTATGCCCTTGTTTTTGAGAAAAAAGGGCTTTAAAAATATGCAAATGAGTCTGATGGGCTTGAGGTTCCATAAACACCTATGGAGTCTGGAGCCCCTCTGGCTCCTTTGCATAATTTTTTAAAAAAACCAGGGCATAAGAAGCTTAAAGAAGAGCAGATCCTGCCATAGGGGGCACACACCAGTATGTCATTGTGCTTGGTTTACAATCTTTCATCCTGGTAGTAGATATGCAAACAAAACATTGGGGGTCATTTACTAAGGGCCCGATTCGCGGTTTCCCGACGTGTTACACAAATATTTCAGATTTGCGCTGATTTTCCCTGCATTGCCCTGGGTTTTTGGCGCACGCGATCGGAATGTGGCGCATCAGCGCCGGCATGCACGATACAGAAATCGGGGGTGTGTGGCCGAATGAAAACCCGACGGATTCGATGAAACCGCCGCATTTAAAAAAAAAAAAAAAAAGTGTCACGGGACACGCACTCACTTTCACCAAGTATAGCATCGTGAACTCCGGTGGACCTCAGCACAGCAGTGACACCTGGTGGACGTCAGAGGAACTACCTTAGTGAATCGCCGGAAGACCCAAATCAAACGCACAGAACGCGCCGCTGGATCGCGAATGGGCCGGGTAAGTAAATCTGCCCCACTGTCCGTCTATTTGTTATAGCAGTGCATGCCTTCCCTTGAGTTTGTCTCTTTAAGAAAGTGAGATAGGAGCGAAATGACAGGGTTTCTTCATGTAGTCAGTTGTTCTCTCTTAAAACTGAGCTAAGTCCTATAAGGGTCTGAGCATTTCAGGTATAATGAATGCAAAAATGCAGCATTTTATAGCCGGTTATTATATGGGGTTATAGGTTGGCACTTTTTTTTTTTTTTTTTTTTTTTAAATCTCATGTATGTAGCATATTTGTGCGCTCACCGGCTCGACTACATGTGATAATCCATTGGTGAAGGTTTAGTGGGTTCAGTTCTTCCAGGAGAAAGATACACAAGGATTCATCACGCAGGGTTCAGTAAATGAAGCGTTTGGGCCTGGGATTGATACATTTGATACAATGTGGCTAGGAGTGATGTAGTGGAGCGCGCGGCCCCGCAGAGTATCACTCACACGCTCGCTCCGCTGTGAGCGCTGACAGCCACGAGAAATACTCCCACTTTTCAAACTGTACAAATGGCACTTGGACACAGTAAGTCAATGGCGGACACCTCATTCAGAGTTTAAAGCGAGCTCGCCACTCACCGCCGGCTCCTTAATCTTCTTTATTTGTGGAGCCGGCTTTTGTTCTCCTTCAGAATCAAATAAATACCGGCATAATGGTTGGAAGGTGCCATTCCCATGGAAAATACGGCTAAACTCAGCCATAAGTCTTCCTGTTTCCACCCAGGTGAATTTACGAGCCGGGCAGAGAGCGCGCCGCAGACAGTAACAGGATGTTTTACAGATTCTTGCATTTGTCCTTAATTTGGCCGTCTTCTGTAAGTCCGTGAAAGACGTCAATACTTTCAGGGAGAAAGGTCACAGCGAGCTCACGGGGAAGGAGGATCACTGCATACGGCACAGACCTTCAGCTAGGACTAAGGATAGGAAAAGCCTCATTAACCATCAAGGAGTCATTGGAACGAAACGGAACAATATGAACATTACAGCAAAAATTCTCGATTCCTGATAGAAGGGTGGAGCGCCGGCCGGAGAGGAGGTTAGACGTGAGGTATCCTGTAGCACCAGAGATGTCACATTGGGCCTGTAGGTGGTACCAGAAATACCCAACTGAAGATTAATCTGATGACCGGGCGTCCCCAAAAAATGCCGTAATCTAGAACGTATATTTCTGGTAAGCTGAAGGCTGAATGGCCATATTAATAATTATATAATAATTCCTTTATTTATATAGCGCACACAGATTACACAGCGCTGCACAGAGATTGTCACATCAGTCCCTGTCCCCAGTGAGGCTCACAATCTAATCAACCTACCAGTATGTTTTGGAGGAAACCGGAGGACCCGGAGGAAACCCACGCAAACATGGAGAGAACATACAAACTGGGATTTGAACCCAGGACCCCAGCGCTGCAAGGCTGTAATGCTACCACTAAGCCACCCTGCTGCCTTAATATTCATCCAGGTGCAGCGAGAGGTAGGTATCTAAGATGTAAGTCAGAGAGGGTCATTTAACATTATTTTTCTTCCTTTTTTTCTGTCTTTTGCGCCTTTTTTTTTGGAGCATTGCAATTTTTGCACCTTTTTTCAGATTTTTATGAACCGTGCACTGGAGTCCGCTGCCCATTAGTTTATCATCAGTAAGACGCCTTTATCTTCTATTCCAGATGTTCTGAATGTTGCAAATGACATTTATTTTTTAAATTGTCTAAAACTTGCAACATTTTTTGGCTTAAAAAAAAACTCCAGCTGAACCCATACTTAAAGGGCATCTACCACCAGGATGAAGGACAGTATGCAAATGAGTCTGAGGGGATTTATAGGTGTTAATGGGGAATGGAGCCCCTCAGGCTCATTTGTTTACTGACCTTCATCCTGGTAGTAGATGCCCTTTAAGGAAAACGTAGAAAACGGCAGTGACGGCCTGAGACATTTTTGAGACATTTGTAACAAATGTTGCAAAATGAGATCTGAAAAAAAAAAACTATTTAACACAAGGAAAAAGTGAGATTGATAAATTACCAAAGTAGCAGAAGGAAAAAAATTAGACAAAGCAAACAGAGATAAGATAAATGACCCCCAGTGTCTTCATGATGCAGAAATACTAGTGCAGGGAAGCCACCCCATAGGGGTGAGGGATGACTCTAGTGATGGAAGTCCGGCTACCCATGTATCGCTCGTTACAGAAAACATGACAGCACACTGCCCATAGTTCACAGAGAAAACTCCGCTGTCTGACTGAGGCCATAGTCAGTCATATAATAATAACAATTCCTTAATTTATATAGCGCACACAGATTACGCAGCGCTGCACAGTTTTTGCCAAATCAGTCCCTGTACCCACAGGGCTCACAATCTAATCAACCTACCAGTATGTTTTGGAGTGTGGGAGGAAACCAGAGGACCCGGAGGAAACCCAGAGAGAACATCCAAACTCTTTGCAGATGATGACCCTGGGACTTGAACCCAGGTCCACAGCGCTGCAAGGCTGTAATGCTAACCACTGAGCCACCGTGCTACCCATATCACCCAATATCAGTGGAGATCCTGTGTATATATATGATTTTCATTATAATTCGGTCTGTGCTGACAATGAGATGACCTACGAGAAGTCAACTCTACAGAACAGGAAGTATCGGCCTATTATGAGGCTCATCGGTTAAAGTGAAAACGTCAAAATTCCACGATTTTATTTTATAATTATAATATGGAATAAGGCAAAATCTAAAGAAATATGTTTAACCTAAACAGTAATCCTGTTAACCCCCTGCACAGTCTGGGGTAACGATTTATACAGAATAGGGTACTTACCTTTCTTCTGTTCCCGCTTTCAGTGTCATCCTCTTGGTCATTGGGTCTCATCCTACGTCACTGCGGATGCCGATTGAAAGTCACCACCCATTCTCTCTGCATGATAAACCAGGGACACTTACCTATAGATCCAGACAATGCGACTGTGGTATTCTTCTCATATTTGTTATCTATGGCCTCCTTCCTTCTAAAATCAACTTTTATAATTATGGTAATGAGTCAGAAAGGTTCTGGGGGGCATTACCAGAATCCCTCCATGCTGCAGCTGCACAGGTGCATTTCCCCTTCCCACTATGTGCTGAAACTTCCTCTGCTCCCCTGGGATTACACAAGGCAGAGAGGGGAGGAAGTGCTGAGGAAGCAAGGGGGGACAGTGTAATATCCTGTGAAGCTACAACACAGAGGGGCTCTGGTAACACCCTTTGAGTCCCACTGGCTCATTAGTTTAAATTTGTTTTCATTAGCATAATTTTAAACGTTGATTTTAGATGGAAGGAGGCCATGGCCAACAAATAGAAGATGTATCACAGTCACTGTGCCTGGATCTATGAGTAAGTGACCCTCGTTTATCATGCAAGATTTTGGTAGTAGATTCCCTTTAAGGCTGGATTCACTTTTTGGTTTCTGTACTGTTGGCTTTGCTTCATATGGCCGAAGGGGTTTGTGGTGTGTGCTCCCTCTCTGTGGTATGGTATAATCACAATCCTACTTAGGTTTTACATTGGTTTATGTATACCATGTCTTTCATTTCCCATCTGTGCTACAAATGTTTTTAACATGGAATGTATAACCTACTCTTAAGCCCTTCTTTGGCTATTCATTCTGCACAGCCACTTTTATCTGTTTCTTGGTCCACTCATTACTGATGTTATTTTTTGTATTCAATTTTACTGTGATTAATAAAATATAAATTTGTTATATGAACTTTTTACCATTTGATTATTGCTGTTTGATCAAGTATTTGGTGTTTCATATGGCCGAAACAAAAACTTTGTGCATCATATATCAATAATATTATTACACATGGAGTTCAGTCCCCAGCAGAAGGATCAGTCCATGGCACGTCTGTGATCATGTGAATCCAGCCTAAATCTCTCTGATTTTCTGATGATTACAATTCATAGATCCATCGATATTTGATGACCAGAAGGGTTCCTGATCCTATAGTACAGGCGGTCCCCGGGTTACGTACAAGATAGGTTCCTTGCGTTTGTACTTAAGTGGAATTTGTATGTAAATCAGAACTGTATATTTTATAATTGTAGATCCAGACCAAATTTTTTTTTGCCCCAGTGACAATTGGAGTTTGAAAATTTTTTGATGTGCGTTTTTAGGCCGTTTTTGGGCTGTTTTTAGCTTTTTGAAAACGCATGCGTTTGCATTTTTGACCAGTTTGAATTAAGATAATTGGTCAAACATTTCAAAAATGCATGCGTTTTTTATGATCTGAAACTAAAGACGGCCTAAAAACGCCATGCTTGTCACCACCCTAAAGCTTCCAGAGAACTTCACCAGAGGTCACATTGGTCTGTCTGTAACTAGGGGTCGTCTGTAAGTTGGGTGTCTTTAAGTAGGGGGCCACCTGTAGTCATCACTAAATTTAGAGTCATTTTGGACCCTACAGAGAGAATGCGAATGGCACCGCCCATCGTACGCATCTCCCTCCATCCACCCCACTACAGTATTACATAACCGAAAACCCATTCTAAGAAGTCATCCAAGACCCATCTCTAAGGAGGCGATTACCATGAAGACAGCGGGAAGTGCGCTATTATCTGACCGTCGCTGATCACGGAGACCGCTCCCCCCCCTCCTTCATCTTTTAAAAGATAGCAAATTGTTTGAGTTTTGGGCAGGAAATTAATGTGTAATCTGTGCATTGTCCGCTGCTTGCCTGCACTCTCCTTCCCGGCTCCTCCTGACACGCTGCTCCATTGTGCGGGGGCCACTTGATAGGGGGGAATAATTACAGGCGAGCCGCTCCGTGTTTAAAGAGAAAACCGCTTTTGCCGCTGTAACGTGTGATCAGGATAATAGTATTTTCATGAAAGGCGGCAATTACATTTATTAACTGGGACAGGCCTGGCAGTGAGGAAATTAAGTAAAAGGGCGAGTTTATATAAAAAAAAAAAGATACAGAAAGAGCCCCCGTCCCTGCACACCGCACCCCCGCCGCGCGCCTTTCATCTGCCTCTCACAAGCTGCGACGCTCCTGCCGAGACGTAACTGGAACATAAATATCTGCGGCTTACCCATGGAGCCACCGTCACCTTTGGAGATGAATGATCTGGATATAGGATCCATTGTTATACACGTAAAAAAAAAAAAAATGGAAAAAACAAAGCCCCAAAATCTCCGGGAATATTGCTTTCTCCGGGAAAAACCTGGATTCCTAATTGGCCGTTCAGAGGGGGGATTAACAAGTCTCCTTCCAAGTGTATTCAAAGAAGGTTCTTCTGTATTCAAGTGGCCTCAGGTTTATTCTTTTGTATGGAAATCGTAAGAGGAGGAATAATAATAAAAAAACCACATATTTTTTAATTAATGGGGTAAGCCGAGTGCTCGGGTAATAATGGTGCGGGGGTAGGGGGCTTTAGTAGGTGCAGAAGGAAAGGTCACCCACCTGAGGAAGCAATTTATAAAAAAATAAACTTTTTTTTTTTTTTACAGATATGCAAATCAATGAAACAGGGGCGGGGCTTATAAATCCGATCACATGACTTGTAATGGCTTGTGAGCCATTAACTAATAAGACTTTAATTATATTATGTAATATTTATTATTATGAGTAAAGAGGGGGGTCGAGGCAAGCCCAAAATGTTGCGCACAGAGCGTAACATTGCGGTCCGGGTCCGCTCATCACTAATTACATGATATAATTTCTCCTCTCCTCGATGACCCGCTACCCTCTTTGCACAATAACCACAATATGTCTTTACCTCCAGTTCTATTTATACTTGCAATTACCCCCTGCTAACAGCGCCACTCTTTGGCCGTGTTTGTTAGTGGAGCTCATCCTCATTCACCTTACACATGTATCACATGACATAATGATACATTCCTCTGGCGTTTGCCACTGTATAAAAAAAAAAATCTGTGCTCAGGTTTGACCCTACAACACTGCAGACAGTGCAAGGTATTTGCCCTGGAGATCTGTGCAACCAAACCTTTCAATGTGTTGATAAGAACACCAAAATACATTTATTAACAATTCAGGATTGTTGCTAGACTTGGAGCACTCTAGTTTGCGAGATCTCTTCATACCTTTGCGTGCGTTGTTTATACTAGCAAGACTGTGAAAAATGCATTTATATTCCCGGATTGTAGCTGGACTTGGAGCCCGCTGGTTTGTGAGATCTCTTCATACCTTTGTGTGTGTTGTTAATACTAGCAAGACTGAAAAATTCATTTATATTCCAGGATAGTAGCTGGACTTGGAACACTCTTGTGCGTGAGATCTCTTTCCTGTACCGTCATTCAGCTCCCACCTTCTGGTATTAGTCACTTCTTCTGCTTGAACACTGCAGCAGTTACTAAGAGTGGAGGGGCTGTGGAAGAGATCTCACACACTGATACTCCGAATCCAGCTACAATCCTGGAGTATTAATGCAGTATCCTACTGCTACTAAGAACATACAAAAAAAAAAAAGGTACGAATACAGGGAGCTTCGGGGACAATAATAAATAGGGTCTGCAACTTTGTACGGTCATAATTCTCCACAGATCACCTAGACCAGTGATGGCTAACCTATGACACGTGTGTCACTGCTGACACGCGTAGCCATTTTCACTGACACGCGGCTGCCTGAGAGTTCAGTTTCATCCTACATGATCAGGTGCAGTAGCCGGGAGGCTGAGAGATTGCACTGAGCTTCCAGCACTCCCCCCTCCTCCTCCTCCCCCGGGCCGGCCACTCCCCATGTGTGAGCTGTGCCTAGTCAAGGTGTTTTTCATGTTACACTGCTCACACTCCCCAGCTGTCTTCCCCAAAACAGGAGAAACTTCAAGACTTTCCACATTTACCCCAAATTTTATTTTTATTTTAAAACTTCCCTAAAACGGACACCAGATCAATTACAATAAAGTGCAATCTGCTGTAACAAGTCCTGCCACGATAACATTGGGTCCCTCATCTCCACCACTATCACTACAAATTCAAGTAAGTTTAGCATCAAATAAAAGAGAAAATGGAAACTTTGTCACCTGCCCGTCCCGTCAGCGCGGCCGTAAAAATGATAAAACCCGGATCAGTCACCGCTGACTCCTTAGAAGATTTCAATAAACGTTCACATTCTGATTTATGTCAGGAATTTTGAAGTTTTGTGTACAATTAAAGGGACGTCTAGTGAAGACAACAGCTACATGAATAGAGGGGTCCAAGTCTAACAGTATCTGTGTATTATATGTCCAACTAGACCCCCAATTCCCCAGATGGGGTCAGATGTGCCCCCCTGTCACGTATGTGTTGTCATACCATTGTAATGGCACTTCCTATATAGAAGTCATGGATGACACAAGTCACTGCTGTATAGGACTCATCTCCGGTCTGACTAATCTATGTAAAGCCCAAAATGGTCCAGGTCTGTGATCTAAGTGCAGACGCCCAAGCTGCCCCCTAAAAGAAGGGGAAGAAAACCCATAGGGAAGAACCCCCCCCCCCTTCATTGGCGATGATGTATGGACATGTAACATGATCAATCCAAAAAGTTTGCTGAAAAAGAAACACATAAGAAATCTGAAATTTACAGATCCTCATGTTATGGGATAACGAGTAGAAGTAAAGTAATAGCATTCACAGTCTGCACTAGTAAATGCACCTGCAATTAAAGGGATTGTCCACTTTTGGCAAATATTTGATATGGTTTGTGTAAGGAAAACTTTCCAATATACTTTCTGTATCAATTCCTCACTGTTATCTAGATCTCTGCTTGCTGTCATTCTGTAGAAAGCTTCTATGGTTACTTCCAGTGGACAGAAATCTGACCATGGTCACACAGGTGCACGGCTCCTTATATCACACGGCTCTGATTACTCTCTGTGATATAACGAGCCGTGCACCTGTGTGACCATGGACAGTAACATAGAGGCTTTCTATAGAATGACAGCAAGCAGAGATCCAGAAAACTATGAAGAATTGATACAGAAAGTACATTGGAAAGTTGTATAACTTTTCCTTACACAAACCATAGCAATTATTTGCTAAAAGTGGACGAACCCTTTAACTCCTACAGGGAGTGTGAATTACTGATGATAGATGGAGGATTCTTCCGTGATACAGATGTGGACATTCCTGGTTGAGAACCCGTTTTCGTGATACGCCTGGGCATGGATGTGATGCTAGAGCACCGATCCTCAGTACTCCTGATCTATGAACTTGGCGATGGTGCTCAGCTGGATATTGGACGTTCCCTCGTATATCGTACCTGGGGGCAAAAAATAAAATATGTTGTTTCACTTAAATGAGTCTCTATGCTCAAAGACTAAATTATGATAGAATAGACCCTCAATAACTGATTGATGGGGGTGCAGCACCCTAGCACCCCCATAGCCATTCTCAGCAGCTGATACACAAAGGAAGGAGACGGCAGCTCTGTCTCTGTATAGTGGGTAACAGCAGGTAGCAGCCAAATTTTTCAATTAATTTAAAAGGGAGCGAGGCTGCAATGACATGTTTCATCCACTACACAGAGAAGGGCGCAGTCTGCCTTCCGCTCCATTCTCTGTTTATCAGCTGCTGCAAACGGTTTATATGTGGGCGAGCTGGGACTTGCCTTGATGCTACAGGCAGTACCTGGGTTACATACAATATTTTTAGCCCAAATATCCCTTTAACATGGTTATGGCATATCATTAGGCTGTGCTGCCGTTTTATAATCAGATAGGATCCCCACTAAGCATCAGAAGTTTCTTTTGATACTGGTAATAATGGAGACTGTCACTAGCACTGAGCTATAGACCCTCTGGTGTCATTGGGAGGATTTTCAGCAACTACATGTCCGGTCTTTTCCCCATGTACGGAGTAATACGGTGCCGCGGTACCGCTGTGTGAAGCCATTGCCGTTTATGGGGTCTTATGTATAGCTTGCGGCCGTATATACCCCCCACCTCACGATTTTGTGGCTGGCTCACAGCTGCCATGATGCACACGTGTGCATGGGGCCCAAGAGCTTCTATAGACTTATGCTGTTACACAAGCTCAATGCACTGGTATAGAGAGATTTATCCAAGACATCACTCTACACATCAGTACATTCGGCGGCCATAAGCCTTGTCTTCTAGTCCTCAGTCTCTCAGATGATTTCTAGTTCGGTTTGCGCCCCGCGCCACTTTGGCTGTAAAGCTGTACAAGTGGAGCCAGAGACCTGAATTTGTCGCCGTCAAAAAATGGCTGAGACTTATCCTGAATTTGAGACCAGGTTTAACTTTTTCTAAACCAGGAGGAAGTCAGGGGAGAGCGACGGCCGGTCCTTTTCATATTTACTAAAAGGCCGGAGCCCTTAATAAATGTGGCGTACTCGTGCTCGCCTCGCCAAACATGTAGAGCCCCCAAAGGGAATCGGCACACGTTGTGTATTACCAGCGGATATGCCACCCAGCATCTCCATGCTGCAAATCCGCAGCAAAATCCAGTATCAGTGTAGTGTGCGGGGTTTATCACAATCCCATACATACATAGCGGAAGAAAATCTGCAGCACAGTCGCCTTATCACTGCAACAAAAGTGCTGGAATTGATGCATGAGAAGCCAGCGGAGGTAAATCCGGCAGCCATTCCACTACTGCGTGCAGATACCAGAAAAGATGGATTATTGTGATATTACTCCAAGCATCCGTTTTAAATTCCAGTTCTGCTGCTAGTGCCAGGACCAGCTGCCCGCTAGAGGGTACTGAGCCCCGAGCCTCCACTCACATACAGACCACGCTCATATTCCAGTCTTACCAATCTTTGCATCCCTGTAATATTTTTCAATCGGATAATCTTTGGTAAAGCCGACGCCGCCCATCCACTCCAAACATTTACTAGTGGTCGCTCCGGCCACCTAAGGAGAGAAAAACATTGGGCGCAATGTTAGGGAAGTTCTGTGTAAAATCCAGCACGATGATCACACATCACAGCCCTGCATCAACTTTTATAGTGTTTTGCTTACAAACTGATTTCTGTGGGCTCCTAGAGACTGGTTAGGAAATCTACCATCCTGATAAACCAGGGACATTACTCATAGATCCAGGCACCGTAACTGTGGTAATATGTGGCTCCTTCTAAAATTAACTTTTATATTTATGCTAAAACAATCTGTAATATGGGAGAATTTTATAGGAGATAGGGGGTAGTACGGTGGCTCAGTGGTTGCACTACAGCCTTGAAGCGCTGGTCAACATCTGCAAAGAGTTTGTATGTTCTCTCCGTGTTTGCGTGGGTTTCTTCTGGGTCCTCCGGTTTCCTCCCACACTCCATAACATACTGGTAGGTTGATTAGATTGTGAGCCCCATGGGGACAGGGACTAATGTGATAAGAGAGAGAAATACAGTAGAAGAGAAATAGAAGATTGATAAAGAAAAAGCGAGATATATAAATGGTCAGATTATAGGAGATACATAACTAGACAGATAGATGATAAGCATCTTCACCCGGGAATTCAACCAAGGGGCATTAACCCTTTCACCCCCAGGCATTTCTGGATATTTTGTCGCGTTATTGACCAGAGCAATTTTACAATTTTGCCGTTTAAAAATTAACTTGATATTATACCATACTTTTGTTTTTTTGTTCTTGTTTTATAGTGTATACTGTTTATTGTTTATCTTTGTCATTTGACAATAAAGAGATGCAACATAAAAATCAACTCGAAATCACTGCAGAAAGAATTAAAAGTAAACACAACAAACCACATATTTTCTGAAAGCAGACACTTGCCCCATTTTCAAAATTGCATTAAAGATTTTATAGACATCGGCGCCTTCATGCAATGATTGATTCAGACAGAAACATTTTATAAAAAATACTTAAAATTTTACTTTGATGACAAAACATGTGCTCCAAACAGAAAATATTTACCTTCACATCTCCTAAATGTAATAGATGGACATGTGTAGAGTTCACAAATGTCTCATATGATATGTTCACATAAATAAATCATCATAATATCACTAAGACTGAAATAATTAGATATCTGCTTTTCAGCTACAAATTTTAAGACAGTCACAACCGGCAAAATATATCAATAAAACAGAATAAAAAGTAAAGGCGCCATAAAACCTATAGAATAGAAAGCAGACGACCAGGCGATTCATATGGCAATTAACATTTAAAATTTCCTCTAAAATATGTACAAATCCAGACACTTATATAAAGAAAATATACTTTCCTAAAACAGTAAGATGTGATGAGATCATACAGACCCCACATGTGGATATTCACCAAAATATGCAGCAAAGGGAACGTTACATCCACAGGGGAAGCACTGTGACATCAGTGCAGAATATTGCACTGATGTCACACAGATCTATCATTATATGCTCCTTACACAATGGTCACCCAAATACATAACTATATATCCATAAACCTCTCTAATGAGAGAATAAAAGTCACTATTAGATGTCGCTATTGTTTTATCCACACAGTAACAGAACCCTCCGCGCTTCATGAGAGCATCATAACATGGGTGTAAATAATGGAGGATGGTGGGAAATAAAAACTTTATTCCAGAACATGTGTGTGTATGTGGTGTTACATATAACTTTATGGACATGTTCTGGGTGGCGGTGTTAATATATAATAGTGACATTAGACAAAGAGGATCAAATGTTCATCGTATCAGTCAATTTTCGCAAAAAAAAACATCACAAAATAAAAGGCAATAAGAGAGAAAGTGTGTTCTTAAATAGTTCTGCATAGAGAATATTAGTTGATATTATTCCTTATCAGAATGTAGTAACATATAAAGTGAATATTTCTATTATCTATGATGTGCAGCAGCTCCTGTGTGCAGCAAATTCTCCCTGTAGCTGCCGGATAAGAATTTGGAGGGGGGAGGGGACTTCAGGGGGCTGTATCTCTGGTTCTGTGACTCATAGAACCTCACTTCTTTTTTCCTATGAAAGAAGAGAGTCTCCTCTTTTATATGAATCTAAATTTGTGTTTCTAAGTGTCAGGAGATATTAACTGTTAATCGGTTGTCAGGAGTGATTTTTCTATATAAAAATGGCACCTGATATTCTCACTTTAAACCTGAATATCTCTGGATCCATAGCACCTAGAAACAAAATTCAAGTTTAATTTGAAAGAAGAGATTCTCCCCTTTCAGGTGGTCCTGGGCAATTGCCCACTTTGCCTACCCATAGCGCCGGCCCTGCTTGGGGTAACCCTTAAAATGTTATTTTGGAGATGGTAAAAATTTAGACAAAAGAGTAACGCACTGTCCTAAATGTATCAGACAGACAATCTTTACACTTTCCGGTGAAAGTTGTCACTGTCTGAATACTAGATCTCCACTAGACCAATGCTTCTAGGGAAGAATAGAAGTACAGGGACCCAGCACACCTCTATGGGGCGCATAACCATCCAGATGGGAAGCCCAATATAAAATGATAAAACTCTTTCTTGTAGGGTCTTGCATATTGTTAGAAGATAAAAAAAAAACCTTTAATAAAAACATTTTGAAGATTAAATGATAGAACTCATTGTGGCCGCGCTCTAATAGAAAACCTATGGAGATTCCATTCCTGTGGCGCCACCTGTTGGTGATAAATATATAAGATATAATCTTCCATTCTATATGATTGTAAGAGGAATTATGAAGGCACCACTAATATTAGGAGGGCTGGAGCAGACCCCAAGGGCCCCCCAGTCAGGCCCCCCTCCTTATCCAAAGGAAATGGAAATATAAAACCAGGTAAAGGATTACCTCGGATGCCAAGTACTTTGCCATACACGCCTCCTTCTTGAAAGGTCTCCCGGCTTCCTTCAGTCGGGCTGCATTGTAGGTGAGCAGACGTGCGGCTTCCAGCTGGGTGGCTACATGTGAGATCTGGTGCTGCATACCCTGCACAGAGCAGAGGGAAGAGCAGTGTGAGTGTTACATCATGGATGGACTTCTACTACTGTACGGCACTTGAAAATGGCTAAATTGAGGGGCTGAAACTTTGTATTCTTTCACTTTTGGTGACAAAGCATTGCGGTTGTTTGGAGTGCGGCTTCTGTGGATTATTGCTGTACACTATGGATGGGGGGTATAGATTTGAATCCAGGGAGTCTACAAATTCTCCAGAAGTTATGTTGACTTTTATTTAAAACCATTTTACCCTAAAAAGTTTTAAAGTGTAGAAGTCTCAGGTGACCCCCTGCTCCTAGTCATGTGACTGATGCACCTCTCTGAGCCGGGACTTACCTTTCCTACTTTATATTAAACATGTAGTGTAGTCCAGACAACACTGATCTATGGTATGAAAACAGCACACAAATAAGAATATTGTAAAGTAAGAAGAACAGAACAAACCTGAAAGTCAAAAATTCTCTTTCCGAACTGTATCCTCTGTTTGGTGTATGGGATTGTGTTATCGAAGCACCCCTGCGCCAAGCCCACCATCTGAAGTCACAGAGAGGGAAAGAGTTAAAGGGGTTGTACACTTTCTGCAAATAATTGATAGGCAATGTTCTACAATTTTCCAATATTCTTTCTGTATCAATTCCTCACTGTTTTCTAAACCTCTGCTTGCTGTCCTTCTATTGAAAGCTTCTATGATTACTTCCAGTGGATAGAACTATGATCATGTGATGGACAGGCCGGTGTACGCGCCATTAGTATCACGGCTCTGATTACTCTATGTGATACTAACGGCCGTGCACCTGCGTGTCCATCACATGACCATGGACAGATTTCTATCCACTGGAAGTAAACATAGAAGGACAGCAAGCAGAGATCTAGAAAACAGTGAGGAATTGATTATTTGCTAAAAGTGGACTAACCCTTTAATTATGTATAAATAAAACTTTCACAGAGACATCACAAAAGGCAGTTATCACAGAGCTGATTCTGACTCAACTCCTTAAAGGGGTCTCTTCCATTTTATAGAATGAAGAAGATAAGTGCTGCAAGTCTGTTATGTCCATATGGCCTTATTGCATGACAGTGAGCTTAAAAAGGGGCCCGCTAACAGTGGATGTTCTGTTTCAGTGGGTGGGGTGCGGGGTATGGTAACGCCTCAGCCAACAGTAGCAGAGCATCACGGTTGCGGTGGTGAACTACATCGAAAATAACCAAAGGAGCCCACACTACAGTTTATATAGGAATAGGGGCAATGTTGTATGGGTGGTTAGACCTAGATAAATAGAGTTTAGTGCCTATATACAGGGAGGACCTTGAGCCAAACATAATCAATGAATATAATGTTTGAAGTGGCACTGACGGCTCTGCAGATTCTGGCATAGTTGGACATTTTCCTCTAGCCCCCCATTTCTTCCAGTGCAATCTGTAATGTTAGTTTTGCTGCCCAATATGCTAAATAAGATTCTCTACTGCGACTTCAGGCAAATGGATTCACACTCTACTTACTGTTACTACTTACGTTCTTGTGATCAGTGGGAATCCCAGTGGTTGGACCCTCTCCGATCATATTGTTATCCCCTTATCCGGTCTCTGCTATTGATTCCATCCTCACATACAGCTTATGCTACCAATTTACTCTTAAAGGGGTTTTCCCACGAAGACAAGTAAGGCCCTATCCACGGGATAGGGCCCAACTTGCTGATCAGTGGGGTCTCAGTGCACAGATCGCAAAAACGAGGGGTCCGACCGACACCTCGTTGTTCCATGAGAGCGCATGACCGTTGTGCTCCATTAATCTCTATGGAGCCGATGGAGATCGGTGAGGGCAGCTGTCTGCTCCACTAGTCTGAGGAGCGAGGGTCTCAGCACTGAGATCCCCATTGATCAGCAAGTTAGGAACTATCCAGTGGATATGGCCTAAATTGTCTTTGTTGGAAAACCCATTTAACGGGATTAAAACACCCATTAACTTCCATTCACTCAATTCTTGATGCAGATTGTGTAATGTGCAAGTAGTATATATATCCGCCCTCGATCCCATCACCTGGGCTGCAATCCCTATCCGGCCTTCATTCAGCATTTCTATGGCGTATTTATAGCCGTGCCCAAGGCTGCCGAGCACATTGCTTCCTGGGACCTGCAGAAAGATATGAAGAGAAAGACGGACTGGAATCAGACACATGCAACAGGTTCTACCACTGTATTCATTCTGTAACGTTCAGTCTGAAAGATATGAGGTCCTTAGTGACTTCACTGGGCAATCACAATGGACAAGACATCACAAGGACATCTTATGTTAAGTCTTCATGAAAGATTCAGAACATGTAGTCGCTTATGGAGATCACATAGAAGTGAATCTAGCCCCATAACACGTTACATGTGCACGTTCGTACCTTTACGTTGTCAAAGGTCAGGGCACACGTTGAAGACGCTCTGAGTCCCAGCTTATCCTCCTTCTTTCCTATGTGGAATCCTTCTGTTTCCTTAGGCACAATGAAGCATGTAATTCCTCGGTATCCCTGCAAAGTACAAAGCAAAGTTACCGATCCAGAGTTCAGCAGAAAAGACACTAAGTGCAGTAAAAGTTATCAATGATTTTTGCACTGAAAATTGTTTGGATTGAAACGCTGCACCCTAGTTCTAATACTTTTCTGTGGATCCAATAGGCTGCTGCCCCCAATGGCTTTCATGGATAAGAAAAGTTTTATTCTTATAGTGATTTCAGCTTCCATTGTGGATGAGGGATCATCTTTATATTCCTGTGACACAAATGGCGACGAGCGAGCGACTTCCTTGCCGTGTGGAGCTTTGGGTGCTCCCCTCGCTCTATACACTTCACTCTTTCCATTAAAGGCTACATTCACACGACCGTATGGGGGAAGTATGTACCGCCGCAAGCCGACATGTCCTATCTTTCCCCGTGAGCCATAAATTTCTATGGAGAGGGGAGGGGTCACCCCTCCTCCTCTTCATGGCGCCGAACGTACAACCACCCGATTACGGCCCAGCGGGCATACGATCGTGTGAATCCAGCCAAACTCAAGACATACTCAGCTTTTTCTATTCTATAACACTAAGGACGCAGAGAGCAAGGAGCTGCATTGTGTCGATGTCCTGTTCAACAGGACTGCCAACCATGTGAAGGAGTTATACACACTCTACAGCCACATATTAGTAAGAAACTTCTAATAAGGACCATTTAGAAAGCTGCTTAATTTGGTATTTTTGAGCAAATGAATGGTTAAACTTTTGGTATAAATAGAATTTAACCACTGAATTGCTGAGTGTTTTCTTGTACAAATATAATAATACTC